>NC_054376.1:6127500-6499166 GCF_017654675.1 Xenopus laevis | reverse complement strand
GTCGCCCTACTTTAAATCTCCTCTTCTTCAGGGCGACTAATCTCCCTGAACTGCCTTCCGCCGGCTGCAATCTAATTTGCCAGCGGGATGGCACCCGGAGAGCTTTGTTTTCAGAAGTCGCCCAAAGTTTCCTCGTGAGGCAACTTCTGGCGACTTCGAAAAATGAAGTGCTCCGAGTACCATCCCGCCGGTGATTTCTAGCCGGTGGGAGGCAGTTTGGGGAGTTTAGTCGCCCGAAGAAGAGCTTTGTCGCTGGGCGACTAATATTCCTGTCTTTGCCCTACAGGTAAACCACCCCTTTGTGTCGGCTGATGCTATTTGCACATTCTGCATATAAATCTCATTATGGGCATCACAAAGGTTTCTTTGCGCATAAATAACATTTCTAATGATTCCACCTTCTGATGACAAGGACATCTGTTTTAATCCGCCTCAAAGGGGTGGTTCACCTCTACGTCAACTTTTAGTACGTTATAGAATGGCCCGTTCTAAGCAACTTTTCAATTGGTCCTCATTATTGTTTTTAAACGACTTGCCTTCTTTTTCTGACTCTTTCCATCTTTGAAACGTGGGGTCACTGACCCCATCTAAAAAAACAAATGCTCTTCTAGGCTTCAAAAATATTTTTATTACTACTTTTTTATTCCTTCTCTTTCTAAGCAGGCCTCTCCTATTCATATTCCAGTCTCTTATTCAAATCAATGCATGGTTGCTGGGGAAATTTGGACCCTAGCAACCAGATGGCTGAATTTGCAAATTGCTGAGTAAAAAGCTAAACAACTCAAAAACCACAAATAATAAAAAATGAAAACCAATTGCAAATTGTCTCAGAATATCAGTCTCTACTTTATGCTAAAAGTTAACACAAAAGTGAACAACCCCTTTTATTTGAATATTATAAATAATAAAAAGAATATTTATGTGGCTTAATTGACTTCTGTCAATGCATAATCCCTGAATGAGGGACACACACTTGTGCCTGGCCGCTGCATGACTAGGGGCTCTCACATTTGTCTATGCACATCAAATAGACAGGAACAATAAGTGAATAGCAGATGCTCGCCTGGGGTCGCTAAAGGCAATTGGTTAAGGAATGCAGAGAAATGACTCAGAATAAAGTCTGTTCTCACCTGTTCAGATTCCTGCCCTGCAAGTCATGTTTTCTTCCCTTTGTTTATGTTTTTCTCCTCTTGAGCTCACTTTGACCCCTGTACTTGTTGGACCTAATTAGGCAGTGCCCCCTAGTGGCAAAACTTTACAGAGACCCAATTTCTTGCACAGCAGAGTGTCACCCCATCCAAATCCAACTATTACATGTACATGTATTGTACTGTTGTACTGCACTGGTAAAACTGGTGTGTTTGCTTCAAAAACTCTGCTATAGTTTATATAAACAAGCTGCTGTGTAGCCATGGGGGCAGCCATTCAAGCAAGTTTATATAAACTATAGTAGTACTTATCTGTTATCTACTGTGTATCCTGTGCTTGAATGGCTGCCCCCATGGCTACACAGCAGCTTGTTTATATAAACTATAGTAGTACTTATCTGTTATCTACTGTGTATCCTGTGCTTGAATGGCTGCCCCCATGGCTACACAGCAGCTTGTTTATATAAACTATAGTATTACTTATCTGTTATCTACTGTGTATCCTGTGCTTAAATGGCTGCCCCCATGACTACACAGCAGCTTGTTTATATAAACTATAGTAGTACTTATCTGTTATCTACTGTGTATCCTGTGCTTGAATGGCAGCCCCCATGGCTACTTGTTTATATAAACTATAGTAGTACTTATCTGTTATCTACTGTGTATCCTGTGCTTAAATGGCTGCCCCCATGACTACACAGCAGCTTGTTTATATAAACTATAGTAGTACTTATCTGTTATCTACTGTGTATCCTGTGCTTGAATGGCTGCCCCCGTTCCTACACAGCAGGTTGTTTATATAAACTATAGTAGTACTTATCTGTTATCTACTGTGTATCCTGTGCTTGAATGACTGCCCCCATGGCTACACAACAGCTTGTTTATATAAACTATAGTAGTACTTATCTGTTATCTACTGTGTACCCTGCGCTTGAATGGCTGCCCCCATGGCTACACAGCAGCTTGTTTATATAAACTATAGTAGTACTTATCTGTTATCTACTGTGTATCCTGTGCTTGAATGACTGCCCCCATGGCTACACAGCAGCTTGTTTATATAAACTATAGTAGTACTTATCTGTTATCTACTGTGTACCCTGTGCTTGAATGGCTGCACCCATGACTACACAGCAGCTTGTTTATATAAACTATAGTAGTACTTATCCGTTATCTACTGTGTATCCTGTGCTTGAATGGCTGCCCCCATGGCTACACAGCAGCTTGTTTATATAAACTATAGTAGTACTTATCCGTTATCTACTGTGTATCCTGTGCTTGAATGGCTGCCCCCATGGCTACACAGCAGCTTGTTTATATAAACTATAGTAGTACTTATCCGTTATCTACTGTGTATCCTGTGCTTGAATGGCTGCCCCCATGGCTACACAGCAGCTTGTTTATATAAACTATAGCAGAGTTTTTTATGCAAACACACCAGTTTTACCAATGCAGGGAACAGTACATTATATTGTCATTCCTTTAAAACACTTTAATTTTTTGGTGTTACTGTTCCTTTAAAGTGAATCTGTTGTGCCCTCTAGCTCTCCAAAGTAGACTTCACAGGCTCAAGTGGAGATGCAAGAACATGGTCCATGAGAATCATCCCTACCAGCACTACATTAGTCCCTGGAGAATTCTCCTACATCTCTACTGAAGCTCTGATGTCTACTTTGGGGAGACTTGGGACTCAAAAGAGTGCGTTTTAGGTAAAGTCCCCTCTAATTGTTATTATACTGAAGTCAGGGGTAATACAAGGGGAGACAAGGAGGACAAGCTGCCTGGAAGTGGTCATGTTTATTCTGTTCTTCTCTACGGGTTATTTAAGACATATGTATATACATCTCTTCAAAAAGCTCCTTGTTTGTTTTTGCAAAGGGCACAGGCATCCTGAATTCCCTTTGCTGTAAACAAATAAAAACCAGAAGCTCCTGCCAGACATGCGTCTGCTGATCGGTGTATAAAGCAGAGATCAGCCTTTGTCCTTAGTCCAACACTTCTCCTATGGGCTCCTATAAATGGTTGGACTGAGATTAAAGCATGAAAACATTAAAAGAATGAGACTTAAAGGATAAATAAACCTTTAAAATAAGTGAATGTAAAATTGATGAGAGTGCTATTCTAAGCTCTTTTGTCATTTACATTCATTATTTATTTTCTTTTTATTCCAAGATATTAAGGGATACATGTGCTGTTAATATGAATGAATTTTGTTCCAACAGCGCCACCTGCTGGTCAGTTTCTGACCAGTCTGACCACCAAGTAGTCAAGGAAGTTGTCAGGAGAAAGAAAGAGGCTGCTCTGATGTTCTTCTGCTTAGGAAAACAATTAAAAACCTTTCTCAAATCTTTCCTAAGCAGAAGAACATCAGAGCAGCCTCTTTCTTTCTCCTGACAACTTCCTTGACTACTTGGTGGTCAGACTGGTCAGAAACTGACCAGCAGGTGGCGCTGTTGGAACAAAATTCATTCATATTAACAGCACATGTATCCCTTAATATCTTGGAATAAAAAGAAATTAAATAATGAATGTAAATGACAAAAGTGCCTGGAATAACACTCTCATCAATTTTATATTCACTTATTTTAAGGTTTACTTGTTTAATGCTTAAAGGATCAGTAACATCAAATTTTTTTTTTTTTTTTTTTTTTAAATTCATTAGTATACAACGAAAAAAACCCACAAAGACAAATTAAACCTTGAAATCTCTGTCTTTATTAAGAAATAACGTACGGAAGTTTGCGTTCCTCTTCAGAAAAGGCGATGATCCAACTTGTGGCGCTTGATTTCTCCTCCCTGGCTATCTCCTATAAGGAAGGCAGGGAGGAGGAATCGAGCGCCGCACGATGGATGGCCGGATTGCCTTTTCTGAAGAGGAGCACAAGCGGAGTCATTTCTAAATAAAGACTTGGCGATTTCATAGTTTAATTTGTTTTTGTGATTTTTTTGTTGTTGTATACTAACGAATTAAAAAAAATAATAATTTGATGTTACTGGTCCCTTAAATGTATTCAGCAGACTTAAGGTATGAAGATCCAAATTACAGAAATACCCCCCTTATGAGGAACACCCCAGATCCCCAGCATTCTGGACAATAGATCCTATACATGTACAGGTATGGGATCCGTTATCCAGAAACCTGTTATTCAGAAAGCTCGGAATTACGGAAAGGCCGTCTCCCATCGAGATTTTTTAGAAATGATTCCCCTTTTCTCTGTAATAATAAAACAGTAGCTTGTACTTGATCCCAACTAAGATATAATTAATCCTTATTGGAAGCAAAAACCAGACTATCAGGTTTATTTAATATTTATATGATTTTCTAGTAGACTTAAGGTATGAAGATACAAATTATGGAAAGATCCGTTATCCAGAAAGCCACAGATCCCAAGCATTCTGGATAACAGGTCCCATACCTGTACATCCAAATTACAGAAATACCCCCTTATGAGGAACACCCCAGATCCCGTGCATTCTGGATAATAGATCCTATACATGTACAGGAATGGGATCCGTTATCCAGAAACCTGTTATTCAGAAAGCTCGGGAATTACGGAAAGGCCGTCTCCCATCGAGATTTTTAGAAATGATTCCCCTTTTCTTTGTAATAATAAAACAGTAGCTTGTACTTGATCCCAACTAAGATATAATTAATCCTTATTGGAAGCAAAACCAGCGTATTGGGTTTATTTAATGTTTACATGATTTTCTAGTAGACTTAAGGTATAAAGATCCAAATTATGGAAAGATCTGTTATCCAGAAAGCCACAGATACCAAGAATTCTGGATAACAGGTCCCATACCTGTACATCCAAATTACAGAAATACCCCCTTATGAGGAACACCCCAGATCCCGTGCATTCTGGATAATAGATCCTATACATGTACAGGAATGGGATCCGTTATCCAGAAACCTGTTATTCAGAAAGCTCGGGAATTACGGAAAGGCCGTCTCCCATCGAGATTTTTAGAAATGATTCCCCTTTTCTGTGTAATAATAAAACAGTAGCTTGTACTTGATCCCAACTAAGATATAATTAATCCTTATTGGAAGCAAAACCAGCCTATTGGGTTTATTTAATGTTTACATGATTTTCTCGTAGACTTAAGGTATAAGATCCAAATTATGGAAAGATCCGTTATCCAGAAAGCCCCAGATCCCAAGCATTCTGGATAACAGGTCCCATACCTGTACATCCAAATTACAGAAATAACCCCTTATGAGGAACACCCCAGATTCTGAGCATTCTGTATAATAGATCCTATGCATGTACAGGTATGGGATCCGTTATCCAGAAACCTGTTATTCAGAAAGCTCGGAATTACGGAAAGGCCGTCTCGCATAGACCCTGTTTTATTCAAATAATTCAGATTTTTAGAAATTATTCCCCTTTTCTGTGTAATAATAAAACAGTACCTTGTACTTGATCCCAACTAAGATATAATTAATCTTTATTGGAAGCAGAACCAGCCTATTGGGTTTATTTAATGTTTACATGATTTTCTCGTAGACTTAAGGTATAAATGGAAAGATCCGTTATCCAGAAAGCCACAGATCCCAAGCATTCTGGATAACAGGTCCCATACCTGTACATTAACCTCGGGTTGTAACTGATACTCTGCTTGTGCCCAATGCCAATCCAGGGATGGTATCATTTAAAAAAAAAAAAATACATAAGATGCAGAAAATAAAATATCAACTTTTGGAGAACCATCGGGAGCAAATGAGTCCGTTTTGGGGAAGGTATAATACAGATAAAAACACAAAATAAAACACAAAAAAAAGTTTATTTTTTATTTGTCCAAAGACTTTCTGCTGGGGGCCAAAACACAAACAGAAGTATTTAATTAAAAAAAACCTGTTATTTAATCAGATTTGGTCGCACTCCAGCCGCCGATAATCATCCTTTACAGTCGCCGAGATCTGCTCAGAGGCGGCATTAATATACATGTATTCATATGTTCTGCACTAAAAATACTGCGGTGAGAAACAGAACGTTCCATCTGCAACAGCTTCACATAAACTTGTCACATTACATTTGCTGCTATTTCAAGAACAGATTTTTTCCTTCGGTTTCACACAGCTCCACTAACGTAAATATTTGGAAAAAGAAAAGTCATAAAACGTAGACTTTAATGTTCGAGAAACAGATTTTTTTATTTTTTTTTATTGAGCTTCGGGTAACGTTATGTTTCTTTTCTTTCCCGGCTTTCATGGCACCACGAGTTTACTTCTCCGGTAATGCGCTAAATGTACTCAGAAAGATGAGCATTTGAATAGGCAATTATCATATTTCCGCTCAGAATAAAACACCATAAAGTCCCAATCGGGAGAGACTCCAGGGCTGCTGCCATCTTAAAAAATTCAAATCGGAGTGGGTTGGCTGAATTTCCAGGGTAAAACCCAAATATTTGGCTCTTAGGGAAGAGACACGCGTTAAGATTCTGGGAAATTAGTCGCTCATCGTCAAATCGCCTCTTCTTCGGGCGACTAATCTCGCCGAACTGCCTTCCCGCCGGCTAGAATCTAAATTGCAGGTTGGCACTGGGATGGCACTTGTAAGGGCAACTTCGGAAAACGAAATGCTCCAAGTGCCATCCCAGCGGAGATTAGTCGCCCGAAGAAGAGGCAATTTGTCGCCAGGCGACTGAATCTCCCCAAATCTCCACATGTGTCTCTGCCCTACAGTTTTTTGCCTCTCATCTTGTCTCCAGACAGGAGCGGCCCTGGTGCCAACTAGTGTTTTCACCCGGAAAAGTGCCTGTTCAGATTTCCAAATTAGGAAATCCGGACAGGACATTGAAGTTAATGATGTGGAGATCAGCCAATAGCTAATAGCCACATCATCAGTCCAGTCCCTGATGTCATCAGCACCTCCCCTGACATCATCAGCCCCTCATCTGACATCACAAGTTTGCCCCCCCCGCATTCCTCCCAACTGTCCCGCTCAAGACAGCTCAACCCGCAGTCCTGGGTTTGGTAATTAGGGGGTGTGGCCAGAGAACGGGCATGGTCAAAAGATATGGCGGCAAATATTTTTCTCAGTCTTTCTGTTTCCAAAATGTTGGGAGGTATACCCCTGACATCACTAGCCTGCCCCTGAAATCATCCACCTTGTCCCGTTTTCTTCGAACTGAAAAGGTGGCAACCCTACTGTCAAACCTTAAAGGACCAGTAACAGCAAAAAAATGTTTTCAAAAATTCGTTAGTATGCTACGAAAAAAACCCACCAACACATATTAAACTTTAAAGTCTTTATTAAGAAGTTACTGAAACTCTGATTGAGCTCGTCTTCAGAAATGGCGACAGGGTGATGATCCATCGTGCGGCGCTCCATTTCTCCTCCCGGTAGTCTTTACAGGAGATAGCCAGGGAGGAGAAATCGAGTGCCGCACGATGGATCATCACCCTGTCGCCAGAGTTTCAGTAAGTTACTTCTTAATAAAGACTTAGCAATTTTAAAGTTTAATAAGTTTAATGGCGTCTTTTTTTAGTAGCATACTAATGAATTTTTTTCTAGAAAATGTTGATGTTACTGGTTCATTAAAGGGAACATACAGTAATCCTTTGCTTAATCTCTCCAAGATCCAAGGGCTCCAAACAGAGCCGGAACTAGGGGTAGGCAGAAAAGGCACCTGCCTAGGGCTCAACGATAAGGGGTGTTGGGCAGGTACCTGTTAAAGGGTCTTTTGTCTGCCCCTAGTTCGTGTTTTATCCCCATTTGCCGCTCTTCCCTTCCCATCCTCCGCTCTCCCCTGACTCTAAGTGTTTTGTGTCTCCCGGTGCACTTAGCCACTTAATCAAATATCTGAAGTGCTGTTGGGGAGTTAACGGGACATAGACCTTCCATAGACAAGTTTTTCTACCCAAATGTTGCTGGGTTTTAGCTACCTGTGGTCTCCTGCATACTATCAAGGGCAAAAGTATGATGGAGGTTGTAGTCCCGCAACCCTAAAGGGGCACTAAAGCCAACCATAAATCTGTCCCACTGTAGTAGAAAATCATAATTATAGATGCAAATGAAATGACCAATTCTCCTTGTAAGTTCCTTACCGTATATATAGAGAGAGAGAGAGAGAGAGAGAGAGAGAGAGAGAGAGAGAGAGAGAAGAACAGAGAGACAATGGAATTTGCCGCAATGAAATACTCTATTTTTCAAAGGTTATACATCAAAGGAATGTGTTTGGCTGTTGGACCATATAAAACAAACCTACATCTCAACAGAGTGAGCAATGTGTCCATTAACCTAGTCTGGATTCATCACAAAGAACAATGACTTGGCTCTCTTGGGCTATTGGATATGTGCCTGGTCTATAGCCCTGCCAACACCACATGCAGGAACCAAAGCCAGATGATGCATCAGTGGGTTTGTCTGTAGAATGAACTGCTATAACGGTCTTGAGTTCAGTTCAGTGTACTGCAAAACATTATATTTTGTGCACAATATTGCCCTCACCTTGAGTCTGTAAACACATCGGCACAAGGGCCGTCTTGAGCTTAGACCAGTCTTTCCAACCACTTAATATCAATCTCCTAGATGAAGAAGTTGGACTTCTCAGCTCACCCTTGCGGCTTACTTATCGGAGAAGTCCGGACCAAGGAGGAAGCACTAGATATAAAGTCCGGTATGTGGAAGCCAAGGGGTCAAGAAGGATTGTATTTGTGATTCAGGCAAAAGGTTCAAGGGCAGGTGTCAGTCGGTTGTGGTCAGGAACAAAGCAGAGGGTCAAGCAATCGACATAGAATTATGCAGCACCCAGGAACGCCAAGAAGTACGACCTGTATTCAGGCATTGAACCTGTGTCTTGGTGTTCCTTTCATTTTGAATTTTCAAGCCTTTTTCATCGCGATGATGTCACAAGCACAGGGGGAGGGTGCAATGGCATCAGTACGTGGCCCTGGGCACCGTCATCTTGTCTTCGAAGTGCAGCGCTCCTGACGCTGGTCTCTCTAAAACAGGGATCTGCATGAGTCAAATTCATATGTAAAAAGAGTTGGGGCAAGGGACAACAATAGAAGAAGAGCTGGTACACTCTACATGCTGGGGATTGTGGTCTAGTTCCTCTGTTCAGTTTGGGACCAGGCCAACTCTCTCATCTGCTGTTCAGTCAGCCCCCCCCCCACCAAAAATATATATATATGTATATAGCAGGGGTCCTCAACCTTTTTTTTACCAATGAGCCACAATTGAGGGGGCCCATTCACTAAGTTCGAGTGAAGGAATAGAAGAAAAATTACTTCGAATTTCGAAGTGTTTTTTTGGCTACTTCAACCATCGAATGGGCTACTTCGACTACGATTCGAACTAAAAATCGTTCGACTATTCGACCATTCGATAGTCGAAGTACTGTCTCTTTAAGAAAAAACTTCGACCCCCTAGTTCGCCACCTAAAAGCTACCGAAGTCAATGTTAACCTATGGGGAAGGTCCCCATAGGCTTGGCTATCTTTTTTTGGTCAAAGGATAATCCTTTGATCGTTGGATTGAACTCCTTCGATCGTTGGATTGAAATCCTTCGACTTCGATATTCGAAGTCGAAGGATTTTAATTCCCCAGTCGAATATCGAGGGTTAATTAACCCTCGATATTCGACCCTTGGTACATCTGCCCCTAAATGTTAAAGAAGTTGGAGAGCAACATAAGCATTTTCATAATTCCTGAGGATGCCAAATATGAACTGTGATTGGCTATTGGTAGCCCCTATACTGATAGGAGGCTAAGTTTGGCAGTACACATGTTTTTTTATGCAACTAAAGCTTGCCTTGAGCCAGGACTTCAAAAATAAACACCTGCTTTGAGGCTCCTTGGAGCAACGTCCAAGAGGTTGGTGAGCAACATGTTGCTCGCGAGCCACTAGTTGTGTATCACTGGTATATAGTCTTGATACCATTACATTATCAGTGCCATCTTATTACTGCTTTCTACATCGGTCCAGTGCGTCTTTGCCCTTAGAGTGGCGACAAATCTTCACCAATTTGGGCAACTAATCTCCCCGAAATGCCTTCCCGCTGGCAAGAATACAAATCGCCGATGGGGTGGCATACGAATTGCTTCAGATTTCCAAAGTCCGCCCGAAGTTTCCTCGTGAGACAACTTCGGGAGACTTTGGAAGCGATTCGTATGCCATCCCCCCGGTGATTCGTATTCTTGTTAGCTGGGAAGGCATCTCTCCGTCGGCCACCACCCTAAATGTCAGCTGGAATTTGTGCTTCAGTTCTCTCTGCAGCCAACATTTTTCCTTTCATTCCCTTCCCCAGTGGAGCTAACAAGGTCGCTATCACATTCACACACATTAGGGACAGTTTTATCAAGAGCCAATTATCCGGCCTGTATGTTTTTGGAGTGTAAGAGGAAACCAGAGTAACCAGAAACCCCATGCAGACATAGAGAAGAATTCACAAAAGTGTCGGTAAAATAAGTAACCCAGAAGTGGCGGTCGTCAAATTTGAAAAATTACGTACGAACGGCATCGTAAGTCTGACAATTTTCTTCGGACAGACGACATTTTACCGAGCGTTTTCAAAAGACAATTTGACCGTCATTTTCATTTTGGAGAGCCTAATGTGTCGGAAAAAATTGTCGGCAAAAGAAATGAGTTTACGAGCGATTCATAAAAATGTCGGGAAAAGTGGCAGACCAAATAAAACACGCCCACTTTTAACGACACTATTTCATACACGTCGGAAAATTGACGGGTAAATGCTCTGTGAATTTGTTGGCTGTTACTAACGACACTTTTAAAAGACATTTATCATTTCCGACACTTGTGTGAATTCCCCCCATAGACTTGTAAGCAGTGATCTGGTTGGAATTTATCCTTGGACCCCAGTTCTGTAAAGCAGTAATGCTCAACACTACACCTCTAGTTTTGACACTTTTTGTCCCCTTTCTAGAACAAAAAAAATTGCAGTTTATTAGCTAAAATGCTGATTCTCATAGTTGAGTATTGTTCTTGGTACTTGCAAATAGGATGTCAGATTCTCATTGGAGGATCCCTGGAGAGGGAAAGGTTCAATTGGACAGTGTTACTTTAAAGGAGAACTAAACCCTAAAAATGAATGTGGCTAAAAAGCCATAATATATATAGTGAACTTATTGCACGAGGCTAAAGTTTCCGCTTTTCAATAGCAGCAATGATCCAGGACTTCAAACTTGTCACAGGGGGTCACCATCTTGGAAAGTGTCTGTGACACTCACATGCTCAGTGGGCTCTGATTGGCTGTTGAGAAGCTAAGCTTAGGGCTCGTCACTAATTATCCAGCAGAAAATGAGCTTCCCTGGCTGTAATATAAGCTGATGCTACAGGTTTGCTGATTATTCAATTCTGATGCTAATTGCACTGGTTTCTGTGCTGCCATGTAGTAATTATGTGTATTAATTACTAATCAGCCTTATATTGTGACATTTCTATTCTATGTGTACTGTATATTGTGAGTGGGTCCCTAAGCTCAGTAAGTGACAGCAGCACAGAGCATGTGCAGTGAATCATCAGAAAAGAAGATGGGGAGCTACTGGGGCATCTTTGGAGACACAGATCTTTACTGCTAAAGGGCTGTGGTTGCCTTGGGCTGGTACAGAAGCCTAAAACATAATGTACAACATTTCTACCTACTTCTTTAGTTAGGCTTTAGTTCTCCTTTAAGAATCTAACCCTAACGTCCGTAGACTACAGCTCCCAGCATGCTTTAACCCCTGCTAATATGTTGGGCTTCACTGGGAGTTGTAGTCTGGCAACATTTCACTGTTATGGAAGTTTTATTCAACCAAGAACCATGACAACCCGTTGTGTTTGCCCCACCGCTCTCCCTTGTCTCCATCTTTATAAACAACACAACAAACTCGGAATTGCAATCTTTCTTTTACGAGGACCACCTCCTAGGACATGCTCACTTGAAACAGATTAAATAAACACGGCTTTTCCATTGGTGAACTTTACGAGACACGTATAGGTAATAAAAAGGCCTGCGCAGGTAATAAAAATCAAGGCTCTGCGGATTCTTTCTTGAAAAAATACAAATCAAATTTAGTTGTGGAGGGGGGGGAAAAAGCCTATAAAAATCATAAAATATGAAGCTACATGAGATATAGAACAAAGGGGGCAAAACCACCGAAAAGGAGGAACTTTTAATGGCACGGCCAGGGAATATGGGTTTCTTATTTTAATAAACTTCCCTGTTTTTACCTTCTAAACCAATTCGTACTAAATTAACTTGGGGTATCCAAACTCTGTGCAATGCTAGGAGAATCCAAATCCCAGTACCAATATGTAACCTTATGTATATCAGATGGGCCATTTCTTATTTGTTAAAGGGGAAGTAAAGTCTAAAATAGAATAAGACTAGAAATGCTGTATTTTGTGCACCATAAGCCTAATCAAACAGATGATTTATGCTTTCAAAGTTGGCCACAGGGGGTCACCATCTTGTAACTTTGTTAAACATGTTTGCAAGACCAAGACTGTGCACATGCTCAGTGTGGTCTGGGCTGCTTAGGGATCATCATAAATGATCAAAACAGCACAAGTCAAATAATATCTGCCAGAAGCCGATACAGCAAGACTGATTAATAATCAGAATATACAGACTGCACTGGGTCCTGTGTTGTCATGTAATCTAATGTCGTTTTTATTGTTTTTGTATTGTTTAATACAAACTGTCCCCAGCTCTGCAGAACCAGTGGCTGCAGCAAAATAATCCTCCAAATAGAATCCCAGTTTATCTGTTTAAATCTGGCTCCGTGATCTTTGTCCCTGCAGCTGGAGTTGGAAACAGTAAAGGGGATGTAAAGGTAAAAATAAAATCCAATACAAATCTCTACACAGTCGCCGACTGCTCTACAGGGAAACAAACAAAGCTGCTTGAGTTCTGCATGGCTGGGAAGTAAGGCGGGGGCTCCCCCTGCTGTTCATAAGTATGATTGTTTCCCTGCAGAGCAGTTAGGGACCGTCTGACAATTCCTATCCACAGCAGTAAATGAAGGGAGAATTTCACTGCACATGGTACACATTTTTTAATCAAAGTATATTGAAGATAGGTTTCTTTTTCATTAAAGAAAGTAAAATTGGATTTAATTTTTTTGCCTTTACATGCCCTTTAAGTGCACCTGCCAGTTGTAGTTTTGTGTAGAGCAGGTTACAGCCATCTTGTCCCAAGCTTCTAGGTAACCCATGCCCAAGTTTAGACCTGGCACATGGGCAGCACAAAACCACAGCAAAAGTAAATGTATGAATAGCAGTGTCGGACTCGAAGGTCCAAGGCCCATAAGGGGCTTCCAACAAAGGGGCAACAAATTAGAAAACTTTCTGAAATCTTTCCTAAGCAGAAGAACATCAGAGCAGCCTCTTTCCTTCTCCTGACAACTTCCTTGACTACTTGGTGGTCAGACTGGTCAGAAACTGACCAGCAGGTGGCGCTGTTGGAACAAAATTCATTCATATTAACAGCACATGTATCCTTTAATATCTTGCAATAAAAAGAAAATAAATAATGAATGTAAATTACATCAATTCTACATTCACTTATTTTAAAGGTTTACTTATCGTTTAGGAAAATAAAGTAAAATAAATGAGAGTGCTATTCTAAGCACTTTTGTCATTTACATTCATTATTTATTTTCTTTTTATTCCAAGATATTAATATGTATGACTTTTGTTCCAACAGCGCCACCTGCTGGTCAGTTTCCCACCAGTCTGACCACCAAGTAGTCAAGGAAGTTGTCAGGAGAAAGAAAGAGGCTGCTCTGATGTTCTTCGGCCTAGAAAAGATTTCAGAAAGGTTTCTAATTGTTTTCCTAAGCATCATCATTCATAATTAATCTTTCTAGAATTTGGCTCTTTATACCTTGAGTCTACTAGAAAATCATGTAAACATTAAAGGAGAAATAAAGCCTAACTAAAGAAGTAAGTAGAAATGTTGTCCATGGTGTTTTGTGCTTCTGTACAAGCCCAAGGCAACCACAGTCCTTTAGCAGTAAAGATCTGTATCTCCAAAGATGCCCCAGTAGCTCCCCATCTTCTTTTCTGCTGATTCACTGCACACGCTCTGTGCTGCTGTCACTTACTGAGCTTAGGGAGCCACTCACAATATACAGTACACATAGAATAGAAATGTCACAATATAAGGCTGATTAGTAATTAATACACATAATTACTACATGGCAGCACAGAAACCAGTGCAATTAGCATCAGAATTGAATAATCAGCAAACCTGTAGCATCAGCTTATATTACAGCCAGGGAAGCTCATTTTCTGCTGGATAATTAGTGACGAGTCCTAAGCTTAGCTTCTCAACAGCCAATCAGAGCCCACTGAGCATGTGAGTGTCACAGACACTTTCCAAGATGGTGACCCCCTGTGACAAGTTTGAAGTCCTGGATCATTGCTGCTATTGACAAGCTCAAACTTTAGCTCGTGCAATAAGTTCACTATATAAAATATGCCTTTTTTAGCCCCATTTATTTTTAGGGTTTAGTTTTCATTTAAACCCAACAGGCTGATTTTGCTTCCAATAAGGATTAATTATATCTTAGTCGGGATCAAGTACCAGCTACTGTTTTATTATAATCATTTTTAAAAACTTGGATTATTTAATTATAATGGAGTTCATGATAAACAACCTTCACGTAATTCAGCGCTTTCTGGATAATGGGTTTCTGGATAACGGATCCTATGCCTGTCTATATATATATATATCTCATACTGACAGTTATAGATGTGCCAGTCAGTTGTTTCCTAGGAACACATTTCTTTGTTTATGATTGACAGCTCAGAGCAGTAATTCTAGCGGCAGCCTCTGAGCATTATGATCTCATGGTCGTATTGACTTGTGTGTATTTTATTTATATAAAAGACAGGATTTGTATTATTATTAACTGCACATAGGTCGAATGCCCCGAGGGGTCGTAAAGCCAAACAATATCCAAATCTTCCTGCTATGTTATGATTTCGAGTTCCTGTATTCAGTCCCCCCGGGCTCCCCGTTATTCATAAGTATCCATGTAATTATTTCCTCTTGAGTTATCCAATTACTGTTACTTCTTTTTTTTTGCTCCCTGGTTACATTCAGACTAAATTCCGAGTATTAAATCTGTTATCAAACCCGTCGACTTTTGTTGTAGCAATGTCATAATTTATTTGTGTAACACAAAATTGCGGATTATTATATTTCCCAGCATGTAACTTTGCTTAACCCTGCGAGTAAGGAGGGAGACGGCAGTGATATTTACCAGGTTTCTGCCGGGTTGGGATATAGCGAGGAAAACAAATAAATGATTAAACTAACACTCATCATTTCATCAGAGAAATAACTGGAAAGAGATGTAAACCTGGTGTGAAACTCTCCCATTGCAGTCCCCAACTCTCTCTTAGTGCTCTTACAGTGCTTGTTACAGGAATAGTCCCAACTTACAGACCCGAAAAGGGTCCTGAATTTACTTAAAGGGATATGGGAAAAACAAATGTTTTCAAAATGTTAATAGTGCTGCCACAGCAGAATTCTGCACTGAAATCCATTTCTCAAAAGAGCAAACAGATTTTTTTATATTCAATTTTGAAATCTGACATGGGGCTAGACATATTGTCAATTTCCCAGCTGCCCCAAGTCATGTGACTTGTGCTCTGATAAACTTCAATCACTCTTTACTGCAGTACTGCAAGTTGGAGTGATATCACCCCCCTCCCTTTTCCCCCCAGCAGCCAAACAACAGAACAATGGGAAGGTAACCAGATAGCAGCTCCCTAACACAAGATAACAGCTGCCTGGTAGATCTAAGAACAACACTCAATAGTAAAATCCAAGTCCCACTGAGACACATTCAGTTACATTGAGAAGGAAAAACAGCAGCCTGCCAGAAAGCAGTTCTCTCCTAAAGTGCAGGCACAAGTCACATGACATGGGGCAGCTGGGAAATTGACAAAATGTCTAGCCCCATGTCAGATTTCAAAATTGAATATAAAAAAATCTGTTTGCTCTTTTGAGAAATGGATTTCAGTGCAGAATTCTGCTGGAGTAGCACTATTAACTGATGTGTTTTGAAAAAAACATGTTTTCAGATGGCAGGATCCCTTTAAGTAAACCCAATAGGCTGGTTTTGCCTCCAATAAGGATTAATTATATCTTAGTTGGGATCAAATACAAGTTACTGTTTTATTATTACACAGAAAAAGGAAATAATTCTTTAATATTTGTATAAAAGGGAGTCCATGGGAGATGGCCTTTCCATAGTTCAGAGCTTTCTGGATAAAGAATTTTGTACCTGTACTACAAATAATACATTTATAATTATTAATTATGATTGATAATTAAGAGTAAATTATTCAAAATGTAGTAGTGCTGAGTTCCCAAGTTCAATTACAGCCAGGGCAGGGGTGAACTTGCCATAAGACAAGGTGAAAACCTTACCCCACTGCCCCCGCAATTAACCAGGGGCAGCAAAAAAGAGATTCGGGGTTCGGCCGAACCCTAAAATAGTGGTTTGTATGTGTCCCTAGTTACAATGTTTGCACTGGGCCTACTATCCATGGCAACCAACAATGGTGAAACACGGTGGAGCATGGTGTGCAACTAGGGTTGCCACTGGCCTAGCCAGCAAATCGCCAGCTAGGGTCGGTATTAAATTATTACCAGCAATATATTTGCCAGTAAATCAGTAAGTAAGGGACGCAAGAAAAGGGGGGGGGTGCTGGGCAGGTACCACTTAAACTACCTACCCCTAGTCCATGCTCTGTAGCTCCTGCTGCTGATTTCGCCAAAGTGGCTGGCCGGAATGCCTTGGGTTCCCAGCTGGCTTGGCCCGGGCCTGCCCGATAGACTTGGTGTTCCACTGAGTCCTGCTCTTCACTGCTCTACTCTATGGAGGTTTACTCCCATTAGAACACTGGCCTGTTGTTGCCCCCTATTTCCCTGCTATAGCCATCCGTTCCTCTGCCCAAGCCACCCATTTTCAAGCCGCCATCCCTGAATGACCTCAACGTCCGCAACCCTATGTTGCAACAAAACAAGGGAAGCTCTTGGCATATCTGCAGTTGAAAGGAGGTGCAAGGAGGCCACTGATGCAGACTTTACACCTCAACCAATAAACTAGCAACCAATCCCAAGTAATATTCCAGGTTGGACTGGGCTGGCGGGATACCGGGATATAACCAGTTGGGCCGTGGCTCTCATGGGCCCCGTTCAGACGTGCTCCTTGCACCACTCCTCTTCATGCCACAAATCTCCTTTCTCCAGGCCAGTCGCAGCAAAAACACATTGCGCAAATACGCAGTTGGGGGTAAACAACGGTTGTGGAAGGAGGCCAGGAGGGAGGCCCCAAGACAGCAGCTGTGGTGGGCCCTGGGGCTTCCAGTCCGACCCTGGTAGTATTTACTGATCTGTAGTCTGAATAGATCTGGCTGCTTTGGGTTAGTCAGCCAGGGTTCTCAGTGGAACAATATGTTGGATCATGCCGGAAATTGTATTCTAACAACATCTGGGTCTAGAAGGATTATGTACCCTTCAAATGCAGCTTAAATCGTTCAAACATCTTTCATCTTAACGTGCAACGTTGGGTTTGGATATCAGGGGGTAATGCACAGCTGGAGATGCAGCCTCGCTACCCTTGTCTTAAAAATGATGAATATGTATCAAATTTGCCCATAGGAATCCTCCTCTAACACCACAGATCCGGGATTTGAGGCTCCAACCTTTTCTCCGAGGCCGGAGACTCAGATCCGTCTTTATCCCAGGCGTGATTCATCCACCGGACTGAGCACATCGGATTCATGAGCTAAAATTATTCCCATTATTGCCGGGATCATAGCTCATATAAAATACAGATCTCGGCCCGTCATCGCTATTTATAAAGATACCGGGAAATGAACATGGGGAAATCTGAAACGAACATTTTTATTGGTGAACAAATCGAGTAAAAATAAATATGATGGTAAACTTTAAGGAAAAGGTCTCCTGATAAAGTTGGAGAATTGTATTCCAGTAAAGTTTATTTTCCCTTTAACGATTGCTGCATGGGCACAGCTTGGACTTTACTTTTACACCATTTTATTTTATTTTCGTGATACGCCCCATTGTTCTTCTACAGAAGGGACCAACCAATCCCGTGTATATCGTTATTAAATGCAATGACAGCCAGGCGATTTTCTGCATCTTTGCATTGGTTTGATGGCTTGCAGTGATGGGCGAATAAATTCGCCTGGCGAAAATTCACAGTGAATATCCGCGTTTCGCCACCAGCCAACAAATTTGCAAAACTGGCAAAAAATTGCTGCGTGTCAACACTATTCAGACTCTGATTGATTTTAACGCCAGCTTCAAAATTGACGCGGGCGTCAAATTTCGAGATTCACAAATTTTCCACTGTTTCGTGAATTTCGCGGGAAATTATTGAATTTTTCGACAAAGCAAAACGGGAGAAATTCACCAATCACTAATTGCTTGTATTGATTGATAAAAAACTGGCAAAAAATCGCCGCGCGTCAACACTATTCGGACGCCGAGTGATTTTAACGCCAGCTTCAAAATTGACGCGGGCGTCAAATATCGAGTTTCACACATTTTTCACTGTTTCGTGAATTTCGCGGGAAATTATTGAATTTTTTTACAAACGGGAGAAATTCACCAATCACTAATTGCTTGTATTGATTTTTTTTTTAGCGTAACCGCGTAATTTTTTTCGGATATAGGAGCCCTCCCCCGTAATCCCAGCCCAGTGTCAGATACATGTGCCTAAAACATTTTAAAGGGGAAGACAACCTTCCACACATGGCTATAAAGAGACTCACGCAGAAATTCACGCTGCCGCTCTGTGTGGTCCCCTGCACTGCTGGTTCTGACTCCTAGACCTGCCACCGCAGCTGTTATGAAACGTTTTTATTGCTTCATTCTATCATTATAAATATATATTATATTATATAGAGACACGAACCTTAAAGCCCCTAAAAACACAGAAACCTTGGCTGCCGGAGCATCTGCCGTTTCACAGTTAAATCAGAGCGTTTCACAGAAGTGTTTAATGTCCTTTATTGCCTCTGAGCTTCTTCGCATGTTCATATAAGATCAGGTTGCGCTCACTGTTCTGCAGGTGTTTCCTGATTGGTTTATTAGCTTTCGCTTTTTATTTTTTTTCCTACAAAAAAAGATTTACTTTTTGTCATATTTCAGATCAGGAGTACAACGGGGCTGCAGAATCTCTCCCAATTTCAGTTCCTAAACACGTCCACTGACATATTGTTGATTTAAAAGTATTAGTATTATGGGTCGGCCCTGACTCATTGCAGTCTGCCTTCAGCAGAGCAGTTGACTTAAAGGAACAGTAACACCAAAAAAAAGAAAGTAATGAAAATATAATGTACTGTTGCCCTGCACTTCAGAAACTCTACTATAGTTTATATAAATAAGCTGCTGAGCAGCAATAGCAGAGATTTAAAAAAGGCTATATCACACAGGATAAATAGTGGATAACAGATAACATTATGTTCTACAGAGCTTATCTGCTATCTGCTGTGTAACCTTGTTTATATAAACTATAGTAGTACTTATCTGTTATCTGCTGTGTATCCTGTGCTTAAATAGCTGCCCCCATGGCTACACATCAGCTTGTTTGTATAAACTATAGTAGTACTTATCTGTTATCTACTGTGTATCCTGTGCTTGAATGGCTGCCCCCATGGCTACACAGCAGCTTGTTTATATAAAGTATAGTAGTACTTATCTGTTGGGTTGAGCCACCTGCAAATGGCAGCTTCTGATTTCCGGCTTCCAGGTTTATAGCTGCTGCCTACTTGCCCGCCCCTTTTGTGACATCATCGGCGGTCTATTAAAGGAACCCGGAAGTCGGGTTAGGGTCGGGTGCACATCAATAGTGCCATCTGTTTTGAAATGGACATCCTATTCAAGGACATACATCTGCCCCACTGCCATTCCCCCAGCATCACTGCCCCATCCCAAAGTTCGTTGGTCCACCCTCAGTGAGGGGACCCGCACAAGTCCCCCCAGCAAAGACGAAACCCCACTGCCCCTGGGCCCCTCGCTGATGCTGCACCCTCCCTCCTCTCCCTGCTTACCTTATTATTAGCTTGTTGCGGCTGCAATTGGGCAAGTGAAGTTGAAGCGCCAAAGGTTTCTGTCGCTGGTTGGTTGGGGACCACTAGGACCGGGGGCACCAGGTTTTTGCAGATGTCCCGCTGGTCTAGTCTGACCCTGTCCACCCCTGGCATCATTGCTCCAAACCCCAAAGTCACCCTCCTGCACCTCATCATCATTGGCCCACTTTGTCCAGGTTAAGCCACAGGCAAATATCTAGGTGGGACTCTGCCCAGGTCATATCTGTGTGGGGCACCAGGTGGGAGTGTCAGGTATTGCTGGGATTCGAGCCGGGGACCTTTGGGTTTCTGGCTCGATACCTTAACCATTTGGCCAGGTGAGCAGCCTGTAGGGTTGCTCGCTATGTGTAACCTGGCCTCTGCAGTCCCAGCCCAGCTGCCGCCTGATTGGCCTCTCCAGCCCCAGCTCAGCTGCAGCCTGTTTGGCATCTACAACCCCAACCCAGCTGCTGCCTATCTTAATCAGCCAATCAGGGCTGACTCTTCCCTATTTAAGGGCAGCACTCAGACCACTCCTTGCCAGAGCATTGTATGGTGTTCCTAGTACTGCGGCAGTGCCCCTAACTAGGTAGTTCTAGCTCTTGCCCCTTTTCCCTTGTTATTCCGCCTTGCCTTGTCTGCCTGTCCTTGTCTTGCTTTACCTTATCTTGTACCTTCCCAGCCTTGACTTTGATCCGACCCTGCCTTGTACCCCTCTTGCTATCTTGCTCCAGTCTCCCTCTCTTGCTATCCTGCTCCAGTCCTCTCTTGCTATCCACTCTAATCTCCTTCTGCTCCTGTCTTGCTATCTGCTCCAGTCTCCCTCTGCGCTCTATCCCCAGTTTGATCTGATCTACGCCCGCACCGTCCTGTCCCATCCAGTCTGTCCTGGTTCCACTCCTGCCCCGTCCAGTCTGTTCCTGTTGAGTCGTCGCCCTCTTCTTCCTTCCTAGTCCAGTCCTGATCTTCGCCCTCTCCGTCCTGTTCTGCACCTGATCCAGACTGACTCTTCGCCCTCATCAACCTGTTTTCCCTTCAAGTGTTCCCTAGGCACATACAGCTCTTGCCTCAAGGACTCTCCCTTTCCCTTCAGTCTCCACAGCGCCCCCTACCTAGTCCTTGACAGGGAGATTCAAATAGTTGGGTGGGAGAAGGGGTGTTTGCCAGGGAACTCTGCAAACATTTTAGGTGCCCCCTCCACCAAGTGCTTGACCCTAGTTCCCCCATATACACATGGCAGACTGGGAGGGCCAATGAGGTGTCGGGTTTATGTGGCCTTACCAGGTTCCTCTGCAGCCCCAAACAGATGGTTTATGTGGACTTTAGGGTAGGACTATACGGCCAATTTAAATGCTTTTCCGTTGGATCCGACCTTGTGCGACAAAGCGCACACTTCAAGTTGGATGCGACAGGAAAAAGGTAAGTAATATAAAGTCGGATGGTGTCGCAACGGTGATCCAACGCAACACGACTGTCAGAGGAAAATGCTGCGTCTGTATCCGACAGTCGTGTCGCGTTGGATCACTGTTGCGACACCATCCGACTTTATATTACTTAACTTTTTCCTGTCGCATCCAACTTAAAGCGTGCGCTTTGTCGCACAGCGTCGGATCCAACGGAAACGCATTTAAGTCGGCCGTGTTGTCCGTCTCTTACTAAGTCCCAACTACAGACCCCCAGCCTGCCTATCCAACCATCATTACCCCCCTAGTTTACATGATTCTCGTAGTTACTCGTTTAAAGTTCACTGGCCATTGGTAACAATAAAAAAATCAGATGAGTAGTACAGGTATGGGACCTGTTATCCAGAATGGTCGGGACCTCTGGTTTTCCAGATAACAGATCTTTCCTTAATTTGGATCTTCATACCTTAAGTCCACTAGAAAATCATGTAAACATTAAATACACCCAATAGGCTGGTTTTGCTTCCAATAAGGATTAATTATATCTTAGTTGGGATCAAGTAGAAGATACTGTTTAAGGGCAGAGACACACACATAAACCCGTTATCCAGAAAGTTCTGAATTTACAGAAAGGTCGTCTCCCATAGACTCCTTTATATTCAAATAATCCAAAATGTATAAAATAATTTTCTGTGTAATAATAAGGGCAGAGACACAAGCTCAGATTCGGGGAGATTAGTCACCGGACGAAAAATCTCCTCTTCTTCGGGCGACTAATCTCCCGAACTCTCCGCCAGCTAGAATGTAAATCGCCGGCGGGATGGCACTCGGATCACTTTGTTTTCCGAAGTCGCCCGAAGTTTCCTCGGTTTTCCTTCGGGTGACTTCGGAAAATGAAGCGCTCCGAGTGCCATCCGATTTACATTCTAGCCGGCAGGAAAGCAGTTCGGGGAGATTAGTCGCCCGAAGAAGAGGATATTTATCGTCCGGCGACTAATCTCCCCGAATCTGAGCTTGTGTCTCTGCCCTTATTATTACACAGAAAATTATTTTATACATTTTCGATTATTTGAATATAAAGGAGTCTATGGGAGACGACCTTTCTGTAAATTCAGAACTTTCTGGATAACGGGTTTCCATATAATGGATCCCATACCTGTTTATTTATCTGCAGAGGGAACTGTATTTTGTTATTTTGGAGCAATGAATCCTGTGAATGTGATGCAGGGTAAGGCTGATATAAAGCAGGTCCGACTTTGCTGAAAATTAGATTTACAATGGTTTTAATCCTCAGAGGGGGGAACTTTCAATATGTCTGACAGTAAAGCACAACCGTTCATTCTGTTTTCCAGCAGGTTGATTGTTATCAGAGGAGCAGTAACTGCCCGGCGGCTCCTTGTGAGGGTGAGGACCCTGGAGCCATAACAGGGACATGTAAATGTTCCAGCAATTTAATGGGACGTGTCATATTGGCAACTGTTTTTAAGCAGAACAGGGGGGAGATATTTGCTATGGAAGAGCTGGGGGGATTCACAACCAGCCTCACTAAAACACAGCAACCTGAGGCCAGATGTGTCGTAACAAAAGGAACGTTTCCATTTGATACAAAACTCAAATAATTTCATTTAGGGGATAATTCAATTAAATGTATTTAAAGCTAAGATGCCAGGTGATTTTATACGTTAACGCAGGGACAAATGCAGAATTCCCATAGGCAGGAAGCTCAGCTTCTATTTCTGTGCAATTTTAATTTCCTATTTGCCCATTAAATAAGTTCATTATATAAAGGCATGCATTTATACCGCGGCTTTCATAGACTGCGTGGCTATACAGTGTCGTTGCTGTACAGAGCCATCTGCTGGCTGAATGACGTATTGCAATCAGTGTGTTTCATATAATCTTCCATCAAACAGGGGCCTATAGCTCTCACTCTAAGGGGCACATTCACTAAATGACGAAGCACCTAACGCTAGCGTTAATTCGCTAGTGTAGTGCATTTTCGCTAATTCGCCGATTCACTAACAGACACTGGCGTAAATTCGCTAGTGTTACTTCACACCCTTACGCCTGGCGAATTTGCGCAATGGACGTAACTACGCAAATTCACTGATGCGCGAATTTTTCTGAACGCTACCTTTTACGCTAGACTTCCTTCGCCACTTCAGACCAGGCAAAGTGCAATAGAGTAGATAGGGATTGCTTCAAAAAGTTGGAATTTTTTTTCAAAGTCCAAAAAAAACGCTGGCGTTTTTTCTTTTTTTATGGGTGATAGGCTGAAAAAGATTAAAAAATTTTTTGGGGCTCCCCTCCTTCCCCCCTACATTTCCTAACTCATGGCAACTTAACTATACAGTGGGCACATGTGTAGGGCAAAATAACAATTTTATTTGATGTTTTGAAGGTTTCCCAGGCTTGTGTAGTGCTGCTACATATACCTCCATTGTACACAGCAGCTTGTTTATATAAACTATAGTAGTACTTATCCGTTATCTACTGTGTATCCTGGGCTTGAATGGCTGCCCCCATGACTACACAGCAGCTTGTTTATATAAACTATAGTAGTACTTATCTGTTATCTACTGTGTATCCTGTGCTTGAATGGCTGCCCCCATGGCTACACAGCAGCTTGTTTATATAAACTATAGTAGCACTTATCTGTTATCTACTGTGTATCCTGTGCTTGAATGGCTGCCCCCATGGCTACACAGCAGCTTGTTTATATAAACTATAGTAGCACTTATCTGTTATCTACTGTGTACCCAGTGCTTGAATGGCTGCCCCCATGGCTACACAGTAGCTTTTTTATATAAACTATAGTAGTACTTATCTGTTATCTACTGTGTATCCTGTGCTTGAATGGCTGCCCCCATGGCTACACAGCAGCTTGTTTATATAAACTATAGTAGTACTTATCTGTTATCTACTGTGTATCCTGTGCTTGAATGGCTGCCCCCATGGCTACACAGTAGCTTGTATATATAAACTATGGTAGTACTTATCTGTTATCTACTGTGTATCCTGTGCTTGAATGGCTGCCCCCATGGCTACACAGCAGCTTGTTTATATAAACTATAGTAGTACTTATCTGTTATCTACTGTGTATCCTGTGCTTGAATGGCTGCCCCCATGGCTACACAGCAGCTTGTTTATATAAACTATAGTAGTACTTATCTGTTATCTACTGTGTATCCTGTGCTTGAATGGCTGCCCCATGGCTACACAGCAGCTTGTTTATATAAACTATAGTAGTACTTATCTGTTGGGTTGAGCCACCTGCAAATGGCAGCTTCTGATTTCCGGCTTCCAGGTTTATAGCTGCTGCCTACTTGCCCGCCCCTTTTGTGACATCATCGGCGGTCTATTAAAGGAACCCAGAAGTCGGAGGGCAGGTTAGGGTCGGGTGCACATCAATAGTGCCATCTGTTTTGAAATGGACATCCTATTCAAGGACATACATCTGCCTCACTGCCATTCCCCCAGCATCACTGCCCCATCCCAAAGTTCGTTGGTCCACCCTCAGTGAGGGGGCCCGCACAAGTCCCCCCAGCAAAGACGAAACCCCACTGCCCCTGGGCCCCTCGCTGATGCTGCACCCTCCCTGCTTACGCCAAACTTCAATTTGGCGCCGTATGCAAATTAAGCATCGCTAGCGTAACTTCGCTTTGCCTGGCGAATTAACGCTAGTGCAACTTCGCAACCTTTCGTTTCCCCTGAGCGCAACTAAGGATTTTAGTGAATTTGCGTAGCGCTGACGAAAATTCGTCTGGCAAAGTGCGGCGAATCGGACGCTGGCGCAACTACGAATCTTAGTGAATTTGCCCCTAACACTCTATATAAAAGGCGTTTGGTTGTTCTGGGTGGGTCAGTGTCAGACTGGCCCATTGGGATACCAGGAAAACTCAGAGCAGCCTCTTTCTTTCTCCTGACAACTTCCTTGACTACTTGGTGGTCAGACTGGTCAGAAACTGACCAGCAGGTGGCGCTGTTGGAACAAAATTCATTCATATTAACAGCACATGTATCCCTTAATATCTTGGAATAAAAAGAAAATAAATAATGAATGTAAATGACAAAAGAGCTTAGAATAACAATCTCATTAATTTTACATTCACTTGTTTTAAAGGTTTATTTAACCTTTAAGAAAAGTCCTATTGAGCAAAATTGTTTCAAAGGGGAACCAAAATTTGATAAAGAGGCCCACATAGCACAGAAACCCCTAATATATCCATCACAGTTACCTGTTTCTTCAAAAAGTCTGAATAGCCATTTTCTATGCTGCAATCCAGCTGTTTAACAGCTCTTCTCTTTCTGCATCATTTGAAATCCTGGCAGGGAAGGAGGGACTAAACACTGATTTTAACAACTTCTCCACAGCTTACAGGCAGCATGCAGGAACTACATTACCCACAATGCATTGCACTATGATGTTCCCTTCCTTATTGAGATCACATGTGCAGGGAATTGTGGGGTTTGGAGGATGCAGGCTGAGGACAGATGGCTGTTAATACAAAGTAACAGTAGTCAGACAGCTCAGCAAAGTAGTCAGACAGATCAGCAGGAGAGCAGGGGGCTAGGCTTAGGGAACTGTCAGAAACCATTAAAAATCATGACAAGTTTGCATATTTTTTAATTGATGTATATTGCAAAGTTGCTTGAAATTATGTTTACTTTTCAAAAAACTTACGTTTGTGGAGTTCCCCGTTAATAATTCAACCCTGATGTTGGCAAACTCCAGTTTAAAAGTAAAAGTAGCTCTATCAATAATTGAGTAAAGTTTGACTCTTTAATGCAAGAGGTTCTTTGTTCCTTGGCTACAACTACAGGTTCCTACCTCCCAACTGTCCCGTTTTCAGAGGGACAGTCCCTCTTTTGACAGCTCAACCTGCAGTCCCTCATTTGTCCTGGAAAGTCCCTATTTTCCCTGCACTGAACAGCCAGAAAACGAAACAATGTTTCTAACTTAATTGGCTTTTGGCAGAGAGGTAATTGGGGGGGTGTGGCCACAAAAATGGTCAAAAAAATTTCGCCAAAATTTTGGGAGGTATGGAGGTATGAGATCCAATATCCGGAAAGTTCAGAATTCCATCTCCCATAGACTCCATTTTATCCAAATAATCCAAATTCTTAAAAATTATTTCCTTTTTCTGTGTAATAATAAAACAGTATCTTGTACTTGATCCCAACTAAGATATAATTAATCCTTATTGGAAGCAAAACCAGCCTATTGGGTTTATTTAATGTTTATATGGTATGAAGATCCAAATTACAGAAAGATCCATTATCTGGAAAGCCCCAGGACCCGAGTATTCTGGATAACAGGTCCCATACCTGTACTTATAGCAACTAGACTGCAACTAGCTGTGTCCGCCCAATATAATTTTATTTTTAATTAACAAAAATTAACGTAATCGAAAGGTTTAGCTTTATAGTATCCTGATATTTAGAATAGAATGTGAAAATAGAGTCACATTAAGGGGCAGATTTATCAAGGGTTGAAGTGAAAGTTCGAATTAAAAAAAAAATCAAATTTCGAGCTAATTTTTTAGTACGACTAGGGAATAGTCCAAATTCGTTACGAATTTGATAAAAAATTTAAATTTCGAAATTGATCATGTTCGTCATCTAAAACCTGCCCAATTGCTGTTTTAGCCTATGGGGGAGCGCCTAGAACCCATTTGGAGTCAATTGGTGGACTTTGAAAAATCAAAGTTTTTTGGGGGAAAAACTAGGAATCCTAGAATTCAAATGCAATATTACTTCGATTCGTACGATTTTAATTCGTTTGCAAACAGACCTATTCGGCCAAAAAAAAACCCTTCGATTTAATTTCGGTTGGTCTTGGAATTTGGAAGTTTTTCGAATTCAAAATTCGACCCTTGATAAATCTGCCCCGTAATGATATCTTTGCTCCAATATAAAACTTCCCTTACAATTAAATGCAGTTATGTTTGAGCCTCGTTAGGAACGCGTCAGCCAGCCTGTCACACCACAATCTCTGCCTTCCACCATGATTTCTTCGGGCGGGATCATAACGAGACCTGTGTTTTTACAATTTGATAAAGAAAGAAATTGATATCAGGTTTTTAAATGAAAGCAAATCCGCGGCAGAGACACCGGCAATGAATAGGCCCTTGCGAGGCGCGACGGATTATCATGAAAATCAGACACAGTAACAAGAAAACCGCTGCCGTAAATTACCCCGAACAGGGATGTCAGGAGGATTTAGGCTCAGTGTCACATTAAATAATGTCTGGCTGGAAACAATCGCCCGATCTCATTTGCTTCACGACAAAACCCCGCAGAAAGCAATACCAGGATATATATATATTATAGATTCTGCTCTCCAGATGAGAAACATCCAGGCAAATGTGCGGCCAGGAGTAAAGCCGTTATTTATAAATGGAGCCTCTCCGCCATCAGTTATCTAAGCAGGGATGACATGTTCCATAGCCCAGGATGGGAGAGGCCTTATAATTACAAATAAAGTCACACGCGGATGATACACGGCACCAGCTCTCAATATAAAGCAGATACATACAGTATCACCAGAATGCTTAAAGGGATATTGCCATGGCAAAACCTGTTGTTTTTTTTTTTCAAAATTAAAGGGGTTGTTCACCTTTGAGATAGCGTTTAGTATGATATAAGACACTTTGCAATTGGTTTTCGTTTTTTATTATTTGTGGTTCTTGAGTTATTTAGCTTTTTATTCGGCAGCTCAGCCGTTTGCAATTTCAGCCATCTGGTTGCTGGGGTCCAGATTTCCCTAGCAACGATGCATTGATTTGAATGAGAGACTGGAATATGAATAGGAGAGGCCTGAATAGAAAGACGAGTAATAAAAAGTAGCAATAACAATACATTTGTAGCCTTACAGAGCATTTGTTTTTTAGAAGGGAGTCAGTGACCCCCATTTCATAGCTGCAGAAGAAAAAGGCAAATACTATACCTGCTATCCCACAGTCACACTCCCTTCCCAGAGACTATTATCCACTGTTACTATAGACACCATCTCTCCCTACTATACCTGCTATCCCACAGTCACACTCCCTTCCCAGAGACTATTATCCACTGTTACTATAGGCACCATCTCTCCCTACTATACCTGCTATCCCACAGTCACACTCCCTTCCCAGAGACTATTATCCACTGTTATTATAGGCACCATCTCTCCCTACTATACCTGCTATCCCACAGTCACACTCCCTTCCCAGAGACTATTATCCACTGTTACTATAGACACCATCTCTCCCTACTATACCTGCTATCCCACAGTCACACTCCCTTCCCAGAGACTATTATCCACTGTTACTATAGGCACCATCTCTCCCTACTATACCTGCTATCCCACAGTCACACTCCCTTCCCAGAGACTATTATCCACTGTTACTATAGGCACCATCTCTCCCTACTATACCTGCTATCCCACAGTCACACTCTCTTCCCAGAGACTATTATCCACTGTTACTATAGACACCATCTCTCCCTACTATACCTGCTATCCCACAGTCACACTCCCTTCCCAGAGACTATTATCCACTGTTACTATAGGCACCATCTCTCCCTACTATACCTGCTATCCCACAGTCACACTCTCTTCCCAGAGACTATTATCCACTGTTACTATAGGCACCATCTCTCCCTACTATACCTGCTATCCCACAGTCACACTCTCTTCCCAGAGACTATTATCCACTGTTACTATAGACACCATCTCTCCCTACTATACCTGCTATCCCACAGTCACACTCCCTTCCCAGAGACTATTATCCACTGTTACTATAGGCACCATCTCTCCCTACTATACCTGCTATCCCACAGTCACACTCCCTTCCCAGAGACTATTATCCACTGTTACTATAGGCACCATCTCTCCCTACTATACCTGCTATCCCACAGTCACACTCCCTTCCCAGAGACTATTATCCACTGTTACTATAGGCACCATCTCTCCCTACTATACCTGCTATCCCACAGTCACACTCCCTTCCCAGAGACTATTATCCACTGTTACTATAGACACCATCTCTCCCTACTATACCTGCTATCCCACAGTCACACTCCCTTCCCAGAGACTATTATCTACTGTTACTATAGGCACCATCTCTCCCTACTATACCTGCTATCCCACAGTCACACTCCCTTCCCAGAGACTATTATCCACTGTTACTATAGACACCATCTCTCCCTACTATACCTGCTATCCCACAGTCACACTCCCTTCCCAGAGACTATTATCCACTGCTACTATAGACACCATCTCTCCCTACTATACCTGCTATCCCACAGTCACACTCCCTTCCCAGAGACTATTATCCACTGCTACTATAGACACCATCTCTCCCTACTATACCTGCTATCCCACAGTCACACTCCCTTCCCAGAGACTATTATCCACTGTTACTATAGACACCATCTCTCCCTACTATACCTGCTATCCCACAGTCACACTCCCTTCCCAGAGACTATTATCCACTGTTACTATAGGCACCATCTCTCCCTACTATACCTGCTATCCCACAGTCACACTCCCTTCCCAGAGACTATTATCCACTGTTACTATAGACACCATCTCTCCCTACTATACCTGCTATCCCACAGTCACACTCCCTTCCCAGAGACTATTATCTACTGTTACTATAGGCACCATCTCTCCCTACTATACCTGCTATCCCACAGTCACACTCCCTTCCCAGAGACTATTATCCACTGTTACTATAGACACCATCTCTCCCTACTATACCTGCTATCCCACAGTCACACTCCCTTCCCAGAGACTATTATCCACTGTTACTATAGGCACCATCTCTCCCTACTATACCTGCTATCCCACAGTCACACTCCCTTCCCAGAGACTATTATCCACTGCTACTATAGACACCATCTCTCCCTACTATACCTGCTATCCCACAGTCACACTCCCTTCCCAGAGACTATTATCCACTGTTACTATAGACACCATCTCTCCCTACTATACCTGCTATCCCACAGTCACACTCCCTTCCCAGAGACTATTATCCACTGTTACTATAGACACATCTCTCCCTACTATACCTGCTATCCCACAGTCACACTCCCTTCCCAGAGACTATTATCCACTGTTACTATAGGCACCATCTCTCCCTACTATACCTGCTATCCCAAAGCAACAAACCTTAGGTCACTGACCGTAGCAATTCAAATGAGATTAATATACTTCTATTGTATCGAGGCCCTTTTATCAATGATTTTCCTTCTGACTTATAAACTGCCTCAGGGTTTCAGGTATTTAAGCAATTTGTAAATTGTCCTAGAATATCACCTAAGGTCGACTCTAAAGTAAACTAACCTTTTAAATATTCAGTATATTGTCGAACTCTCCAACCCACAAATGCTGCTGTGCAAAGCCTCACTATCCTGGAGCTTCTAAAAGGGAATTCTGTTTCTCCGAATTTGGTGAACAGCCAGTTAACCCCTGACTGATTCACAGGAGGACTTAAAGGTCTCCTTTTTCCTGGAGGATTTAATATCCGAGTCACTTTATCATTCTTGTAGTTGACACAAGACAGGAGCACATTCAGGGGATAACATTTCAAACTCCATTCCAAGTGCTTTGCTCTATGGATCTGTTTTCTCTCAAAATGTAAATAGTTTTGGGTTCTGGTTTATAATTCACAGTTTGGTGAAATCAGAAATTCGGCTTTTTTAGTTCAAGAAAACGCAATTGTACATTTAAAGGTAATCGTGGAAAGGCAAGGGGGGCGGCATTAGGAACGTTGCTGATGGTCCCCCTTAGCTCAAGGTTAAAGATGTAGAATAACAATGGAATATCGGTTATTTAGCCATAGCTAAACCATATCTAGTGCATCTTCACCCCAAATCATGTCCTAGTTGATCTTTTAGCTTGGTTTATTGGTGTACCTAGAAAGGCATTCTCCCCAAATTTCACCCAAACTGGCCCCTTCCTCTCCCCGCCACTGCTCCGGTGGGATGAGGGTGGGGGCAAAGGGATATCTGCCGTTTTATTCTGTTCATTAACAAGAACCATTATATCATATGTAACAGACCTTCCAGGGATCAGGGGGTAAGTCATTTGCTTAAGTCTCATTTATGGTCTTGAATACCCCAGGTGCACATCTTCTGCTATTTCACTGCATCCTCTTGGGCATCAACCTGGTTTGGTTTGGTGTCATCTTTGTAGTTTCTTGGGAGTTTGGTATCATTTGTACACATGCAAGTATTAACATAGTAACATAGTAAGTTAGATTGAAAAAAGACACTCGTCCATCAAGTTCAGCCTTTTAAGTCTATATATAACCTGCCTAACTGCCAGTTGATCCAGAGGAAGGCAAAAAAAACCATTTGAAGTCTCTCCAATTTGCCTCAGAGGGGGAAAAATTCCTTCCTGACTCCAAATGGCAATGGGACCAGTCCCTGGATCAACTTGTACTATGAGCTTGTGAGGGAGCCGGGAGCTCCCTCCAGGGAGGTAGTCAGGATCAAGAAGGAAGCCCTCTAGTGGGAGCAAGGTCGCGGTGTCCGAAGGGTTAAGCAGAATCAGTAGTAGTGGTCACAGGCAGGAGTTAACGAGGGCAGGCAGATCAGATGCAAAAGTCCAGGCAAAGTTCAATAACACAGACAGGGAGCAGGAATCAAGGCTGGGAGCAGGCAGGACAGGAACCCAGGATTAGTGATGGGCGAATTTATTCGCCAGCGAATAAATTGGCGAAACGCCCGTGAAAATTCGCGGCAAAAATTCGCCCGCGTCAAAAAAAATTTCCGAAAAAGCGGATGCCGGCGTAAAAAAAACGGGCGAAGTTTCGCAAATTTTTCTCCGAAACGGCGCAAATTCGCCCATCACTACCTAGGATCAATAGTGGTTTGAATCCTATTCTTGGGCGCCATCACAGTGTTTTGCCCGCCTTTTATGACGAGATCCCGGCACCAGTGATGACATCATCATGCAGCGACGCTGCAGCCATGTGTTCAGCATGGGCGCCGCCATCTTGGACCTTCACTGACCGACGAGAATGTAAACAGCGCCGTCGGGTACTTCTGGCAGTCCTGACAGAGCTATCTTCCATATCCCTGTATTCCCTCACTTGCTAAACACCATCCAACCCCTTCTTATACCTATCTAATGTATCAGCCTGTACCACTGATTCACTTCCCAGCTCTCCCTGTAACACCCCTTTCCCTCCTCTAATCTCATTGGCTCCCTCCTGTCTGCTGGGAGGAGCTACTGGTGAATAAAGCATCCAACCCTTCCTTGTACCTATCTAATGTATCAGCCTGTACCACTGATTCACTTCCCAGCTCTCCCTGTAACACCCCTTTCCCTCCTCTAATCTCATTGGCTCCCTCCTGTCTGCTGGGAGGAGCTACTGGTGAATAAAGCATCCGACCCTTCCTTGTACCTATCTAATGTATCAGCCTATACCACTGATTCAGGGAGACAATTCCACATCTTCACAGCTCTCACTGTAACAAACCCCTTCCCAATATTTAGCCAGAACCTCTTTTCTTCTAATCGGAATGGGTGACCTCAGAGACCAGTGCTGGGAAATATGTTGGTGCTCTATAAAAAGATTTTAATAATAATAATTATGATGTGATCCCCTATATAAATATTTATATATAGTTATCATATCACCCCTTAAGCTCTTCTTCTCCAGCGTGAACAACCACAACTTGGCCAGTCTTTCCTCATAGCTAAGATTTCCCATACCTATTACCACCTTGATTACTTTCTCTCTACCTTCTCTAATACAATAATGTCCTGTTTGAGTGATGGAGACCAAAACTGTACGGCATATTCTAGATGGGGCCTTACCAGTGCTCTATACAGTGGAAGAATGACCCCCACCTCCTGTGAATTAATTGCCCTTTTAATACAGCTCAAGACCTTATTTGCCCTTGATGGTACTGACTGGCATTGCTTTCTACAGCCAAGTTTATTATCTACAAGGACTCCAAGGTCCTTTTCCATTATGGAAGCCTAGTGCAATTCCATTAAGGGTATAAGTGGCTTGGATATTTTTACATCCCAGACATTGATAGAAGCTGTTGCCATGTTGTGTATTTTCTCCCATTCTTCATCCTCTAGGGATTCACCTTGAGCATAGTTTTGGTTTTCCCTTCCGGGATTATGGAGTTAAGAAATTCAGAGTATAGTAGACTGATTCTGTGTTTGCGTATGGGGTTGTTGCACAGTTGTTTGAAGAGAGAGGTATCTGGGTAAGAGTGTCCCATGGTCTTTGTTAGAAATTGTTTAATGTGCTGGTATCTGTGGTGCTCTTTGAGTGGTATATGGTATTTCATGTGTAGTAGTTTCCATGTGAGCGGGTGGGGGTCCCGGTTTATATCTTGAATATTATGAAATCCATGAGAGATCCACCAAGAGAATGATGAGGACGTCATGCTTGGTGGAAAGGCTGGGTTGTGGAACAGTAGAGTGAGTAGAGATGGAGATACCCTTGAGCATAGGATGGGCTTAGTTTTGTCCCATTCTGGTACTGAGTATCTGATGATTAAATTAACCATACTTCTTTTTGGTCTATGTTTGGGGTCTAGCCATAACAAGTCTGCGGCATTATGTGGGGTAGTTAGTTATGTCCATCTATTTTATATAACAGTGGTCCCTGACTGTGAGTTTCTCTGTTGGGCCTTAGGAGGTCCAGCCTGACAATGAAGATGGATTCTTAAACAATTAGTTCAATCAAAATTGGGTAATATGTCTTGTGCCTTTGATTAGGCTTGGGATGGCTACTTCTGAGAAATTGGGGGTGCAAAAGAATCATTTTGCTACATGCACCGATGATGTTGGAGAATTCTGCAAATTGTAGCCCAGCAACATTTAGATGAAAACACTCAATTTTACGTCCCCTTTAGGAAGACATTAGCCAGTGGGTGTGACCTATTTATACGCCAATGCTTTTGAGATTAAAGTTTCTTGTTAACGAGAACAAGAACATAGATCTTGGACCTATTGTGGAACAGGAAACTGGCAGAAAGTCAAAATGCTGCTGTGACTAATGAAATATTCTTCCGTTAGATCGGGCTGTAAGTGGAAAACCTTCGGGGTTCTGTTCATGGTCCACTTCTTTTTAATCTCTTCATTAAGGATCTGAAATTGGCTCTGCAAGTGGTGTCCTGGTGTTTGCCAAAGACACAAGATTATGCAATAAGCTCCCAGCAGTCATTGGACTTTATAGAGTGATGGAGACTATGTGAAGAGCTGGGACAATAAAATGGAGAAGGAAGATAAGATTTACTAGTTGCAAATTGAAGATTATGCTTTTAGGGAATTAAAAAGGAGCATGGTGACCACAGCTGTCTATAGCGGAGATGGGGACCACAGAAAGATTGTAGGCCAGTTTTTTTGTGCACCAGGAATCAGGGGCATTTTGGGTCTCCTTGCAGACTTTTGCTGTCTCAGCCACATGGCAGCAGCTCTCCTGCCAGGAGTTTTCATCAACTGCACCCAAAGAGCAACAATTTAGACATTGTCATAAATTGTTACTGCTAGCTTCTTGGTCTACTGGCACCATTTTGCCCTACAGATCATCCAACCCTACTGTCCTTATCTTGCCCTACTATCATTATCTTGACCGACTGTTGACCCACTGGTACCTTCTTGGCCTACTATCACTATCTTGTCTTACTGCTGCCCTTCTGTGACCATCTTGTCCTACTGCTGCTCTTCTGTGTCCATCTTGGCCTACTGTCACTATCTTGACCTACTGCTGCTCTTCTGTGACATCTTGGCCTACTGTCACTCTCTTGACCTACTGCTGCCCACCTGTGACCATCTTGGCCTACTGTCACTATCTTGACCTACTGCTGCTCTTCTGTGACCATTTTGGCCTACTGTCACTATCTTAACCTACTGCAGCCCATCTGTGACTATCTTGGCCTACTGTCACTATCTTGTCCTACTGCTGCCCTTCTGGGACCATCTTGGCCTACTGTCACTATCTTGACCTACCGCTGCCATTCTGTGACCATCTTGGCCTACTGTCACTATATTGACATACTGCTGCCATTCTGTGACCATCTTGGCCTACTGTCACTATCTTGACCTACTGCTGCTCTTCTGTGACCATTTTGGCCTACTGTCACTATCTTAACCTACTGCTGCCCATCTGTGACTATCTTGGCCTACTGTCATTGACCTACTGCTGCCATTCTGTGACCATCTTGGCCTACTGTCACTTTTTCGACCTACTGCTGCCCATCTGTGACCATCTTGGCCTACTGTCACTATCTTGACCTACTGCTGCCCATCTGTGACCATCTTGGCCTACTGTCACTATCTTGACCTGCTGCTGCCCTTCTGTGACCATCTTGGCCTACTGTCACTATCTTGACCTGCTGCTGCCCTTCTGTGACCATCTTGGCCTACTGTCACTATCTTGACCTACTGCTGCCATTCTGTGACCATTCTGTGACTGTCACTATCTTGACCTGCTGCTGCCCTTCTGTGACCATCTTGGCCTACTGTCACTATCTTGACCTACTGCTGCCATTCTGTGACCATCTTGGCTTACTGTCACTATCTTGACCTACAGTAGGCCAAGATGGTCTGTTGGTCTACTGTTAGCTTCTGTTGGTCTACTGTTAGCTTCTTTCTTGCCCGCATTTTCTCACACTTTACCTGTGACATTGCCATATACTGATGCCCTTTGATCTACTGGTGCCATCTTATCCTACGTTTTCCTATCTTGCCCTACTGTCAACATCTTCCATACTGTCTTTATCTTCTTCCACTATGCCTACTGTCTCTCACTTTTCCTGCTGACTAATCCTGATTGGTGAGGCTAAAGCCATTCAATAATTGTTGTGCACCCAACAGACCTCCTTGCATCTAATATACACTAAAAAGGCTTTTTCTTCGATTGAGCAACTCTTCCATAAATTCCAAGTGGTACAGGTATGGGATCCTTTATCCGGAAACCTGTTATCCAGAAAGCTCCAAAATACGGAAAGGCCATCTCCCATAGACTCGATTTTATCCATATAATTCACATTTTTAAAAATGATTTCCTTTTTTTTCTACAATAATAAAACAGTAGCTTGTACTTGATCCCAACTAAGATATAATTAATCCTTATTGGAAGCAGAATTGGGTTTATTTAATGTTTAAATGATTTTATAGTAGCCTTAAGGTACTTCCATTATCCGGAAGACCCCAGGTCCTGAGCATTCTGGATAACAGATCCCACACCTGTACAAGAGATTCCCAAGAGCAATATATGTATATATATATCCTAATATATTGTAATGCCCATGAAAATATTTTTAATTGGATGAAGATGACATCAGTGTCCCCCAAGCCACCGCATGGGGTGCTGAATTCAGAATAAATAAGACAGCAGGTTGGGTTTTGGTTTAGCGTTACAATAATTTACAGACCTGGTACAGGGGAAACGTCTCAGAGCTTCGAATTGTAAACAGAAAATCTGCCATAAAATAAAAGTAATTTGCGTGGAACAAAATAATGACTCAAAATGAGAAAAGACAGATCCTTACCACATGGAAAATGACTTATTAGAGAACATGGTTCCTTCAGCTTGTAAACGATTTATGATAACATGCAACTGTATTTAAGTATTAAATCTCAGTGGGGAGTTTTACTTTACCTGACCATTTAATATCCCTCTGGGGTAACACGGGGCCTCGTGCCAGTGGCTATATACAACAGCTCAACCAGAGGAAGCTAATGCCTGGCCTGTAGGCTTTTCATTTTTATTGGTAATATATATCATATTGTGTTTGGTTGTGGCTTTTCACTAACAAACACATCTGATCTGGGAATTTCTCATGTCAACATACAGGAACACATTGAAATAAGACTCGAGGCTGGGGTGGGGGGACCCCCAGGTGGCAGCCCCGGTGGGCTATGGACATACCAGTCCGACACTGGACACTGAAATTTTGTAGGACATGCTACTAGTGAATACATTTTTAGGCTTAAAGGATAAGTAAACGTTTAAAATCAGTGAATGTAAAATTGATGAGAGGGCTATTCTAAGCTCTTTTGTCATTTACATTCATTATTTATTTTATTTTTATTCCAAGATATTAAGGGATACATGTGCTGTTAATATGAATGAATTTTGTTCCAACAGTGCCACCTGCTGGTCAGTTTCTGACCAGTCTGACCACCAAGTAGTCAAGGAAGTTGTCAGGAGAAAGAAAGAGGCTGCTCTGATGTTCTTCTGCTTAGGAAAACAATTAGAAACCTTTCTCAAATCTTTCCTAAGCAGAAGAACATCAGAACAGCCTCTTTCTTTCTCCTGACAACTTCCTTGACTACTTGGTGGTCAGACTGGTCAGAAACTGACCAGCAGGTGGCGCTGTTGGAACAAAATTCATTCATATTAACAGCACATGTATCCCTTAATATCTTGGAATAAAAAAAAAAATAATAATGAATGTAAATGACAAAAAAGCTAAGAATAGCCCTCTCATCAATTTTACATTCACTTATTTTAAAGGTTAATTTACCCTTTAAAAGCAGCAACATCCCTGAATGATTCACTCGAAAGCACTTAATATAAGTGGGGTTGAAATGAATCCTTTCGTGGAAGAGAATTATGCTAAATTCAGATTTCTATTCAGAGAAAATGACAGATAAGTTCTTTATTGCGCTTCTCTCGCCCCCACACACACGGAAGAAGAAGAAGACGTAGCATTGAGTCGATATATTCCGCCTGGAGACATGATGTCGGCCCTATCATCTGATTGAGCTTTCAAAAAGGAACACTTCATCTTTTCTCAGATTAGTCCTTTGTGCCCCATAACAAGCCAAACACAGTGAGACATTTCTGTATCGGAAACGGTCAGGTTAAATATTCTCCAGGGGGAACTTGCCAGATTCATTCTGATAAACCAAAGGTAAAATCTTCTCTAGAGGAGAACGTAGAGGTGAGGCAGGAATGTCTCAAGAACCATATAGAAACTGTTCTATGATGCTTGGAAATGGTTACTAGTTACTTAAAGGAACAGTAACGCCAAAAAGTGTTGTTGTGTAGCCATGGGGGCAGCCATTCAAGCACAGGATACACAGTAGATAACAGATAAGTACTACTATAGTTTATATAAACAAGCTGCTGTGTAGCCATGGGGGCAGCCATTCAAGCACAGGATACACAGTAGATAACAGATAAGTACTACTATAGTTTATATAAACAAGCTGCTGTGTAGCCATGGGGGCAGCCATTCAAGCACAGGATACACAGTAGATAACAGATAAGTACTACTATAGTTTATATAAACAAGCTGCTGTGTAGCCATGGGGGCAGCCATTGAAGCACAGGATACACAGTAGATAACAGATAAGTACTACTATAGTTTATATAAACAAGCTGCTGTGTAGCCATGGGGGCAGCCATTCAAGCACAGGATACACAGTAGATAACAGATCAGTACTACTATAGTTTATATAAACAAGCTGCTGTGTAGCCATGGGGGCAGCCATTCAAAGCTTATTTATATAAACAACAGTAGAGTTTCTCAAGCAAACACGCCAGTTTTACCAGTGCAGGTCAACACTACTTCATACTGTCATGCCTTTAAAACACTTACATTTTTTGGTGTTACTTTTCCTTTAAAGCTATTGTCCCTCTTTTTGACTTGGCAGAGAGGAACTTCTTAGGTTGAATACCCCACCGTAGCCATGTTGCATCTCTCTCTCCTGCTCCCATGAGCTCAGCCTCTGGTTCAGTAAATGGCAGCAGGTTGGACAAGTAATTTGTTTTTATTGGGACAGAGCAAGGGGAGAGGCAGTATTGGACTGGGACACCAAAAAACATTAACCATATTAACATTTTCGTGTTACTGGTTTCAATAACGATTTTAAACTCTAAATGCAGGAACAAAGAACACAGATTTGCTTATTGGAGGATAATTTAGCATTTTAATGTAGCCATGGCCCCTAGAGAGCTGGGGACTACATTTCCCAGCATGCCTTAACATTGACACTATTTTAAAGTATTCTTGGATTTGTAGTCCAGCAATATATAATGTGGTTGAGTAGTGAAGTGTAAACGGGTTTAGTGCCCTTTGAACACCACCATGAATGTAGAGAGCTGCTCATACCATGTTACACACAGGATAATAACTAGTTACATGGGAGCAGCCGGTATGTAGGTTATGACGGACAAAGGGAAACATCTACAGGATTGGATTTATATAGGACTAAGGGATCCCCTAGACATGCACTAATGGATGGGCCACAAGGAACCATTCTCAGATGCCTTCACTTTTCTACTCTTAAACCCACTTATCTTCAGTCAGTGTATCAGTCCAGTTAATTACCCACTGACCAATCAATATCCAATGGAAGTGATGTAAGAGGACGATACAATGAGCACAATCACATGACATCATAGGAATCCTCCTTCTCTTCCCTATAGAGAACGCAGAGGAAACAGGCTGTCAGTAACACGCCAACGAGCTGGAAAATGGGGGAAAAAGACAATAATGTATCAGTTATAGTTTATTCCAAATTAATATTATAGGTTATTTTTAAAGGGCTTGTTCACCTTTGATTTAACTTTTAGTATGGTTTAGAGAGGTTTATTCTGAGACATTTTGCATTAGACAGAGAGAGAGAGAGAGAGAGAGAGAGAGAGAGAGAGAGAGAGAGAGAGAGAGAGAGAGAGAGAGAGAGAGAGAGAGAGAGAGAGAGAGAGAGAGAGAGAGAGAGAGAGAGAGAGAGAGAGAGAGAGAGATAGATAGATCGATCGATAGATAGATAGATAGATAGATAGATGATAGATAGATAGATAGATGATAGATAGATAGATAGATAAATAGATCGATAGATAGATGATAGATAGATGATAGATAGATAGATAGATAGATAGATAGATAGATAGATAGATGATAGATAGATAGATAGATAGATAGATAGATAGATGGATAGATAGATGATAGATAGATAGATAGATAGATAGATTGATAGATGATAGATAAATAGATCGATAGATAGATAGATAGATAGATGATAGATAGATAGATAGATAGATAGATAGATAGATAGATGATAGATAGATAGATAAATAGATCGATAGATAGATAGATAGATAGATGATAGATAGATAGATAGATAGCTTGATAGATGATAGATAGATAAATAGATCGATAGATAGATAGATAGATAGATAGATAGATGATAGATAGATAGATAGATAGATGATAGATAGATTGATAGATGATAGATAGATAAATAGATCGATAGATAGATAGATGATAGATAGATAGATGATAGATAGATTGATAGATGATAGATAGATAAATAGATCGATAGATCGATAGATAGATGATAGATAGATAAATAGATCGATAGATAGATAGATAGATGATAGATAGATAGATAGATAGATGATAGATAGATACATAGATAGATGATAGATAGATAAATAGATCGATAGATAGATAGATAGATAAATAGATCAATAGATAGATAGATGATAGATAAATAGATCGATAGATAGATAGATGATAGATAGATAGATGATAGATAGATAAATAGATCGATAGATAGATAGATAGATAGATAGATAGATAGATGATAGATAGATAGATAGATAGATAGATAGATAGATAGATAGATGATAGATAGATAGATAATAGATGGATAGATAGATAGATAGATATAAATAGATAGATGATAGATAGATAAATAGATCGATAGATAGATAAATCGATAGATAGATAATAAACAGATAGACAGATAGAGAGAGAGCTAGAGATAGGTAACTTATGTAATAACTTCAGCACTGTCTACATCTAATTGCTGTAAGAGTGTCCCCTCGATGTGTGCTTGTCTGGTGGGCCCCAGTAAATCACTGATATAAATTAAGTCAATCTGCAGATTAGTGATGTGTGAGCTGACCCAATACCCGCGGGTTCAGGCTGACCATGGCACACCACTTGTGGGTAAGTTCACTTTGGGCTCTTCAGCCTGCTCTCCCCTCTCGCGACCTTACACTGCCTGGCCGCCTCTTATGTGATGTCATCAGCAGGGTGGGCAGCGCGGGTCTATAACTGGAGGGGGAAGTCGGATGTGGGTGGGCATGGGATGGGCGGGCCCAGGTTAGGGCCGGGTGAGGGTCGGGTTTTACTCAACCAATACATCACTACTGCAGCTGACTGTGAATAATGTAGTTATAACATTCCTCCAGCAGGTGGTGATAAAGTCTTTACTTTCTTTCCAATTTTGGGAACACTTTCTAATTTTGGCTTAATCTCTGATACAGCTTAATTGGTTTTAACCTTTCCTTCTCCTTTAAGTTATTGAACTAGGCATTTTATTTTGGGCAAGAAACAAGACCCACGCACTACACAATTGGAGCTGGACCTGAAGTGGCCTCTCCTATACACTTGCTGATGGATTCTGCCAGACCAATTAAACAATAGAATAACTCCAGATTTAACAGAGACATGCACATTTTATATTGTCTGTTTATTTTATGTTTTAATCCATAAATGGTTTAACATGCAGGAGACTGGAATTGATCTGTGTATGGCACATGCAATGCTCCAGCCAAAGGTTACTGCGCTACAGTCTCAGCTCCATGTTAAGGTGGCCATACACGGAGAGATCCGCTCGTGTGCCGATGTCGCCAAAGGAGCGGATCTCTCTTCAATATGCCACCCTAGGGCCCGATCGGATCCTAACGAATTGGACCGGGCAGTTGGATCACGGGACCGCATCAACAAACAGATGCCGCCGCGATCCAACGGGATTTTTAGTCCCATCCGATCGAGATCTGGCCGACTTTCGGCCAGATCTCGATCGGGGAAGCCCGTCAGGGGGCCCCATACATGGGCCAATAAGCTGCCGACTCGGTCTGTCGGCAGCTTTTATCGGCTCGTGTATGGCCACCTTTAGAAAGCATAAAAGCATGATGGGAGCTGTAGTCCAGCAACTTCGGGGAGATTTAGTCGCCGCTCGATAAACCGCCTCTTCTTTGGGGCGACTTATTTCCCCGAATTGCCTCTTGCCAACTAAAATGTAAATCGCCGGTGGGATGGCACTCGGAGCGCTTCGTTTTCTAAAGTCGCCCGAAGTTTCCCTGTGAGGCAACTTAGGGCGACTTCAGAAAACGAAGCGCACTGATTGCCATCCCGCCGGCGATTTACATTCTAGCCGGCGGGAGGCAGTTCGGGGAGATTATTCGATTTATCGCCTGGCGACTAAATCTCCCCGAATCTGAGCGTGTGTCTCTTCCCTAAAACATTCCACTAAAATTCCCAGAAACTTTCATAAGCTGCCGAATTTTGTAAAACGGACAAGGTAAGGGGGCGTGGCACAACTTTTCGGCCCTCTTTCTGTTTCTTCAAAAGTTGGGAGGTTTGTCCCGGGGTAACACAGAGGAATAAAGGCAACAAAACCCTTCCTTAAAATTCTACCATTGCCCTGGAGATCTGGGGAAAAAGTTCAATTGAATGATTTTATCCTTTCCTGATTTTGCTGGACTACAGCACCCAAGTCTGCTGAAAACTGTAGTTCAGCAATATCCATGGTTGAGTTTTCATTCACTTTAACCCAAACTGTTGGTTACCCATAGCCTTGAGCCTCTGCAGTCATGTCACTGGTTCCAGCCCTGGTGGATCTCTCTCTGTATTGACATTTTATTGGGAAATATCTAAGGGTCTCACTCAGTGCCCCCTGGTGGTTATACCCCTATAATACTATAATATAATAATGCTGGGTGAACTTACCTGCAAACATGCAATTCCTATAGACACGGCTCCAATAAGCAAGAGATGTTCTTGGATAAACTCTTCCAGCTTTGTTATACACCCTCCCTGTAAGCAAAGAATTAGATATTTAAAGGGATACTGTCATTGGAAAATGTGTTTTTTTTCTTCAAAATGCATTAGTTAATAACATAGTAAGTTAGGTTGAAAAAAGACACACGTCCGTCAAGTTCAACCTTTATTTTAAAGTATAAGTAAACCATGAAAATTAAATTGACGAGAGTGCTATTCTAAGCCCATGTGTCATTTACATTCATTATTTATATATGATAGTTTTAATTATATAATATAATATATAATTTTATATATATAATAAGATATTAAGGGATACATGTGCTGTTAATATGAATGAATTTTGTACCAACAGCGCCACCTGCTGGTCAGTTTCTGACCAGTCTGACCACCAAGTAGACAAGGAAGTTGTCAGGAGAAAGAAAGAGGCTGCTCTGATGTTCTTCTGCTTAGGAAAACAATTAGAAACCTTTCTCAAATCTTTCCTAAGCAGAAGAACATCAGAGCAGCCTCTTTCTTTCTCCTGACAACTTCCTTGACTACTTGGTGGTCAGACTGGTCAGAAACTGACCAGCAGGTGGCACTGTTGGAACAAAATTCATTCATATTAACAGCACATGTATCCCTTAATATCTTGGAATAAAAAGAAAATAAATAATGAATGTAAATGACAAAAGAGCTTAGAATAGCACTCTCATTTATTTTACATTCACTTATCTGAAAGGTTTACATATCCTTTAACCTGCCTAACTGCTAATTTATCCAGAGGCAAAACACCCCATTTGAAGCCTCTCTTATTTGCTTCAGAGGGGGAAAAAATCCTTCCTGACCACAAGTTGGACTAGTTCTTTGATCAACTTGTACTAATAGTGCTGCCCCAGCAGAATTCTGCCCTGCAATCCAGTTTTCAAAACAGCAAACTGATTTTGAAATCTGACATGGGGCTAGACATATTGTCAGTTTCCCAGGTGCCCTCAGACACGTAACTTGAGCTCTGATAAACTTCAGTCACTTTTTACTGCTGTACTGCAAATTGGATAGATATCACCCCCTCCCTTCCCACCCCCCCCCAGCAGCCCATCAGCAGAACAATGGGAAGGTAACCAGATAACAGCTCCCTGGTAGATATAAGAACAGCCCTCATAGTAAAAATCCATGTCCCACTGCGACTCCTTCAGTTACATTGAGTAGGAGAAACAATAACCTGTCAGAAAGCAGTTCCATTGTGCAGCACTGGCTCTTTCTGAAAGCACATGACCAGGCAAAATGGCGCCCAGGCCCAGATTTGTGGAAAGGCCACTTAGGCCCAGGCTTAGGGCGGCAGGATTTTAGGGCTGCGGCACCTGCAACATCAGTACTCCCCAGTCCCTTCATCCTTGATCCTCCATCTGTTTCATGCCTTTCATTATGTTCTCATATTCTAGGGGCATTGTAGAAATACTGAATAATAACGGAATAAGCCTCAGCAATAACCAATCCGGTATGGGCAAGTGCTCTCCTTACCTCCACTCTGTATATGTTAGACGGATGGTCTCGTCTCCCACAATACAGGGTCTTTGTTTTACAGCAACTGTCGGGGACTAGTCTATCCTCCGAGAGCGCTGAGCCGATGTACTTGCTGTGTCGCCAGTCATCGAAACTGTCACTTCCACAGCAATGGAACTGGCACATTGGAAAGAGTCAATAAATGAAACTGCCTATTTCTAGTGCCACATATAAATTATAGCATGAAGCAACTTTCCAATAATAAATATACAGTGGATTATTATACATGCAATTGCTGTCGAAAGCAATATCTCTGTCTGTGCTTTGCTGCACTGCTGGTTCCAACTACAAGTACCACTGAAACAATTTATATTGGAATTTTTTTTTCATAATGGAACATCTTATTTATAAAACTATGCCAGGCCCCAAGCAGAATTCCAGATTTGAGTCGCTACTCCCTTGCAACCTCCTGACATTCACTTCTTACCCAGGGGAGGCAGAATTAATTATCCCTATTATAACTAGATACTATTCTGTGTCTCAAAATAGGCAAATTGTGTCTTAAAATGGAATACAGGACACAAAATCTTAAGATTTAAAAATCTTAAAAATCTTAAAGGGATACTGTCATGGGAAAAAAATTTTTTTTCAAAATGAATCAGTTAATAGTGCTGCTCCAGCAGAATTCTGCACTGAAATCCATTTCTCAAAAGAGCAAACAGATTTTTTTATATTCAATTTTGAAATCTGACATGGGGCTAGACATTTTGTCAATTTCCCAGCTGCCCCCAGTCATGTGACTTGTGCTCTGATAAACTTCAATCACTCTTTACTGCTGTACTGCAAGTTGGAGTGCTATCACCCCCCTCCCTTTTCCCCCCCAGCAGCCAATAAAAAGAACAATGGGAAGGTAACCAGATAGCAGCTACCTAACACAAGATAACAGCTGCCTGGTAGATCTAAGAACAACACTCAATAGTAAAAACCCATGTCCCACTAAGACACATTCAGTTACATTGAGAAGGAAAAACAGCAGCCTGCCAGAAAGCATTTCTCTCCTAAAGTGCAGGCACAAGTCACATGACTGGAGGCAGCTGGGAAATTGACAAAATGTCTAGCCCCATGTCAGATTTCAAAATTGAATATAAAAAAATCTGTTTGCTCTTTTGAGAAATGGATTTCAGTACAGAATTATACTGGAGTAGCACTATTAACTGATTCATTTTGAAAAAAATGTTTTTCCCATGACAGTATCCCTTTAAAAATCTTACAGGACTATAATTGCCAAATTGTAATCCCTTTTAAATATATATCAGCTTTCCTCCAGTTCATTGATACCAGACCTGATGGAAGTGAGTGTGAAAACAATGAAACACAAAGTGGCCTGCCTTAAGCTCATATGAACTATCTAAGCTCTCATCAATGTATTTCATGAGTACCTGAAGCCAATACACACGGACTCTGACTCCTCCTATTGACGGAAATTGATTTAGTACATTTGCTTTTTCCCTTAAAACTCCATAATTTCCATTTTACAATGCAGTCACCTGCTCAACCTTCATCTCTTTATATTAATATGCTTCAGTATATGCTTCAAAGCTATTTTTGGATTTGTCTTTGCCTGTAAAGCAATCAGTTCCACGTTTTCTATTTTTTCAATTGTCTGTCTTCTCTGACTTGTTGAGTTTAGCCAGATAAAGTAGTCCTTAACTATTTTACATTTCCATGATACAATTTCTTTCTGTGCTTAAACATGTTTTATTAGATACATATCCAAGGATGCGCTGGGTTATTTACACTGCTCTGGAAAACCTGCTAAATATTCATAAAGCTCCAAAAATAATTAAGATTTTCTCACATCCTGCTGGAGATGATCAATGGTGTTAGTAATGTGCTTCTTTGCCGGCTCAGCGTAGGTCTCCACCATGGTCTTATTGAGATTCTGCTTCAGCTCTTCGCTTATCTGTAATATTGAAAAGAAAGAAATGTAAATTTTGGGGACTTTGGAAAACAAAGGGGAAATTAGAAATGATGGGTTGCTGGAGCCAAAAAATTTTTTTTTTGGTATTTTATTGTTGCTGACCTCATAGAGTAACATAGACGAATATATTTTATTATTTTATGTTATTAGGTACTCCCAATAACAACTAATGCGGGATAATAAAAACTGTGTCTATTAAAGCAGGGGAACAAGTGAATTAAATGCAAATGACACCTTGAAGTCATCTGGAAGCGACGTGACTCCCCCTCCCCCCAATTTCTAGATGCACCCAACTTGCATCAAAATGCATGCTCAGTTGCCTATGTTTTGATGCAGCCAACTTGGCGGGACTGCAATCATTTTGGAATTATGGGTAAAAAAAAAATCTGGGCAAATTCTAAAAAAAAAATTAAATAAAAACATGTTTTTTATGTTGGCAAAAATATAGTTTGTGCTATCAAGAAACTGCTTACTTATAACCACAAATGCAATAGTGCTTGCAGGAAAACATTTTACACCACTTTTTAAAGGAGAACTAAACCCTAAAAATGAATATGGCTAAAAATGCCATATTTTATATAGTGAACTTATTGCACGAGGCTAAAGTTTGAGCTTGTCAATAGCAGCAATGATCCAGGACTTCAAACTTGTCACAGGGGGTCACCATCTTGGAAAGTGTCTGTGACACTCACATGCTCAGTGGGCTCTGATTGGCTGTTGAGAAGCTAAGCTTAGGGCTCGTCACTAATTATCCAGCAGAAAATGAGCTTCCCTGGCTGTAATATAAGCTGATGCTACAGGTTTGCTGATTATTAAATTCTGATGCTAATTGCACTGGTTTCTGTGCTGCCATGTAGTAATTATGTGTATCAATTACTAATCAGCCTTATATTGTGACATTTCTATTCTATGTGTACTGTATATTGTGAGTGGCTCCCTAAGCTCAGTAAGTGACAGCAGCACAGAGCATGTGCAGTGAATCAGCAGAAAAGAAGATGGGGAGCTACTGGGGCATCTTTGGAGACACAGATCTTTACTGCTAAAGGGCTGTGGTTGCCTTGGGCTGGTACACAAGCACAAAGCATCATGTACAACATTTCTAGCTACTTCTTTAGTTTAGCCTTAGTTCTCCTTTAAAGGCACTTGGGTCTATAGATGTTCCTTGCACCTCTCTACAGTTGTCTGTCTCATCTCCTCTTCTGAATTTCAAGCAAGTGATTCTATTGATGTAAAGAGCCATGGAGCTACCAGACACACGCTCAGTTTGGGAAGATTTAGTCGCCCGGCAATTAATCGTTTCTTCTTCGGGTGACTAATCTCCCCGAACTGCCTTCCCGTCGACTAGAATGTAAAACGCCAGCGGGATGGCACTCGAATCGCTTCGTTTTTTGAAGTCGCCTGAAGTTTCATCGTTAGACAACTTCGGGCGACTTAGGAAAAAGAAGAGATCCAAGTGCCATTACGTCGGCGTTTTACATTCTAGCCGGCGTTATGGGGAGTCGCCCGAAGAAGAGGAGATTTTTCAGCTTTGTCAGCAACTAATCTCCCCGAATCTAAGAGTGTGTCTCTGCCCTTAAGGGGTAGTTCACCTTTATGTTATTGTTACTATTAATTAGGAGCTTTCCTATTCATACTCTAGTTACTCAAACCACTCCATGGTCGCTAAAGTAATCTGGACCCTATGAGCCAGATAGCTGCTAAAATTCTAAACTGGGGAGCTGCGGAACAGAAAGAAAAATAATTCTACAAATAAAAAAAATTATAATTATTAAGTCCAGTTGAAAAATTGTCTTAGAATAACATTCTCTACATCATACTAAAAGTTAACTCAAAGGTGGAGATTGCATGCCCCAGTGACTATTGCGTTACATTGGCACAGAGATAAAATGAAAATATTGTCATTTAAAGACAAAAGTAAAGCCCTAAACACATAGAAACAATGTGACAGTAATATCCATTAAATATGAAAACACTCCTCTGGCATCACTAGAGCAACATGCAGTATAATAAGGTTCTGCCTAATGCAGCGTGGAATAATATCCATAAATACTGCACTTACCGTCTCATGGTACAGATAAGCCAATACCCCTGCAGCCAGCTCTGCCGCATAGACGGAAATTAATATTGATAAATACTGAAAAGAAAAATGCAGAAACTTTAGACTTTTTAAAACCCAAAAGATTGTGTTAAACTGATACTGATCCTTTTAAAAGCAGATTTGAGCCATAGGTTGTGCTAAAGATAGTCGAATTGAAAATTCGAAGTAAAAAATTTGAATTTGTGTGTACTTCGACTAGGGAATAGTTCAAATTCGATTCTATATTGAAAATTCGAATATCGAAATGTACTGTCCCTTTAAAACTTCAAATTCGATCAATCACCATCTAAAACCTGCCAAATTGCTGTTTTAGCCTATGGCGGACCTCCTAGAACCTAATCAATTAGTCAATTAATGGACTTTGAAAAATCAAAGTTTTTTTTTTTAAATATTTCGAATCGAATTCGATCGAATATAGCCTATTCACCCGCAGAAAAAAACTTTGATTTTTTTAAAAAATATTTCGGTTGGTCTTTTTCTATTCGGATTTCGATGTTATGGGAGTTGAAAAAAACTTTTTTACTTATGAGCTACATTCAAATGTAAAAGATGTCGGAGAGCAACACAAGCATGGGTTTAAGTTCCTGGGGGTGCCAAATATGAGCTTTGATTGCCTACTTGGTAGCCCCTATTTGGACTGGCAGGCTACAGAAGGTTCTGTTTGGCAGTACAACTGTTTTTTATGCAACTAAAACTTGCCTCCAAGCCTGAAATTCAAAAATAAGCATCTGCTTTGAGGCCACTGGGAGCAACATCAAATGGTTTGGTGAGCACCAGACAATGGTTGGGGATCACTTCCCTAGAGGCACCAAGAATGGTGGACACAGGCCCAGATTTGCGGAAAGGCCACCAAGGCCCAGGCCTAGGGCGGCAGGATTTTAGGGGGGCAGCATGCTGCCCAACCACACCCACATTGATTCAAAAACACTGGGGATGCACAGGAGATACAATCATTTCTTACATATCCCTTGTTCCAATCCCCATTGCTCAGGTCCAGATGATGAAAATTTGCACGAATAAAGGGGAGGGGACAGGGACGACGAACGGCAGTGGGCCTAGAGGTGCCCACTATGTAAATCCGGCCCTGGGTGGACACACTGTCTATCGTGTTTGGCACTTTGAATGGCTACTTGAGTAAAAATGGATGTAGCTAATATGGGGTTAGAAATGGGTTTCAATGGGTTTCCTTCAGCCAAACGCCAAAAACATTTAAGCAGGTAAATTGGAGAATAATGAACTTGATCCTAGTGTTTGTATGTTTGTGATAGGGGACCTTAGGGGAAGGAGTGGGGAAGAGACAGAAAATGAAGTGTGGAGCTAAGGGACACAGAGATTGGGGAGATTGCAAATATGGCATGGGATGGGTTAAAGGAGAAGGAAAGCTACTAAAACAGTTTATTGCCAATAGATTAGCCACAACAGTGCAAGATAGAATACCATTTTTATTTTTTATAATGCTTTTCCATACCTGAGTAAACAGCTCTAGACACTGGCTCTGTTTGTTTAGGATAGCAGCTGCCATATTAGCTTGCTGTGACATCACTTCCTGTCTGAATCTCTCCCTGCTCACTCAATCTGAGCTCGGATTACAGCAGGGAGGGAAGGAGGGAGGGGGAGAGGAGCAAACTGAGCATGCTCAAGCCCCAGCCCTGGAGGTTTAAGCTGAAAACAGGAAGTCTGATACAGAAGTCCATGTGTACACAACAGAAGGAAAATAATGTTGAGGACTCAGAGCAGCATTACTTTGAGGGGTTGCTAGTGTATTTATATAAACCTTTCTGATAAAACTTACTTAATGTTAGCCTTTCCTTCACCTTTAAGGAGCATAGAGGAGGTGGAGTGGGTATTGTGATGGGAGAAGGTGGAGAAGACACAATGGTGGGGAAAGATCAGGAAAGATATGGATGAGGGAAGGAGCATAAATGAGGCAGAGAAGCAGGCCCGGACTGGCAATCTGTGGGTTCTGGCAAATGCCAGAGGGGCTGCTGTATGGTTCCATAGAAAGTTATCATATAGTGGGCTGTTTGGGCTGGTAGGGAGCTGTTTGGGCATTTGTGTACTTGGAATGGCAGGGCCTATTTTGACTTCCAGTCCAGTCCTGCAGAGAAGACTAGGAGATAAAGAAGGCACAGCGGTAGATGGTGGAGTAGAGATGAAAGGGGCATGGAGCTTAATAAAGTAAAATGCCTCAACTATGGAACAGCCTTATTTGACAATTTGTCTCCATATTTTGATCTGCTCAGGCTGAGTGGACTGTTGCAGCGAAAGGCCACAGATGTTTACTGCATAGGAGGCCAAGTCAATGGCTTTGTGGAAGGACAATATGCATTCATTGTATCATTGGGGCAAAGTCAACAATAACAACAACTAAGAACTTGTCCTCGTTTTGCCTGTGTCTGTGTGCAGAAAACGTTTATTATTCTGAGCGGAAAAGGCTAACAACTCTAAGCTGTCCATCAGTGCTGTATTAGAGGGAACTGCTTAAAATTCTGAACATAACCATACAAATTGTCAGTTCTGTCTGCTCAGATGCCAAGGGAAGGTCTAGAGATATGCTCCACATCAGCTATTAGTTTACAATGCCACAGAAATTAATTATGTCTGGAATAAGTGTGCAGCCCCGGAAATTTTGCTCTTATAATCCATACTGGGTACTGAGTAACAGGTCCAAGCAGAGTGATATTTGTAATGGGTCTCCAGCTTGAGAAACTGTTTCATAGACAGAGGTCAATATCTGCTGGCTTGGACCTCTGCTGATTTGGACCATGACACTGGTATATTTTTCAATGTGTAAAATGCACCAGAGGCACCTTTTTCATTAGGAGCATCCGTACCAAATCTTTTGCTTGGACCTTTCTTTTTTTATTTTACCCCAATGCTAAGACCTCAGTGGATCCCATTTGCTTCTAGGAGGCAATGTAGATCATAGTACATGTAAGGATTACTAAAGAGGAATGTGTTGAGTCTTTCAGGCAGCATGGACCCAAAGAGACGTTAAAGGGAAATTCATATTCCTCCATATTTGACATGGGCTCATTCGGTTGGTCTAAACACTCTCTGAAATTCTAGAAATAAATATAAATGTATATTAGGGTTACACTAGAGCAGGACAGAGTAGAGTTGGATGGAGCTGGTGTAGACTAGGACAAAAAGAACAAGGCCAAAGTGGGGACAGCCTGGAGTAGAGTGGAGCAGCCATTGAACAGGACATTATTGTGTGTGAATCCTTGAGGAATTCTCAAGGCAAAAGAGGTAGAGGTGGAAGGGGCATTGAGCTAGGGACTCAGCCCTAATGCTTCAGCCAGAAGGTGCAGAAAAAGAAGGATTATATAAGAAGGGAACTGAGTTTGGCTGGCCCTAACTGGCCTACAAGGCTAGTTGGGATTGAAACATGCACCAGGTCAACCAAAGTTAACTGGGATACTCCGAGCTGAGCTGCTTTCCTAACCTAATGGTCAGTGAAAGGCAATTATAAGCCAGGAGGTCCTGTAGTCATGATAGAGCAACACTAGTGAGCCACCAGTAGTTACAGGACCATCTGTTGTGATACAGCTTTAGAGGTATCTGCTGGTGTTCATCTATAGTGCTCTCTTGATTGGGATTTTGATATGCGTCCATGCATTCAAACTAAGGCCCGAGTTAGCTGTCTATTTTCCTATTTTCCTTTAATATTCATTGCAATAACCCTTTAAGCAGATCCTATTTAAAAGCCTGTACTGTGCTATTTATGGAAAATGTCAACTTCAAAGAAATAATGGCAAATTAAAGTCCTTTTTCCCCCTATTTGTGCTCAGCGCAAAAAAAAAAAAAATATATATATTTCAGATTTCATAGGGAAAATTTAACTGAGGGAGGCCTTTTATAAAAACAAGCGGATTAGACGTTTAACAGTGGGAAGCACCTTCAAAGAGCCAAAAAGGCTTCTTATTACCGAAACGCCTGCAGTGTTAAAAGATAAGCCAAAGGTATATTTAGCATACCGCATGCATGGGCAATCATGGAATTACATGCAGTATAGAAATCTACAGGCGACTACTGTGCCCAGCCTGGCATAACTTGAAAACAGCAGGGGATGTATAGAGGCAGAACGTGAGCACACAGAATGCAAGAGACGTTTATATTCGGCACATGAACTCTGATTTTGTCTGGGCGGAATAATTCATTTCATTTGACAAAAAAATATCTAAAGTATGTAGAACAGTGATCCCCAACCAATAGCTCATGAGCAACATGTTGCTTTCCTACCCCTTGTATGTTGCTCTCAGGGTCCTCAAAGAAGGGGCTTTTTTTTGAATTTCAAGCTTGAAAGGAAGTTTTAATTGCATAAAAACTAAGTATAGTGCCAAGTAGAGCCTCTTGTAGGCTGACAGTCCACATAGGGGCTATCAAATAGCCAACCATAGCCCTTATTTGGCAACCAAAGGGACTTTTTAATGCTTGTGTTGCTCCCCAACTCTTTTTACATTTGAATGTGGCTCACGGGTTAAAAAGGTTGGGGACCCCTGATGTAGAACTATGGTTTAAACTGACTTTCGACAAATGATCGGCAAAATATGTTGGCACATGTTATCCTAACATCCCCAAGGGCTAATGGAGGAGGTTGTAGTCCAGCAATATCAGGGTCCTATGGAAAGTGTTGGCCCAGCTCTCCAGGGTCAGCAGCTCCTCCAAACTGTATTGACATATTTCCATTTCTTATCCCCTAGGCTCAAGTGTTCTGCCAGCCCTAACCCCATTCCATAGCGTTCTTGGCTCACAATGGTCTTTTCACAAACATGAGAGCCATACTGGAGGCTCAGGGGTAGGATTTTGAATCTGTTTTCAGATTTGAATCTTTTGCCTGGTCCCCAGTGTGGCTTCCATGTTTGTTACAAGAAATAGGCATGCACCCACTTGATAGGATTTGGCTCATGGGATCCTACACTCCTATAGCTTGCCATAAACAAGGGAACCTTATTAGATAACATTCTGCCCCCCTCACCAAACACCCACAGTAAGGGCAGAAACAAACGGTCAGCTTTGGGGAGATTAGGATAAATCTCCTCTTCTTCGGGGCGACTAATCTCCCTCGAACTGCCTTCCAATCGGCTAGAATGTAAATCGCCGGCAGGGTGGCACTTGGAGCGCTTCGTTTTCCGAAGTCGCCCAAAGTTTCCTCATGAGACAACTTCGGGCACTTTTCGGAAAACGAAGCGCTCTAAATGCCATCCAGCCGGCAATTTACATTCTAGCCGATGGGAAGGCAGTTCGGGGAGATTAGTTGCCCCGAAGAAGAGGAGATTTGTCGCCGGGCGACTAATCTCCCCGAATCTGACCGTGTGTCTCTGCCCTTACAATCCAATCAACCACTGTCTGTGATTTACCCTCCTCAGTAGCAGAATATAACAGAGCCGAGCCCCCTGCAAAAATATTTTTAGGGGCCAACCCATATCCTCTAGCTCATGAACAAGTACCTCCATGCAGAACCCCCCACTGACAGCACCCATTTTAGGCCGAAAGAAAATGATAAGTGGCAGAAAAGGGAACTGTACAGAAACCATCTAAGCCCCCTGGTTGGCTCCTTTTTAAAGGACAAAGTGGGGACAGAAAAGAACGGGCTGGAGTAGAGTGGAGCAGTCATTGAACTGGACATTATTGTGTGTGAACCCTTGAGTATTCTCAAGGCAAAATAAGTAGGTGGAAGGGGCATGGACTCAGCCCTAATGCTCTGGCCAGAAGGTGCAGAAAGGGAAGGATTTTATAAGGAGAATTGAGTTTGGCTGACCCTAACTGGGCTACAAGGCTAGTGGGGATTGAAACATGCACCATGTCAACCAAAGTTAACTGGGATACTCTGAGATCCTTCCCTAACCAAATGGTCAGTGAAAGGCAATTAAAAGCCAGGAGGCCCTAAAGTCACGATAGAGTAACAGTAGTGAACTACTTGTAGTTACAGGGTTATCTGTTGTTTTACAGCTTCAGAGGTATCTGCTGGTGTTCCCCTATAGTACTCTCATGATTGGGCTCTTCCCCTAAGCCCCAGGATCGCCCCTGATTCTAGGTCAGTTTGGTGGCACAGTATTTGGATTGTTGTGTTCGCCTTAACTGCAACCAGGTCACTATCTATAAGTGTGTATGTATGAATATTTTTATTTGTTTAGCACTCTTTGAGGGCAAAGCACTGAACAGCAGGACAATAAATTAGTAGAGGAAACAGGAGCCATTGCAATAATAACTTATAAGTACAAAAATACAATACACATAAATATAGTACAAAAATACAATACACATAAATATAACGTATAGCTAAAATACATATTAAATGCTTAGTGTCAAGGGTGGAGGTCCCTGCCCTGGAGAGCTTACAGTATCTGCATAGGCTTTGTTCTGCGTACACCTATAAAGAATATGGCATTGAGAATATAAAATTATATTTTTAGAAAAGCCCATTAGACTTGAAAGCATTTCTTTTTGTATTTTGTCACTGTGCCGCATGTGAAGTTAATGAGGTGGCGGTAAAAGGGACAGAAATGAATGACTCTTATATCCCTAGCCTGGCTAATCATGATATGCCTACACTTCCTAACTGGGTTATGCCTGAAAACTGCACAAATTGGCCCCAGGGGGCAAGAAATAATATCTGAAGTCCCTGACAGCACATTGCTCGCAGCCCTATTAAATTTTTATGTAGCGAATTAAAGGCAAACTAGTGCCTAAAGGAATAGGAAAATGTGCCATTAGCACTGTACAGCGACCAAATAAAACTTGTCCATGCAATATTCTTTATCTCCAGTATTATATATCAGAAGGGGTTGCTAAATAATCCCATTTTGACCACGATCATCAGGCAGAAAACTGTGGGGCTCTAACCTCAATCAAGAAATGCTCAAATAAGTGTTTTGAGCAAAGGTCCACCCGGAGGTCCATTATCTTTTACCCTAAGGTTTAGAGGCCCACTACCCCATCAATGAGTATAAGAAGTCAGCGACTGAACCAGAACTACATGGATTCACTTCCACACAACCATCCAATCAGTTTTCTAAATGGTTGATAAGTGTAATTTGTCCATCACTGATTGTGGTCAGTGCCAGAAAGGAAATAGAGAAGGTTGTTGTGTTGCCTGTGTTGGGGAGATGAGTCTTGTTGGGGAGATGAGTCTTGTTGGGGAGATGAGTCTTGTTGGGGAGATGCGTCTTGTTGGGGAGATGCGTCTTGTTGGAGAGATGAGTCTTGTTGGGGAGATGCGTCTTGTTGGGGAGATGTGTCTTGTTGGGGAGACGAGACTTGTTGGGGAGATGAATCTTGTTGGGGACCCGGTAGCTGCCATTGGAAAAAAGTTCCAAAGCGATCACTGCAACTGCCTAACGTTAAGCCTGAGCTTTCAAGGAACCTTGGATGACACTATACTATGGTATGATATGGTTGGTGCCGACAATATCTGCCCACTTGACTTTCTGTCCCTAGATCTGCAGGCAATGAGTAACCAGAAGCATGGAAAGTTAAAGTTAGTCTGGTCCTAAGCATATTCCTGGTCAGTGATCACTGCCAGCTTGGAAAAGGAAGTCCAGCAGGTGCTGGTGGCTACTCTGTCAGAACAAGACAAGGTCATTAACAGGGTCATAAGATTAATGATGGCAGCACTACCTTCAAAGGGCACATTGACCTAATGAGAAGGCAACGTCAATGGTGTCAGAGGGCCGATGGTTTGGTTGTACTGCTGGTCCAGCACTGGTGTGAGGTTCCCCTTGTTGGGTTAGATTCCCTCATATTCGACTACTAACGTGATAAAAGTTTATCAGTGAGGGTTCCCATGTATACCCCCTGCGTCACATCCAGTTTCATCCTACCTTCAGCTTAGCAGAAACAGAGATGGGTAGCAAACATAAAAATGGGTCATGTTTAATAAAAGACATCTTTTTCTTGGCCATCTACAGCATCTTTAAATCATATCTACCATTTAAATACACCCAAGGCATTTTTATTATAAACCATGATAAACATTGGCTGTGGACATTGCCCATTTATGAGCCATGACCTGGTCTGTCACTGTTATGGGATCGTACGTGGATGGGCCACATGTGGTGGAGTGCACTGGTACGCTACGCAGCAGGGAGGTCTATAGGGGGGCCCTGGGACAGCAGCCCCGGGGGCCCCCCAGTCCGACCCTGCTTTTGCTTAATCTCCCCACCCGCGACCTTACACTGCCTGCCTCCAACTTCCGGTTTTATAGACATGCGCTTGCCCAGCCCTGCCCCTTTTGTGACATCTTTGGTCTAGGATCTGGGTCTATAAATAGAGGGGGGAAGCCGGATGCGGAGGGACACGGGTTGGGGGTAGCGGGTCAAGTTTTTCTTGACCCACACGTCACTAGTATAGGTGCTGCAACTTTTAAGATAGCCCTGCTATTTTCACCATCAATATGCACAGAAATTCCATAAAGGTCAATGGAATCAGCATTGCATGCTAAAACATTTAAGAGAAATCTGTTGCTTTATATGCTTGTTGCTTTAATTGTGCGGCTTGTCCCTGTAGATAGAATGTTCTCATTAAACAGGTCCCCAAATGCCTTTTGTATGCCGTTTGCAGTATTTTACATTGAATTCCTGGGCACAATTACCATTTCCTAGGAGGATACATCTGTACTTCATATCTGTGCAATAAAAACAAGCCCCCGGTAAAAATAATAAAGATATTTTTTCTATTCAGAGGGGGCCTGTGGCTCTTTTTTCTCTGCTACTGTTGAGGGGAAGAGAAACGACAGTAGCCTGGTTTCATTTTAGCTTTGTGTAATAATACAGTAATACAGAACTCACATTCACTTCCTATTGATTCCCCAAATAGAAATCTTTCTAGCATTTTGAAGGCCATAATTACCAAATTATAGTAGAACATCACACATACTTCTATATTTCATGAGCATATTAGGGGGTGCAAAAGCCTGCCTATTACCACTCATAAAGCACTTGCGTTCAGGTTAGTAATGGAGGCAAGAAGCTGGGGGGACCTAGTGGTGGGGGTTGGTGGTGCAAGTGGGAAAGGGTTGGGCTGGAGGTCCGATGGGTCAATTAGTATTGTAGTTGGTGAGAAAGCAGATGTATAAATAAATGTTCAATATCCCCTAAAATTTTCCGTACGATAACAGTCTCTTGGATGAGGCCTTCACTACAGTACTCTAGAGCAGGGATCCCCAACCTTTTGAACCCATGAGCAACATTCAGGAGTAAAAGGACTTGGGGAGCAACACTAGCATGAAAAATGTTCTTGGGCTGCCACATTCTGTGTTCTGTGATTGGCTATTTGGTAGCCCCTATGTGGACTGGCAGCCTACAGGAGGCTCTATTTGGCAATACATATGGTTTTTAATCCAACCAAAACTTGCCTTCAAGCCTAGAATTTAATAATAAGCACCTGCTTTGAGGCCACTGGGAGCAACATCCAAGGAGAGTAACATGTTATTCATTAGCTACTGGTTGGGGATCACTGCTCTAGAGAGTGACCAGTTTTGGCTAGATCAGCAGGGGGTACATTTATTGCCACTGAGAGGCATCCAAAATGAGGATAACTGCCATCTGTGAGCGAGTGCCAGCTAGACTGTTCACTACAGTGATTTGCTAAGCACAAACAAGTGCATCTCCCTCTGTTAGATGGCATTGCTCTGGAAGAGGATTTCCATTGGTGAATCCTCTTGCATCAGTAATTAAGCTTGGAGTGCATATAGATATCGTTTACATGAACTTCAATATATGAGGAGTCTCTAATTTTATGTACCACTGAGAGGCAGCCTTTGTGCTCTCGAATCATTGCTCCACAGCCAAGGAATCCGGTAACCATGACCATCCCTCCAGCAAAAAGGAGAATATACGCAGACACGGCAAGTGTACTGGTGGCAAGGAAATTTATGTAGCCGCTCTTTTCCATCAAGGTCCAGGCTCCTACAGCAATGACAGCAGCGCCACCCATCTGCAAAAACATAGAAAAGTTCATCACGGACTGATGCACAGTCAATACTTGTTGGCAGGACTGCCATCAGAAATCACAGGGCCCCATACGACAAAATTTCCTGGGCCCCCTGGGCTGCACCCACCGCAAGCCCCACCTACAGGTCCGCCCTCCCCATCCCCACAGGTCCGCCCCCCACCACACAGTAAAAAAACAATATTGGTTTTGGTGGCTAGGGTTCCCACATGTTAATAAAAAATTAAAAGATATTGGTGGTCAGGGCCCCCCATAAAAAAACATTTGTGGCCAGGGCCCCCCCATTAAAAAATATTGGTGGCTAGGACCCCACATGAGAAAAGAAAAATTGGTGGCCAGGGCCCCCCCACATTATGAGAAAATTGGTGGCCAGGGCCCCTTAAACGTCCATGCCTTCCCGAAGTCAGCAGCTCTCAGAAAGATGGGGGGCCCGGCTAATCAAGTAAGTGTGGCGTGGCAGGGCCCCCTTACCCTCGGGGCCCCCTACAACTCTCCCCCCTGTCCCCCCCCCTGATGGCTGCCCTGCTTGTTGGTGATGAAGTTGGTTGGAGAAGGGCTGGAGAGAAGGAGGTAATGGCACAGTGGGGAGGGTCCTGGGACTGACAGATGCCCAACAGTAAAATGTTGGTCCAGACCATTGGGTTTCTAGCCAGCCCATGCACCACTGAGGTGGTTTGTTGAGCAATGCTCCATGGGAAGGTTTTATGGAAGGTTTGAACCCTCTTAAATTTCAGCCTATCCCATTCTTTTTTTTTTTTTGCTTCAACATTTTTATTTGGCTTTCCAAAGCATAAAAGATTTACAATGTAGCAGATCATATTAAGCTTGAAAGAATAAATAAATGTAAATGTCAACACAAGATTATATAACAACTATCTAAATATAAACCAATAAAAACAACAAAAAAACAAAAAATAAATCTCACATGGTGAATTTAGCAAATCAAAAATATTTTATGATGATACACAACCATCAAAGCTGCCCAATAAATAAAATAGTTAAACCTGTAACAACTCCAGAATTTTAGTTTTATGTCTAGGGTCAACTTGATCAAAATAAAGAGATAAATCATCAGCAAACCTGAGTTTTCTTCTGATCTAGTTTTTATGGTTTAATTGTGTTAAAATATCTTTTATTGATATCAAAAATCCAAAACTGAAATAGGGCCTTTTTAGTAGCCGCCATAAAGCAGAAAAAATAAGCTCGAAATCATATTTGGATTAGGATTACAGTGTTTACCCAAAGTAAAAGAAGGAGCACCAATGTTTAAAGGGGCATAAACCAGAGAAAGAGCTAAATTTATTTTCAATTTAGAACAAATAAAATCTCTTAAATTTTTCCAAACTGGGGTAATGAGGGGACAGTTCTAAAGATAAAGGAAAAGGTTCACATTTTCCTGTTTGTATTTAGGGCAAAACAATAACTAACCCAAACCCTTATAGGAAGGATAAAGCTTTCCATATCCAAGATGGATACGTTTAAAGTGTTGAACTCTCCATATCTCAGAAGAAAAATATTAATTAAATTTAATAATTGACGAGGTTAACTAGGTGGGGTTGATGTCACATAAAAGGTAATTTGACCATTTGAATGCTGAATCTGAAAGGGGGTGTTTATGGTCAGAGAAGGGATCCCAAAAGTTAAAGGATAAGTAAACCTTTAAAATAAGTGAATGTAAAATTGATGAGAGTGTTATTCTAAGCACTTTAGTCATTCACATTCATTATTTATTTTCTTTTAATTCCAAGATATTAAGGGATAATCTGCTGTTAATATGAATGAATTGTGTTCCAACAGCGCCCCCTGCTGGTCAGTTTCTGATCAGTCTGACCACCAAGTAGTCAAGGAAGTTGTCAGGAGAAAGAAAGAGGCTGCTCTGATGTTCTTCTGCTTAGGAAAGATTTGAGAAAGGTTTCTAATCGTTTTCCTAAGCAGAAGAACATCAGAGCAGCCTCTTTCTTTCTCCTGACAACTTCCTTGACTACTTGGTGGTCAGACTGGTCAGAAACTGACCAGCAGGTGGTGCTGTTGGAACAAAATTCATTCATATTAACAGCACATGTATCCCTTAATATCTTGGAATAAAAAGAAAATAAATTATGAATATAAATGACAAACGTGCTTAGAATAGCACTCTCGTCAATTCTACATTCACTTATTTTAAAGATTTACGTATACTTTAAATAGTTAATATTTAAGAGCTCTAAGGGTAAGGGCACAGGGGCAGATTCGGGGAGATTAGTGGCCCAGGCGACATACTCCCCAAACTGCCTTTCCACCAGATAGAATGAAAAATCTCCAGTGGGATGACACTCAAGGCGCTTCGTTTTCCGAAGTCTCTTGAAGTCTACTCATGAGGCAACTTCGGGCGACTTCAGAAAACGAAGCGCTGTGCCATACCGCTGGCGATTTTTCATTTTAGCCATCGGGAAGGTAGGGGAGATTGTCGCCCCGAAGAAGAGGCGATTTGTTGCCGGGGCGACTAATCTCCCCGAATCTGCCCGTGTGCCCTTACTCTACATTGTCACCCAGATTAGATATCACCTCAGCTACCCAATCTTTCTGGAGAGCAAACAGATCTTTGTTGGAGACTGAGAGGAAAGCACTTTTAATATAAATATGTAACAAGTGGTCAAATTTTTTCAGATGTTTGATTTTTTTAGACCTGGAGCTTGCCATTAACGGGGTTGACAAAGTCTTTAATTAATAACTGTTGACGTTTAGTGGTGAGAGAGATAAAGGGAGAATAACCAGGTTTAAACTGTCCCATTCTTCGATAAAAATACAACAGTCATAGGGATTTTGAACTTAGAGATTCAGAAATGTCCCTTTCCCGGCACTAACAGCTCTGAATTTATTCTCTAGGGGAACATCTTCCACAAGTCACATTAAAGCTCTATCAGTAAGGAAAAGAATGGCGGACTGCTTGAGAATAATTCGATAGAACTGAATTAGCAACAAAAAGGGTTTCCATATTTAACCCCAGGCCGGGCTTAAGAGCAGCACAAAACATAATGGATTCTTATTATGTGAAATAAGAAACCATTAGAGTAATTTCGAAAATCCTATTTTTATAAAAAAAAAAAATCTGCTTTATTTGCCGCACTTAATGGAGTGGGGGGTGCCAGCAATAGAAACGTGTTTATTTCAAACATAAATAGGAGATTCCTGAAATAAAGTCCAAGGTTACTGTATTTATACCCAGGCCGTGTATGTTCCAGCCATTTGTTATATTCTACACTTAACTGTTGTTCTGGTTTATTTAGAAAGGAAGGAAAGCAATAACGGATAATCTCTGCAGGTTTGGTTTTATTAGACTATAAATATAAAGTTAATATATGAAGTTAATAAAAAAAAAAGTCAGCTGAGAATAGAGACGCAAGGATTGTATGTTGTGCTTCTTTAACTCCTTCACGTCGGCTCCGGTCATCTTTTATTTTTATTTTTCATCCTGGATGTACATATATGTGTTCAGAATAATAGCAGTGTGTTTAAAGTGACTAAAGCTCTTTTTAATATATTTTATTTCCATACACCCAAAACTGCACATTCTATTCCAAATCAGAACATGAAGAAAAATGGATCAAATGTGTGTTATTCCTTTACAGAAAGTGAAGAAAAGGGAATATTAGGCTGTTAAAAATATCAGTCCCTACATTCTTCACTCATTCACTTTATAAACTGAAAGATGTTTCAAGCTGTTGTTTTCCTTTGAATGACTGAACTAATATTGAGTTGTATAACAGTGTTTGTGCTGCACATCTGTGTTGTATGGACTCCACCAACTTCCAACAACCTCTTACACAATTCCAAAAGGCATTTCTTGCTTTTGCCTCACACCCCATGTCACCCCACAAGTTTTCTATTGGATTAAGGTGCGGGGATTGGGCCCCTCCATAACGTCTTGTTGGTGTGGAACCAAGATGTTGCTCAGTTACTGGTGAGTTTGGGGTCGTTGTCTTGTTGAAACTCCCATCTCAAGGGCAATTCCTCTTGGGCATAAGGCAACATGAGCTCTTCAAGTATTTGTATTGAAACTGATCCATGATCTCTGGTATAAAGAGATAAATAGGCCCAACACCACAGTATGAGAAACACCCCCATATCATGATGCTTGTGCCCCCGGCTTCACTCTGTACTGGGACTTCAGTTCAGTGTTTGGGGGCGTCTGACAAACTGTCTGTGGCCCCTAGACCCAAAAAGAACAATCTTGCTTTCATCAGTCCACAAAATGTTGCGCTATTTCTCTTTAGGCCAGTCAATGTGTTCTTTGGCAAATTGTAAGCTCTTCAGCACATGTATTTTTTCCAACAATGGGACTTTGCAGGGGCTTCTTGCCGATAGCTTGGCTTCACATAGGCGTCTTCTAATTGTAACAGTATCACAGGTAACGTCACTCCTTCTTTCATCTTCCTGGAGCTGATCATTGGCTGAGTCTTTGCCGTTTTGGATATTCTTCTATCCATTCCAATGGTCGTTTTCCCTTTTCTTCCACATCTTTCAGGTTTTTGGTGCCATTTTAAAGCATTTGAGATCATTTTAGCTGAGCAGCTGATAATTTACTGCACTTCTTTGTATGTTTCCCCCTCTCCAATCAACTTTATAATCAACGTCCGCTGTTCTTCTGAACAATGTCTGGAAGGAGCCATTTGAGTCCGATTTTCAGAGAGAAATGCACTATAACCAGCAGCACAACATTTGCTCCTTCTTTCATTAAATAAGGGCCAGAATTAAATCCTGTTTTTTCCCAGAATGAAGGAGCTCACTAATTAAACCCCACACTGCTATTACTTGGTGGGTATATGTCTTTAATTCTTAAAACAATACGTTTTCTTGAGATCTCCAGATTCAGCCCCCAATAAATGCAAGAGAACTTTCGTTTCTGCCTTCTCCAGGTACAACTTCCTTTTCCCTTCAGTCAAGGAAGGCTCCCCATTTAGAGTCCTCACTACAAACCACAAGGGCATTTTTTAAAAACGCATTTTTACGTTGCGTTTTTAAAAACGCATATTCGAGCATAAATATGCACAGAATTAAGTCCTATTGAAAGAAATGGTATACTCACTATTATAGCAATTTCCATGGGGTCCAACATCCGCCACATGACGCCAGTATTTGCGTTTTTCAGAAGAAACCCCAATACACCAAAGAAACACCAAATTATTGAACTGTGTGGGATCCGCAGGTTTGGAAATACGCTGTGTATTTTAAATATGGCAGCCAAACTCTCCCTAGATGGATTGCTGGTGACTGTTGCGTATTGAAGATCAGTCTGGATACATTTCGCATGTAAATTGCTTTTCCGCTTGGCTTTTTTTCACAAAAGTTTAATAGAATTCTTTGCACTATGAGAAAATCAAAAGTCACCTAAGAATTCTATGTGCGAGTATTTATGTAAACTTACCCAAAACAGGAAATTGAACACAAAAAGCAGATATTTCAGGAAGACGCCTCCCCTGTCATCTTTTTCCTCTTCGTATTTCCGCGCCATTGCAGCAGCCCCTACAAAATATAAAAGCGGAGATGACGTTCTGGGGGATGATCTTTCTTTACCTTTTTGAAAGAACATTTAAGTGTGTGATGAATTGCCGCCCCATTTGTGTTTATATGCGTAAACTCACAGCGGTCAAATAACATACAGGAGATACTGTCAGGATTACACTGTTTACCCTGCAAATAATTCACTCTACAATATAAAATTTCATTCCTGAACCAGCAAGTGTATTTAGTTGTAATATTGGTGTGTAGGTGCATCTCAGGTCATTTTGCCTGGTCATGTGATTTCAGAAAGAGCCGGCACTTTAGGATGGAACTGCTTTCTGGCAGGCTGTTGTTTCTCCTACTCAATGTAACTGAATGTGTCTCAGTGGGACCTGGATTTTACTATTGAGTGCTGTTCTTATATCAACCAGGCAGCTGTTATCTTGTGTTAGGGAGCTGCTATCTGGATATATCATGCCAACTTGCAGTACAGCAGTAAAGAGTGACTGAAGTTTATCCGAGCACAAGTCACGTGACTGGGGGCACCCAGGAAACTGACAATATATAATAATAATTCAACGATGCGTTTATCACTTTCTCTAAATCAAAATCATATTTTAAAGAAAAATTAAAACAAAAAAAGAATGTTCTGTGTGTTGCAATAAATATCATGGGATTGTGAGTAGGTTGATTTGGATGGAGGAAGCTTAAATAAGTTCCATTCCCGTTTATGTCCATGATGACTCCATTCTACAAGCCCTATTGTAAAGCTTATAGCAAGCAGCAGATACAGAACTTTCATATTCAACCTTGTCACATCAGACATTTGTCCCCCTAGTAGTGATCACTGACCAGGAGCCTTCACAGTAGAAACCAAGACCAGATTGCCTTCCACTGAGCATGCTCAGGCTTGCAATGACCGCCTTCTGCTTAGGAAAACAACTAATTGTTTTCTTATGCTTAGAAAAACAATTAGAAACATTTCTCAAAAGCAGAAGAACATCAGAGCAGCCTCTTTCTTTCTCCTGACAACTTCCTTGACTACTTGGTGGTCAGACTGGTCAGAAACTGACCAGCAGGTGGCGCTGTTGGAACTAAATTCATTCATATTAACAGCACATGTATCCCTTAATATCTTGGAAATATAAAAAAAAATAATGAATGAATGTACATTGCAAAATTGCTTAGAATATCACCCTCGTCAATTTTACATTCACTTATTTGTAAGGTTTACTTATCCTTTAAATAAAGAACACTTTTGATATTTTGCCATAAAAAACTCTTGGCAGGCTGCAAGACAAATGTGGATTTTCTAACAGCCATTTCTGCCTATTTATAATTCATTACATTGATCAATAGATCCGAGAACAAACGGTGAGCTGAAAGCCCCTAAACACCGAAATAAAGCCTCTTCTTTTTTCTGTATTTTGTTCGGGTATACTCCTAATTCTGAGTTCATTTCTGTGCTGTGTCCCACACCATCATTTTCTTTCCTCCCATTAAACTGTTTGGCCTTCAAAACACTAATTGTTTATAACTGTGATTTACTAGTAAGTCGTGGAAATTATGTGCCCTCACTAAACACATTGCACGTTTACACTGCAGTCTGGCATTGAAGACTTGAAAGACATTTGGCCATGGCCAATGCCATGCTATAGTAAGGGTGCACTCACATCAGACAGGTTTTTTTAAAGGGTAATCACCTCCTTCCTTTTTAAACCAATAATCTAAGCACCCTAGGCCCCCATCGGCTTTACAACCACATCTCTGGCCAAGTAGAGAAGTCCAGTTGGGTTGGTGGCCACCATCTTCACATTAGGTCCGATGACTGTCTCACTTTCTTGTACAAATCCAATCCATACCTGAGTACACCTCTAGAAGCTCTCTCTGTTTGTTTAGGATAGCAGCAGCCATATTAGCTTGGTGTGACATCACATCCTGCCCGAGTCTCTCCCTACTCACTCATAGCTCTGGGCTCAGATTACAGCAGGGAGCGGAGGAGGGAGGGAGAGAGGAGCAAACTGAGCATGCTCAAGCCCTAGCCCTGGAGGTTTAAGGTGAAAACAGGAAGTCTGATACAGAAGGACAGAGGACTCAGAGCAACATTACTTTGAGGGTTTACTGGTGTATTTATATAGACCTTTCTGATAAAGCTTACATAGTTTTAACTTTTCCTTCTCCTTTAAAGGATTCTGTAATTAGGGTCCTGACCGAACTTCTTCTTCTTCTCATTCTCCCAGTCGTAGAGCGTTTGCTCAATAAACGACTTTTGTTCTGGAATTGCTGCTCTTTTTTATATTAAATTACATTTTTGCCTCCAAATTGAATATCTTCCGGCACTTCGGGTCTCGCACAGAACAAAACAAAGAGTTTGACCTGATTTTGCACTTTCAACTTCAACTGAATGACAATAAAAGCCTGAACATACGGGAAGGAGAGAGAGAAGCAAATTCATTCTGGAGAAATAAATTGCCCCTTCTTTACACAATTTCCCATTCACACTTCAGTAGATTGCAATTATAATAAGTCTTGAACTTTTCATGCATTTTAAATTAAAGGTGCCGCTTTCTCTAGAGAAGATGGCAGCCGGCTATAAACCTCCCACATTTCTTTCGATGAGCATCGCCTACTGTGGAAAATAAACTGGCATTTCAGTAGACATACATCTTCTGTTAAAAAGATGTTAACGGAGATGGGTAGAACCTGTTACTAGAATAGCATAGCTGTTCTTACAGGGGTTCAGGAACAATAAGGAGGACTTTGGGAGGCTGAACATCCCCATAAATGGACCACGAGCTAGCGCTCTAACCTGTTACTGTTCAGTACCCAATCAGTGACTGGAAGGGTCACCTGCATGCTAGGGATCAAGAGCCAAATAAATGAATAATTATGTCCTACGTGGCCCTCCTTTAAGTTTCTGACGTACTAAGAGGTTGGAGAGATGAAAAAGTTGGGTTCTGGCTATTACGTTAGACATTCACTCACTCTACCTGTATTGAAAACATTTTTATTTCACACAGTCTAGTCTATTTACCCAGTTTTCTATACTGAACTGGTCCTTCAAAATAAATCCTAACATTCTTGCTCAATGCCTCAATGACTTTGACTACAACTTCCAGCATACTCTGACATACTATGAGTTAAAATATTTGGGTTGTATTCTCAAAGCAACATCACTCAACAAAACTTTTCTACAGCTCTGTAGGGTTGGTGACCCAATGAATGGAAGAGAATCTCTTCAGATCCCCAGTATCAGTGACCCGATGGATGAAAGAATCTCTACAACTTCCCAGGGTCATTGACCCAATGAATGAAAGAATCTCTACAACTTCCCAGGGTCAGTGACCCAATGAATGAAAGAGAATCTCTACAGCTCTCCAGAGCCAGCAACTCAAAGCATGTAAAATAATCTCTACAGCTCTCTGGAGACCCAACACATGACAGAGAATCTCTATAGCTTTTAACGGTCCGTGACCCAATGGGTGGAAGAGAATCTCTAAAGCTTTCCATGACCTTTGACCCAAGGTATGGAAAATAATCTCTACAACTTTCCAGGGCCAATGCCCCAATGCACAGAATAGAATCCATTGGGAGCATTAAACACATCACTGCATAACAGTTTTTGAAAAGGTTTAGATCCACTTGAAATGTTATGCAATCCTCCCTAAAACAGAAACTTTTGGCCCTCCTAACTCCCCAAAGTAGACATCCCAAACTTAAACAGGTTCTGAACCTACCATGAACTTGTTCCACTGCCTCCCCCCCAAATTGTCTACGAATCAATTAGTTTAACAATTTAAACAATCTAATAGCATCTTATTCTTAATTACCTTTTTTTAGGAAATATTCAGTTTCTTTGATCAATCTTAAAAAATGGCTTCACAGCTGAAACCTCTGGGAGCAAACAAAGAATGTTTCAAAGCAGACAGTATCGGACTGGGATGCCACCACAAAACCTTAGACCATGGGCACACTTTCCAAACTATTACTCCTCCTAACTCAACCTCTTTATTTTCCTAGTCTTTTATATCTACTTAGTATATTCTTCCATTATTAAGCATTTTTCCCATTAAGACATAGGAAATGACCATGAAATAGGCCAATTGGTTAGCAGAAAGAGGTCCCACTAACACCTGAGTCCACTAACACCTGGGCCCACTGGGACTTTCCCTGGTATCCCGATGGGCCAGTCTGACACTGAATGCAGAAGAGACAGAAAAATCCACAGCCATCCACACCAACATTTGTTTAAGACGCATCACAGTTTCAAACAAGGGACCTAGTTGTTCAAAAAGCTTGTTTCTAAAGCTCCCATATAGACGCAAAGATTTTTCTTGCAGAACGACGATTTTAGCGAAGTCCAACCAATCCTTCAAAATTATCGTGCGGTTAGTGGGATTCGAATGATCGTACATCTTACTATTTTTCGGCCGACATCTTTACTGGTCCCAGTGCAATCTATCTATGTTTGCAGGGCCAAGCAGGCAGCTACCCTTCAGTTTTGCTGGCAATTTCGCCTGAAATGGTCTTTTTAGTTGATGGACACATCGTACATTTAAACGATTGTTTCGAAATATTCGTGGTCTCACGATAACGATTGGATCTTTTAAAAATCTTTACATCTATGGCCAGCTTAAGACCTATTAGAGATTGTTTGCATAATCCTTTGCTAAAGTACTACTTTGTTCATACTGTAACTCAGTGATTGTTGGACTTTTCAGGTTCATGCCCCACTTGGGGATCCAATCTTTGGCCAGAGCCTCTTTTACGTTATGACAAGGTTACAGATCAAGAAAAATGTTGGAATATCAGTCAGTCAGCCATAGTTTCAAGAAAATCTACGGCATTTAAGTGTTCACCACCAAATTTCACCATAATAAGCCTTTGGGATGAGCCCCATCAGTTACATGCATCTCTTAGGCCACATATACTGATAGAACATGCACATAATAACTTCTTATTGGTCAGCTCCATCATCTAAATGTTATGCTGAACCATAAACAATGTTCTGTATGCTGCTAGTTCTCATGACTTTATAATGAACTATAAGACACACTTCATTTATCATACGCAAAGGTCTAGTTCACGCCAGATTCTACACAGATACATGTCTTATATATCGCAAACCAAATACACCGCATGAAACATTGTCTTTGCCTTGTGTTGCACTTACCGTGATGTTGCGTTACGGCCGAGCTCAGGCACTTTAACGTCTCCTCTGCAGGGACTCTGAGCTAAACAAAATGAAATCAATGTTGTTTTACTAAAAGCTTGAGGTTCTATTAAAGCCTGAGACAGCAGCTTTTAGTGAGCGTGCCTTATCATTTGGCTGACGGAGCCAGATCCTGTGGTATTATGATCGTTTCAGAAAAAAAAACTTGAAGGTTAAATTGGCTTACTTGAGTGACGTACGACTGTAGGCTGAAATGAAGTATGGTTGTTGGCAGATTACTGCCATCTGCTGGTGTGTGCAATTGTATGGCCTATTTAAGAAATATATATCAGGAGATTTGCCCTACACTAATATTTACAAGGTATTGAGAATTGTGTACCAAGAAACATGCTGGTCAAAGAAGTGTGTTGCAAGGATCCGGGATGCAAGTTTGTGACTTAAATGCTCTCATTGCTCTCACTCACCAAAGACGTTGGACCACAGTTATAGTAAGACATTCTGTAGAGAACATAAAGACTCATCACTAGATCTCCACAGGTTCTAGTAGAGCAACAGCCTTCATATCTCCTTAAACATTGGTTTTCAGTCATGCTACATTTACAGTATATAATACTAACACAGAGAGTTGTAGACTCATCATGTGATCTCCACAGGTTCTAGTAGTAGACCATCAACATTTGGGTAAGCCATAGTAGATCAATAGCGTTTACATCTTCATCAAACCATGATTTCCCCACTGGCATTATAGCACTTTGAAATCATATAATAACAGAGGGTGTTATAGGGTCATCACTTGGTTTCCTCTGGGTCTGGTAGTAGACCAGTAACATTTGGGTAAGCCATGATAGAGATAGAATTTTGTTTCAACAGTGTCACCTGCTGGTCAGTTTCTGACCAGTCTGACCACTAAGTAGTCAAGGAAGTTGTCAGGAGAAAGAAAGAGGCTGCTCTGATGTTCTTCTGCTTAGGAAAGAGAAAGCTTTCTAATTGTTTTCCTAAGCAGAAGAACATCAGCCTCTTTCTTTCTCTTGACAACTTCCTTGACCACTTGGTGGTCAGACTCATCAGAAACTGACCAGCAGGTGGTGCTGTTGGAACACAATTCATTCATATTAACAGCACATGTATCCCTTAATATCTTGGAATAAAAAGAAAAAAATAATGAATGTAAATGACAAAAGAGCATAGAATAGCACTCTCATCAGTTTTACATTCGCTTATTTTTCAAGGTTAATTGTCTAGTATATCAATAGGGCTTTTTCTATTGGATCTTTAGTAAGCTGAATGGTCATAGAACTATTTATGAAAGTTTAGACACCAGTCCATTGCCCCCAACTTTAATAAACGGTCCCCAGCACCAGCAATTCCAAGCCTCTTGCAGCCTGACCCCCACGCTCCTTACCTTTTTGTGCACAAGCGGGTCCGGGGAAGGGGGGCCACATCACTGGTACAATTGCACTCTCTGCACTAGAAGAGCCAAATTTCTGGTTTAATAACCGGAAATTCGGCTCTTTAAGTTACCAGGAGCAGCTTTTTACATCCTCTAGTAACCAGGGAGCTGCTGCCGCAGCAGTGCCCCTGGCAATGATCCTTAGGTTCCAATGCCAGAAATATGCACCTGGTATAAAATAAAATTACAAATAAACTCAGAAATGTAATAAATGTACTCAATATGCAATTTTAATATCACATCATGCCAATTTCTGCACAATGCCCCGAAAGAAACCAATTCTACGCTGTTCTGAGCATCAAAGTAAGTTTTTCAGACAGTAGAACATTTTTGTTCTAATGACAGTGTTCATTAAACATAATTACCAGGCTGCGGCAAAGAAACACTGTGATTTATTACTCAGTTGTGATAACATCACACTAATAACCCATCTTATTTGTATTGAATTTTAATAGCTGCCTCGAGGAGGTCACATAAAATGCTGAATAATTCTATTCCAGAGCAAAAAGCGAGACCCAGAGGAAATGCCATTCTACTACATATTCATTAAGCCTCTTCTTATTCCTTTTGCACTTACATAAATGTTCCCTTCAATCTGTCCAGAAAATTAAATTCCTTTATCAAAGTCTGCCCAGATTTTATATTACACAGCAAATATTTTTGCTTTAAAGGATACTTAAACCTTTAAAATAAGTAAATGTAAAATTGATGAGAGTGCTATTCTAAGCTCTTTTGTCATTTACATTCAATATTTATTTTCTTTTTATTCCAAGATATTAAGGGATACATGTGCTGTTAATATGAATAATTTGGTTACAACAGCGCCACCTGCTGGTCAGTTTCTGACCAGTCTGACCACCAAGTAGTCAAGGAAGTTGTCAGGAGAAAGAAAGAAGCTTCTAGGGTTGCCACTTGGCCTATTTTGACCTGGACAGCCCATTTTTTTGAAGGGTTGTACAGTTCAAAACTGACTGCCCGGTTTTCCAAATCATGTCATGCCCCCTCTATGTCATGCCCCTCCCACACTACATCACGGCCCGCCTCTCCCAGAGTAAGTCGGGAGGAAAGATGGCCACCCTAGGTCCCCCACAGCACTGAAGACTGGCGAACAGGAGATTTGCAAACCTCCAATATGTCTCCAGTGCGTTTAACTAATCTGGATGCGGCTGGGTGGCATATTACCCCTAAAATTCTGCCACCCTAGGCCTGGCCTTTATGGTCTTGCCAGAAATCTGGGCCTGTTTATTAGCCAGGATACTGTAGTGACAGTTCAACCCTGGTGGCATTAAATAAATAGACGCAATCATTGCAGCTCTCCTTTAGTAGATGAAGTAACAATAGCTGCCTCCTGAATTATTTACCAGCAGTTAAATCTGTTGTGTTCTACACTTGACTTTGCAAAACACTATTTCTTCCCTTAACACCTGGACATCCTGAGCTGATTCCTGGAGGTTTAATGTGGACATCTGGTCCCCGACAGCAGTTTAATTCGCTTCACCTCTTTAAAATGACAGGTCTGTTTTAAACTCAGGAGTTTTGGAATTTAGAGGAATAAAGGGCACTTTTGTATCATTAGCATAATGTATAGGCTGGTGCAGAGAACGGCATTCTGTTTGGCAAAGCGTGCTGCACCGTGTCTAGAATTAAAAGGAGAGTTCACATGACAAATGACTTAGAATCTTGTAAATGGAAGCAATTTATTCCATTCTGGAGTTTATTTTTTAAGTTTTGTGTTTTGAATGATTAGAGTTTAAGGAGATGCCCTTTGAAGAAGCTTAGTCTGGATTTTGCAGGAGGAAGATGCTGTTTGGCAACAATAAGGGGTGAGCCACAGAGGAATGTAGAGCAACTCCAGTTGAAGAGAAACCAGCAGCCTAGAGGTAGACAGCACCACCAATGGATTATGGTGCCATTGCAGGGCATACCCAGTTGGGTGAAGGTTACTAAGCCTGGCAGTTATGTATATCAACCAAGCTGGGCTTATTGAACTAATCCAAACTAGAAGCTACTCTTGTTTTAGAGCCCAAACCAGAAGCTCCTTTTGTTTTAGATCCCAAACTAGAAGCTCCTCTTGCTTTAGAGCCCAACTTGAATCCCTTAGAAGAAGCTTAGTCTGGATTTTGCAGGAAGGAGAAGGAATGTGCTGCTTGGCACCAATGAGGGGTGAGGCACATTGGAGTGTGGAGCAACCCCAGTTGAAGAGAAACCAGCAGCCTAGAGGGAGACAGCACCACCAATGGATTATGGTGCCCTTGCAGGGCATGCCCAGTTGGGTGAAGGTTACTAAGCCTGGCAGTTATGTATATCAACCAAGCTGGGCTTACTGAAATAGTCCAAACTAGAAGCTCCTTTTGTTTTAGAGCCCATAGAGCCCAAACCAGAAGCTCCTTTTGTTTTAGATCCCAAACGCAAAGCTCTTCTTGCTTTAGAGCCCAAACTTGAAGCTTAGTCTGGATTTTTCAGGAGGGAGAAGGAAGGTGCTGCTTGGCACCAATGAGGGGTGAGGCACAGGGGAATGTGGAGCAACCCCAGTTGAAGAGAAACCAGCAGCCTAGAGGGAGACAGCACCACCAATGGATTAAGGTGCCCTTGCAGGGCATGTTCAGTTGGATGACGTTTACTAAGCCTGGCAGTTATGTATATGGACCAAGTTGGGATTACTGAACAAGTCTAAACTAGAAGCGCCTCCTGTTTTAAAGTCCAAACTAGAAGCTCCTCTTGTTTTAGAGCCCAAACTTGAAGCTCCTCATCTTTTAATGCCCAAACTATAAGTTCCTCTTGTAGGGAACTTATTGCTCGCCTACAATATATTGAAGTCTGTGAATCTGTGGAACATAATGGGTGAATGGTCTTCATTTACAACATACTTAATACATGTTTGGGACCTTTTATCCAGAAGGCTCGGGACCTGGAGTTTTCTAGATAATGGAACAATTTTGATCTTCATACCTTAAGTCTACTAGAAAATCATATAAACATTAAATAAACCCAATAGCCTGGTTCTCCTTCCAATAAGAATTAACATATCTTAGTTGGGACCAAGTACAAACTACTGTTTTATTATTACAGAGAAAAAATAAGTCATTTTTAAAAATCTGGACTATTTGATTAAAATAGAGTCTTTGGGAGATGGCCTTTCCGTAGTTCAAAGGTTTCCGGATAAGGGTAGTTCACACAATATTTCTTATGTTATACAAAACTTTGATAATGCACTGCTTATGAAATGCAATTGTTGTGTGTGTGTGTGTGTGTCTCATTAACTTTGAAAGTGGAAAGTTCTTAAAATAAAATTGCCAGATTCCCATGTCAACTGTCATACAAAGGATCTGAGTATGACAGATGCTCCGAGATCAAAATGATATTAATTAAGCAGCCTCTGTGGCTATGACTCAGTTATAACCGTACATTTGTCTGAATCTAAGTCACTTAAATCTCAAGAACAGCTCAGCCCTTCTAAGGGCAGAGACACACGCTGCTATTTCGGGAAGATTAGTCGCCCATCAACAAATCACTTCTTCTTCGGGCGACTAATCTCCCCAAGCTGCCTAGAATCTAAATCGACGGCGAGATGGCACTCGGATCGCTTCGCTTTTCGCCCAAAGTGAGGCAACTTTGGGCGAGATCGGAAAACAAAGCGATTTACATTCTAGTCGGCGGGAAGGCAGTTCGGTGAGATTAGTTGCCCGAAGAAGAAGTGATTTGTTGATAAGCGACTAATCTCCCGAAATAGCATTGTGTGCCTCTGCCCTTATGCTTCTGGTAATCATCTCTAATTAATCGGTTCCCTATTTTTGTTTAAAATGCCTTATTTCTTATGGCTTTGTTTGCGCTCAGAGCTCAAGGGAAGGTCTCTACTGAAATTCGAAGAACAAACAATTAGAAGAATAAACAATGAGGATGTTGAACAGCTTCTTCAGTAACCCATATTAGCAGTGAGAGACTAATGGGCTTCTTCTAGGCCAGGCTAATAAATCGGTTCATGTTGGAATATGGGATTCAAGTCGCTTGTGTCATATCTTGATAGATCTTTGTTCTTGTGCGCCTAGTTTGCAACTGCCTCTAATTCCTTTGCCATCACAATGAGAAATTGTTATCTCATGACTGTTCCATTTCCTCGAGGCAAAGCTGAGCCCTGTAACCTGTTTACCAGCGCCGTGAAGATTGCAAATGATGGATGCGGTGGTTGGAAAGTCGAACACCAAGGCCTTTCGGGAGCTTGACCTGGCATTGGTTTCGCTATTTAAAGGCAAACTCTCCTTTACAGATACATAGATGCATGGGATACATGTACAGGTATGGGTCCTGTTATCCAGAATGCTCAAGACCTGGGTTTTTACGGATAACAGATCTTTCCATAATTTGGATCTTCACACCTTAAGTCTAGTAGACTTAAACATTAAATAACCCCAATAAGCTGGTTCTGCTTCCAATAAGGATTAACTATATCTTAGTTGGGATCAAGTGCAAGTTACTTGTACTTTATGTGGATAAACTAAAATGTGCTTCATCACATATATCTTTAATGCTAACAAGCAAACTGTTTCAGCTAAGTGAACAACCCAATTTCTAACCTTTGGTAAGATTAAAGGAGAACTAAAGCCAAACTAAAGAAGTACGTAGTACATTATGTTTTGTGCTTCTGTACCAGCCCAAGGCAACCACAACCCTTTAGCAGTAAAGATCTGTGTCTCCAAAGATGCCCCAGTAGCTCCCCATCTTCTTTTCTGCTGATTCACTGCACATGCTCTGTGCTGCTGTCACTTACTGAGCTTAGGGAGCCACTCACAATATACAGTACACATAGAATAGAAATGTCACAATATAAGGCTGATTAGTAATTAATACACATAATTACTACATGTCAGCACAGAAACCAGTGCAATTAGCATCAGAATTGAATAATCAGCAAACCTGTATCATCAGCTTATATTACAGCCAGGGAAGCTCATTTTCTGCTGGATAATTAGTGACGAGCCCTAAGCTTCACTTCTCAACAGCCAATCAGAGCCCACTGAGCATGTGAGTGTCACAGACACTCCTAACAAAATCCAAGATGGGAAACCTCCTTTAAAAACTTTGAAGGCCTGAATCATTACTACTCTAGAGATGCTGAACCTTTTGGCTGGTTCAGTAAGTTCAGTAAATAAAATATGGCATTTCAAGCCATGTTAATTTTTAGGGTTTGGTTCTCCCTTAAAGAGAGACTAGAGAGAGTGTACGTATATGAAAAACTAAAAGCCCAATCACTAGGACCTTATAAACATCGGTGGTGACAGCAAAAGGAGTAGGGAGGGAGGGTAAAAATGAATTCTAGAAAAAATAGTGGTGCAGTGGCCCCCCATTTGCCCATTTACCAAAGGGCTCCTGTTTATTTTGATGATGCATTAGTGTATGGTGGGGTTAGTAGCCCAGTAGCATGTGGGTAATCTATGGGTCTTGTCCAACAATTGGTCCTTGATAACAGTACTTGATCCAAATCCTAATAGAAGTCATGAATATGTTAATTAATAAATTAATGTATTAAATTAATTATTTTTTTTTGCAAAAACAAACTACATTTTCATTTTCTTACATAGTTTTTTTGGAGACAGTTTTAATCCTTAAAATAACTGTGTTGTTGGATCCTGTCCAAAAAGGAGGGGGAAAAAATGCAATAAACTAGAATAGCACACGTAGGCTAATGGCACAATCAGAATCACTTTGCAGCTGAGACCATTAGCAGTTAGTGCAGAAATGATTTTTATGTGCTCTGGGTGCCACACTTGACTGCTCTGTCACAAAATAAAATTGGTTTAGAAAAGCTCTTCCAGATGCCTCTTGCCTTGAACTCAATAGAGGAGCATCAAAGAACTCCAGAGATTAAATTCATCCCACCAGAAAGTTCAACAAGAAAGGGGAAAGAGTTTAATGGCATCAGCCTAAGGACATCAAGACTGAAATTCATGTTGTAGAGGGTTGATGATGAGGAAAGACTGGCCAAGTTGGGGTTGTTCACGCTGGAGAGGAGGAGCGTGAGCGGTGATATGATGTCAAAATCATGATGTCGAACTATGTAAAAATATATAAGGGGTAGTGATGCGCGGGCTTGCTGATACCCATGGACGTTACACTGGGCGGTATTGATGGGCGAATTTGTCCTGTTTCGTCATAAAAATGAATTTCCCACAAAATTCGTGAAACAGCGGAAAATTCACGAAACGCGAGTTTTGACACCAGAGTCAATTCACGGGTTTCAAAATCGACGTATGCCTATTTTATCCAATTGCATTAAAGTCAATGGGCGTGCGATAAACTGTCGCCGGCATCAAAAAACTTTTGCCGTCAAACTATCACGCCAGTTTTGTGAATTTATTCACTGGTGGCGAAACGTGGAAATTCGCCACAAATTTGCGCCTGGCGAATAAATTCGCCCCATTGCTACTGGGCAGGTATCGTGCTGACCTCGCTCCTCCATTTGAGGGTCGTGGGACCTTACACTGCTGGTTTCCGATTTTATAGACGCGCGCCTGTTTGTCTGCTCTATAAAAGGAAGGGGAAAGTTGGGCTCAGGTGGAGGGAATGTCGGTCCAGGTCGGGTCTGGGTTGGGTGTGGGTCGTGAAAAACCCGACCCGCACATCACTACAAGGGGGTCATGTAATAATCTCTCTAATGATTTATTTACCAGTAGGTCTTTCCAGCTGACACAAGGTCACCCATTCTGATTAGAAGAAAAGAGGTTCCAGCTAAATATTGGGAAGGGGTTTGTTACAGTGAGAGCTGTGAAGATGTGGAATTGTCTCCCTGAATCAGTGGTACAGGCTGATACATTAGATAGGTACAAGGAAGGGTCGGATGCTTTATTCACCAGTAGCTCCTCCCAGCAGACAGGAGGGAGCCAATGAGATTAGAGGAGGGAAAGGGGTGTTACAGGGAGAGCTGGGAAGTGAATCAGGGGTACAGGCTGATACATTAGATAGGTACAAGGAAGGGTCGGATGCTTTATTCACCAGTAGCTCCTCCCAGCAGACAGGAGGGAGCCAATGAGATTAGAGGAGGGAAAGGGGTGTTACAGGGAGAGCTGGGAAGTGAATCAGTGGTACAGGCTGATACATTAGATAGGTACAAGGAAGGGTTGGATGCTTTATTCACCAGTAGCTCCTCCCAGCAGACAGGAGGGAGCCAATGAGATTAGAGGAGGGAAAGGGGTGTTACAGGGAGAGCTGGGAAGTGAATCAGGGGTACAGGCTGATACATTAGATAGGTATAAGAAGGGGTTGGGTGGTGTTTAGCAAGTGAGGGAATACAGGGATATGGGAGATAGCTCATAGTACAAGTGTAACGGTTGGCACCCTAAACCCAGAACCAATGCCAAGCACCCTGGTCTTGGCTCGTGCTTCCGCCTGTAGCAGCGCCTTTGGCCTCGGGAGGAGCCCTCAGCTACTCAGATGCTACCAGGTCTTATAACGAGAGGTGCAAGGCAAAGGTTCTGGACAGACAAAGAGGCCAAATTAGCTTTTTATATGATTCAAATTTCGCACCATTGCGTGCTGCATGCACGTTAATGTCAATTTGGGGAAAGATACGCTTGTTTGGCGATGTTGCCAAACACGCGGATCTTTGCGTCTATGACCACCTTAAGGAATATCCTGTTGAATAGCATCAATCTAGACTAATGCTGTCCAAAATATTCAACAATAGCATTTCAGACATCCAGTATACCAAATATTCAGACGTTGTAACTATATAACAAAACTTATATCTTACTGAGACATTTATGGGGTCCCTGGAAAGTCTGGAGACCCCCTTAGACCTCCTTGTAAATGGTTTCTATAAATACAGTCATATGGTTAAAAGGCACAGAACTAAGGTTATACCCCACATTACCATTATTGGGGGCAGCCATTCAAGCACAGGATACACAGTAGATAACAGATAAGTACTACTATAGTTTATATAAACAAGCTGCTGTGTAGCCATGGGGGCAGTCATTCAAGCACAGGATACACAGTAGATAACAGATAAGTACTACTATAGTTTATATAAACAAGCTGCTGTGTAGCCATGGGGGCAGCCATTCAAGCACAGGATACACAGTAGATAACAGATAAGTACTACTATAGTTTTATAAACAAGCTGCTGTGTAGCCATGGGGGCAGCCATTCAAGCACAGGATACACAGTAGATAACAGATAAGTACTACTATAGTTTATATAAACAAGCTGCTGTGTAGCCATGGGGGCAGCCATTCAAGCACAGGATACACAGTAGATAACAGATAAGTACTACTACAGTTTATATAAACAAGCTGCTGTGTAGCCATGGGGGCAGTCACTCAAGCACAGGATACACAGTAGATAACAGATAAGTACTACTATAGTTTATATAAACAAGCTGCTGTGTAGCCATGGGGGCAGCCATTCAAGCACAGGATACACAGTAGATAACAAATAAGTACTACTATAGTTTATATAAACCAGCTGCTGTGTAGCCATGGGGGCAGCCATTCAAGCACAGATAAGTACTACTATAGTTTATATAAACAAGCTGCTGTGTAGCCATGGGGGCAGCCATTCAAGCACAGGATACACAGTAGATAACAGATAAGTACTACTATAGTTTATATAAAAAAGCTGCTGTGTAGCCATGGGGGCAGCCATTCAAGCACAGGATACACAGTAGATAACAGATAAGTACTACTACAGTTTATATAAACAAGCTGCTGTGTAGCCAATGGGGCAGTCACTCAAGCACAGGATACACAGTAGATAACAGATAAGTACTACTATAGTTTATATAAACAAGCTGCTGTGTAGCCATGGGGGCAGCCATTCAAGCACAGGATACACAGTAGATAACAAATAAGTACTACTATAGTTTATATAAACCAGCTGCTGTGTAGCCATGGGGGCAGCCATTCAAGCACAGGATACGCAGTAGATAACAGATAAGTACTACTATAGTTTATATAAACAAGCTGCTGTGTAGCCATGGGGGCAGCCATTCAAGCACAGGATACCCAGTAGATAACAGATAAGTACTACTATAGTTTATATAAACAAGCTGCTGTGTAGCCATGGGGGCAGCCATTCAAGCACAGGATACACAGTAGATAACAGATAAGGATAATCTGTGGGGATAATAGCCTCTGGGAAGGGAGTGTGACTGTGGGATAGCAGGTATAGTAGGGAGAGATGGTGTCTATAGTAACAGGGGATAATAGTCTCTGGGAAGGGAGTGTGACTGTGGGATAGCAGGTATAGTAGGGAGAGATGGTGTCTATAGTAACAGTGGATAATAGTCTCTGGGAAGGGAGTGTGACTGTGGGATAGCAGGTATAGTAGGGAGAGATGGTGCCTATAGTAACAGTGGGATAATAGTCTCTGGGAAGGGAGTGTGACTGTGGGATAGCAGGTATAGTAGGGAGAGATGGTGCCTATAGTAACAGTGGATAATAGTCTCTGGGAAGGGAGTGTGACTGTGGGATAGCAGGTATAGTAGGGAGAGATGGTGCCTATAGTAACAGTGGATAGTAGTCTCTGGGAAGGGAGTTTGACTGTGGGATAGCAGGTATAGTAGGGAGAGATCGTGCCTATAGTAACAGTGGATAATAGTCTCTGGGAAGGGAGTGTGACTGTGGGATAGCAGGTATAGTAGGGAGAGATGGTGTCTATAGTAACAGTGGATAATAGTCTCTGGGAAGGGAGTGTGACTGTGGGATAGCAGGTATAGTAGGGAGAGATGTGTCTATAGTAACAGTGGATAATAGTCTCTGGGAAGGGAGTGTGACTGTGGGATAGCAGGTATAGTAGGGGGAGATGGTGCCTATAGTAACAGTGGATAATAGTCTCTAGGAAGGGAGTGTGACTGTGGGATAGCAGGTATAGTAGGGAGAGATGGTGTCTATAGTAACAGTAGGATAATAGTCTCTAGGAAGGGAGTGTGACTGTGGGATAGCAGGTATAGTAGGGAGAGATGGTGCCTATAGTAACAGTGGATAATAGTCTCTGGGAAGGGAGTGTGACTTTGGGATAGCAGGTATAGTAGGGAGAGATGGTGCCTATAGTAACAGTGGGATAATAGTCTCTGGGAAGGGAGTGTGACTGTGGGATAGCAGGTATAGTAGGGAGAGATGGTGCCTATAGTAACAGTGGGATAATAGTCTCTGGGAAGGGAGTGTGACTGTGGGATAGCAGGTATAGTAGGGAGAGATGGTGCCTATAGTAACAGTGGATAATAGTCTCTGGGAAGGGAGTGTGACTGTGGGATAGCAGGTATAGTAGGGAGAGAGGGTGCCTATAGTAACAGTGGATAATAGTCTCTGGGAAGGGAGTGTGACTGTGGGATAGCAGATATAGTAGGGAGAGATGGTGTCTATAGTAACAGTGGATAATAGTCTCTGGGAAGGGAGTGTGACTGTGGGATAGCAGGTATAGTAGGGAGAGATGTGTCTATAGTAACAGTGGGATAATAGTCTCTGGGAAGGGAGTGTGACTGTGGGATAGCAGGTATAGTAGGGAGAGATGGTGTCTATAGTAACAGTGGATAATAGTCTCTGGGAAGGGAGTGTGACTGTGGGATAGCAGGTATAGTAGGGAGAGATGGTGCCTATAGTAACAGTGGATAATAGTCTCTGGGAAGGGAGTGTGACTGTGGGATAGCAGGTATAGTAGGGAGAGATGGTGCCTATAGTAACAGTGGGATAATAGTCTATTGGAAGGGAATGTGGCAGAGCAGGTATAGTAGGGTACCAATGCAGCATAATAATCACAAAGTGCAACTTCGGTCACCATGATTCGTTTAGGATCAAAAATATATTATTTTATTTATAGAAAGAAGCTTAGAGATTGAGTGTAGAGAAACAAGAGGCCACTTTATTCTTTAGGTTATACCTGTCGATGCATCATTGGCTGCAACAGAGTTAACTGTCAGCATTCACTTAGTAAATCAACGCTGCATTATAAAACAAACTATTTTTATCCAAGGAAGACACTTGTCTGTGTTAACAGCCCTAAAAAGAAAGAGAATAATTTAACCTGCACACCAGTCATCAGTCATTGATACCAGTCCTTGACAATATAATTGCACTCTAGGATTGGTTTTTAACACAATAAATAATGTATTATAATAAAAAATGTATTCTATAAATCTAAACACAAACCTCAAAAAAAATTGATTAAATGAATAAAAATAAAAAAAGGCTACAATATAACCTATATGAAACCGAAAAAAATGAATGAATTTAATTCAGAACAATAAAGTATGATTACAGCACATTTCTTCTAAAAATCCCAAAAGAAAAAAAAACACGTGAAATATGTTTGAAAAGTAAATTATTGCATTGAATAAATAAAATACATGTTACAATGATGACATTTCTTCTAAAACGCCGAAACAAAATAAAAAAAGCAATTGCCTTTAAAGTATAGGCAAAAAAATGAATATATAAATAAATCAAATGAAAAGCAAATTAAATCTAAAATAATATATATGTTATATTGTTATAATTATTATTATTTTATTAATATTAATAATATTATATATTCATATTATATCATATTAATAATAATATAATATAATATATATATATATATATATATATATTGTATGTAATAATATATATAATAATAATGTATATAATATATACATATAAATATATATAATATGAATAATGTTATATATGTATATTGTTATAATTATTATTTTTTATTAATATTAATAATATTATATATTCATATTATATAATATTAATAATAATATTACATATATATATTGTATGTAATAATATATATAATAATAATAATAATAATGTATATAATATATACATATACATATATATAATATTAATAATGTTATATATGTATATTGTTATAATTATTATTTTTTTATTAATATTAATAATATTATATATTCATATTATATAATATTAATAATAATATAATATATATATATTGTATGTAATAATATATATAATAATAATGTATATAATATATATATTTAAATATATATAATATTAATAATGTTATATATGTATATTGTATGGAACTCTACAGGACCTAGACTGAAAAATATTTAGATATAATTACAGAATTTGTAATATTTAATGTTACTGTGAGTCTGAAAATCTTCCTAGACATATTGCAGGCAAGGGTTTTTATTCCAGCCAACAATTAGCAGCAGTACCATCAGGGAGCATCTGGTGGAACAAAATCCTCTTTTGTATTGCATTGCTTATAGCAGGTGTAGGCTGAGGTCTGAAAGGCTCTGAAAGGGGTGTGAGCTTTATTCAGCTCCAGAAAATCCCAGAGGGCATTGTGTTTTTGTGCCATACTGTATGATGTGCTCTTCATTATAGAGTAGTTGCAGTTTCCTTTGTGGATCTGACTTTTCATTGAGTCAAGTAAGTCAAGCAGCAGCAACACGGGCTTGGAGGCAACCTACTGCAGACAGAAGAGGAGCTAACCTAGAAAAGATTTGGTTATCTGCAAAATATATATATAAATCTCTAGACAACGAGGTGGAGAATAATTCATCAAAAAAAAAGTTGAGAACAAATTCTTTTTTATATAGAAGAACGGAGAGGGCAGAAGGCACTGCTTGCTTTGGAGTCTACTAGATGAATGGTGAAGCTCCAATCCAGCTGGTGGTAATAAAGAATTAGTTTGATATTGCACCAAGTTTTTTTACCCAGCAGGAGAAGGAGCTTTGATTTTGGCGCAAGGATTCAGTCTTTTTGTCACATCTGCAAGATGAGCTTGATGTTGAGCGGCCACTGAAGGTGACTTGGAGATGCAGTGAGCCAAGAAGGACCAAGCGAGCAGAGGCATTGAGAAGTGGGAGAAGAACTTTCCCTTGGGTGGTTGGTGGGTCGTTAAAAGGCTCCCTGTTGGCCAAGTGAAACTTAGAAGTGGAAGAAGAGCCTAAGCACCAAGCTGTGAAGTGAAGAAGAGCCTCAGCGGAAGAGAGAGAAGGGGAGAGAGGGAGAAGCGTTCATTGATTTCCCTTCCTTCCGAATCTGGAAATAATTAAAAAAAGAAAACTCGTCGGCTCTTATGGGAATAAAGCACTCCTCCCGCTGCCTGCTCCTGAGGAGGAAGATGGCTGACTCTGAGAACACCGAGGTAGGGAACACTCTGCATGGGATGGGTCTGCAGGAATGGGCAGTGAGAATCCAATGAAGGAGAGATGGAAGGGAACTTTCTGTTGTATCCAGTGTTGGGGGTCGAGGGAGGGAATGTCATTGCTGGAGAACACTTGGTCCTGGCTGTGAGATATCAGGGGAGCGTAGCTGTCTGCACCTCAGTTTGAGCATTATCAGAGAGCGCGTGTATCTTCTCCCCCCCGTGCTACATCTGAGCAGCCCTTGTACTGCAGTGCAACGTCCTTGTTGCCTGAGCTTTGCTTTTAACTGTCTAGCAGCCAACATCACAGCCACGCTAACTATCATTGCTTCTAAACTGCATTGTCTGGTCGAACACCCAGAGGTTAACCCATTCACTGACATTGGGATGACACATAGGGGCAATGAAATAGTGGGAGAGCGGAAGAATCAGCAGCGCCTGACTGCAAGGTGCCTTCAACAGATGGTGATGCCAAGAGAATCGAAGGAGGTTGGAATCTATTCAATGGGCAGTGCTGGGCAGAGAGAGGAAGGAGTAGCCTAAACTTGTTGTTGTTGATGAAGGGGGAGAATTGAGTTTTGTAGTAAATAAATGGGAATTTTTTAAGCAGTGGAAGGGGTGGGGTGAGCTTAACATTGTGGGGTAACCGACAACCTTCAAGGTTATCATTGGTGGATCAGAAGCGGACCAGAAAACCGGGCAGCAGTTGAGACTATTTGGTAACCGTGCATGGTGTAGTGGAACTACAGATAGTAGTGGGATACTTAATCATCAGAAGTGGTGGACTGTGTAAAAATTTAGTTGTGTGGTTGGTAACCGCGGCCCCTCTCTAAAGCATGTGCCCAAGCACTGAAAGAGTTAGAGGATAAAATAATAAACAGGGTGTAACAGGGTGGCACCTGGTGAAGGGTTCTTTCAGGTGAGATGGCGCATGTTGAGATTCACCCGGCTTTGATGGTTTGTTGCGATGCCGTGGGTACAGGCAACGTAAGGAAGAATGGGCTCCATTAACTTACATTGCCGTGTAGTGGATGGGAACTTATGTCCTCTGTTAACCCTTCATGAACCAGCAACACTGGAATTCATGAGCGGACGCCCTTAGGCAACGCAGTCCTAGCGCCCACCTGCATTCCCCCGCCCCGTGAGCGCTCAGGCAGCATTTTCCCTGCAAGTTACCAGGGGTCGCAAAAAGCTTTTTGCTGCGGGGGGTTTAAACCGGAAATTCGGCTCTTCTAGTTCATGAGAATGCAATTGCGCCCCCCTTGGACCCACTCCGACAGAGGATGGGAAGAAGAGTGATGGGGAGGGGGGCCGGCATCACAGGACCTGCCTCAGGGTACTTAGGAACCTAAGCATAATGTTTATTGGGGTGCAATACTTCCTCATAGTTGGGGTGCTTTGTATTCTGTACATAGGAATCTCAGCATGTTGTTGGTCCGGGTGCAGAACTTTCTGGCAGTTGGGTGCTATGGCTTCTGTACTTAAGAGCATACTATTTATCAGGGTGCAGTATTTTCCAATAGTTGGGGTGCTGTGTATTCTGTATGTAGGAATCTGAGCATTCTGTTTATTGGGGTGCAATACTTTCTTATAGTTGGGGTGCTGGGTATTCTGTACTTAAGAACTTGAGCATACTATTTATCAGGGTGCAGTACTTCCTGATAGTTGGGGTGCTGTGTATTCTGTATGTAGGAATCTGAGCATACTGTTTATTGGGGTGCAATACTTTCTCATAGTTGGGGTGCTGCATATTCTGTAATAAGGGATCTTTTCCTACTCTTAGGGTGCTGTGGATACATTTATCAATGACCTGTCCTTTCTGCTAATTGGGTGCTGCATTCTGTCACTGGTGGGGGGGTGCTGCACATTTAATTAACATTTTATTGAGCCAGTGTAAATTCTGCTGGTTGCCTTGTATATTGCTGGTGGGTGTTGTTGGTTCAGTTAGTGGGGTGATGCAGTCGCGTATGGGAGCAGTGGCAGCTGGCAGTCGCTCTCCGTGGTACTGCAGTTGCCATTTAGAGTAATGGAGCGAGGATCTGCAGCAGAGCAGGAGGGAGGGCGGCACACAGACTGCATTCACTACAATACAGATTATGTCACATACAGATCTGCACCTTTGATCCTGCATGGGTGACACAACGGCTCCCTGGAACAGAGATGGGTGCAATCTGTTTCTCCCATTTATAGAGTCAGAGTCCCCTTTATAACTCAGCCTGCAGCCTTGTGTCTTTATATGGTCACAGAACAACCCCTCAGTGACTTCTAATATCCTTATCATTTACAGTAGGGGGTACATTATCCCTTATAATACATGAGTGATACTCAGAGTTCCCTGTATAACTCAGCCTGCAGCCTTGTGCCTTTATATGGTCACAGAACAACCCCTCAGTGACTTCTAATATCCTTATCATTTACAGTAGGGGGTACATTATCCCTTATAATACATGAGTGATACTCAGAGTTCCCTGTATAACTCAGCCTGCAGCCTTGTGTCTTTATATGGTCACAAAACAACCCCTCAGTGACTTCTAATATCCTTATCATTTACAGTAGGGGGTACATTATCCCTTATAATACATGAGTGATACTCAGAGTTCCCTGTATAACTCAGCCTGCAGCCTTGTGCCTTTATATGGTCACAGAACAACCCTTCAGTGACTTCTAATATCCTTATCATTTACAGTAGGGGGTACATTATCCCTTATAATACATGAGTGATACTCAGAGTTCCCTGTATAACTCAGCCTGCAGCCTTGTGTCTTTATATGGTCACAGAACAACCCCTCAGTGACTCTAATATCCTTATCATTTACAGTAGGGGGTACATTATCCCTTATAATACATGAGTGATACTCAGAGTTCCCTGTATAACTCAGCCTGCAGCCTTGTGCCTTTATATGGTCCCAGAACAACCCCTCAGTGACTTCTAATATCCTTATCATTTACAGTAGGGGGTACATTATCCCTTATAATACATGAGTGATACACAAAGTTCACTGTATAACTCAGCCTGCAGCCTTGTGCCTTTATATGGTCACAGAACAACCCCTCAGTGACTTTTAATATCCTTATCATTTACAGTTGGGGGTACATTATCCCTTATAATACATGAGTGATACTCAGAGTTCCCTGTATAACTCAGCCTGCAGCCTTGTGCCTTTATATGGTCCCAGAACAACCCCTCAGTGACTTCTAATATCCTTATCATTTACAGTAGGGGGTACATTATCCCTTATAATACATGAGTGATACACAAAGTTCACTGTATAACTCAGCCTGCAGCCTTGTGCCTTTATATGGTCACAGAACAACCCCTCAGTGACTTCTAATATCCTTATCATTTACAGTAGGGGGTACATTATCCCTTATAATACACGAGTGATACTCAGAGTTCCCTGTATAACTCAGCCTGCAGCCTTGTGTCTTTATATGGTCACAGAACAACCCCTCAGTGACTTCTAATATCCTTATCATTTACAGTAGGGGGTACATTATCCCTTATAATACATGAGTGATACTCAGAGTTCCCTGTATAACTCAGCCTGCAGCCTTGTGTCTTTATATGATGACAAAACCCCTCAGTGACCTTTAGTATCCTTACAATTTACAACAAGGGGTACATTATTAGCTATATAATAATAATCATTTTTATTAGTAGACTGAAGGTATGTAGAAGTGGAAACCCAAGCATTCTGGATAACAGGTCACATACCTGTATAAGGAAACAATTAGACCAATAAGTGCATGATACATGCTGGGACCTTCTGGGAAATAGATTTTGATAGAATAGGAGAAAGCTGAGAGGCAGTTCACACAAGGAAATAACAGTTACAGTTTATTAAATAAGCAAGTACATTGTTCTGTTCCCTAGGAACAAACTGAACCCAATAATAAAAAAATACACAGCTAACTCTATAGGCTTCCTGGCAAGCAATCCATTGTTCCCATTGTTTCATATAAATTCTGTCCTTATTGTTTGCCTGATGTAGTTCTTCATATAAAGCCATTCTTCACAACACCAATGTACATTAACTGCAGAATGAAGGAGGAAAATGGCTTCTACATTACAAGAGGAACATAGAAAAAAATCAGTAAGATCACACTAAGGGGGTCATTTATCAAGGTCCGAATTTATCTCAGTATTTCTAATATCAAACTCCGAGCAACTCCCAATTCCCGTATGGATCTTATTTATGAAGAAAAAAGCCTGAAAAAAAAGGAAAACTTCAGAGCTTGCCCCGAAAACTCTGAATAGTTTGGAGTTTTCCACAAAAACAACGATTTTTTCTGAGTTTTTTTTTCGCCAAAACCCCAAAATCATCGGATATCGGTATGGACATCAGTGCAGACACTGGGACCTTCCCCATTGACTTATACAGGACCTCGAGAGCTTTTAGATGCCGGGTTTCGGATTCTGAGTTTTTAAACCATTGGACTTTAATAAATTTCGAAAAGTTCATAGTAGTTTTTTTTTTTTGCTCTGAAAACTACGAATTATTCGATATTCGGAGCTTGATAAATAACCCCCTAAGTATGGTGGTCCAGTTAGTCCATGTACAGGGCAAAAAGAATTCTTTATGACTAATATCTGTTTGGTAGTGATGGGCGAATTTCTCCCATTTTCATGAATCTCCTGTGAAATTCGCAAAATGGCAAAAAAAAAAAATCACAAAAAATTATTAATTTTGGACTCGCGTACAAAAAGTTGCTTGCGTGGGGCGATTTTGACGCGAGCGACTTTTCGGACGCGCGTCCAAAATTTTATTCACTGGTGCCGAAAAGTGGAAATTCGCCACAAATTTATTCACCCATCACTACTGGTTGGAGCTTGGGCAGCTATTGATCTGTCTGTCTGGAACCTTTATATAAATAGGATTTACAGTATTTCCTTTTGAGGGTCGCAAGATACAAACACTACAAATACTAACCTTGTTTATCATGTGTGATGTGGCTTTGTAGACATGACATTTTCGTAACCTCCAATACACCTTCAGTTTCTTCTACACATCACATCTGACCAGCTAATGAATTTATTGTGTCATTTCTACAAACTTTAAAGGATAAATAAACCTTTAAAATAAGTGAATGTAATGCTCTTCTAAGACTGTTTGTAATTTACATTCATTATTTATTTTCTTTTTATTCCAAGATATTAAGGGATACATGTGCTGTTAATATGAATGAATTTTGTTCCAACAGCGCCACCTGCTGGTCAGTTTCTGACCAGTCTGACCACCAAGTAGTCAAGGAAGTTGTCAGGAGAAAGAAAGAAAGAGGCTGATGTTCTTCTGCTTAGGAAAACAATTAGAAACCTTTCTCAAATCTTTCCTAAGCAGAAGAACATCAGAGCAGCCTCTTTCTTTCTCCTGACAACTTCCTTGACTACTTGGTGGTCAGACTGATCAGAAACTGACCAGCAGGTGGCGCTGTTGGAACAAAATTCATTCATATTAACAGCACATGTATCCCTTAATATCTTGGAAGAAAAAGAAAATAAATATTGAATGTAAATTGTGAAAGTTCTTTGAATAACACTCTCATCAATTTTACATTCAATTATTTTAAAGGTTTACTTATCCATTAAGAGAATAAGTGAGCATTATTCAGTAGTGTATGGGATCTTGGGTCCAGCTGAATGATTGCGGCTAAAACTGGGCAGAATGTGGTGGTACAATGGGAAGCATTGCTTGCAGTTCTGGGGTCCCAGGATCTGCAAGGAGTTTGTATGTTCTCTCCATGTCTCTTTTGGTTTCCTTTCACACTTCAACAACATACATGCAGGTTAATTGGCTCCTGATATAACTGGCCCTAGTGAGTGTGATGGATTGTACAGTCCCTATAAATAAAGGGTAATAACATAATGAAATACACGAGCTTATAAATTGCCGAATATAAGGGTTAAGTTTCCCTTTAAACTTGAAGTTATTTTGCAGACACAAACCTGAAGATTCCTAATTGTCTGCTGATTAATAGCGCCTATATTCAACTGTAGATGTCCCTAATTCCGTATAAATTAGAAAATAGCAGAGCCGTTACTTTTTTAATTAACGTGATCAAAATTATTATTTCATTTTCAATATTTTTTTTTAATGTAAACACCATCTGTTGGAGAAAAACTGTTAGGTGCCAGGCATTAAATAGGAATTATTTGCTTGGGTGCCTCCTTGCATGTAGAATAAATCCCTATACTGATTCGACAGCAATTTATGGCTGGAGAATGCAGAACTAACAATGAGGGATTTCAAGGCAAGAATAAAATGGGATTGTTGGTGCCACCTAGTGGAAAGGGCAGGTAAGTGCAAGGGGAGAGCTTGGGTGAGCTGGGGCTCAGAAAAGTTTTATTTGACAGAATGGGTGTTATTTACAGAGACCCCAGGTGTATGTGCAAGAGAACTAAGGGGTTCAAAAGACTTCCATATTTTGTTGCATTTTGCACACCGCCCTTATTTCTTTAAAGGGATACTGTCATGGGAAAAAACATTTTTTTCAAAATGAATCAGTTAATAGTGCTGCTCCAGCAGAATTCTGCACTGAAATCCATTTCTCAAAAGAGCAAACAGATTTTTTTATATTCAATTTTGAAATCTGACATGGGGCTAGACATATTGTCAATTTCCCAGCTGCCCCAATTCATGTGACTTGTGCTCTGATAAACTTCAATCACTCTTTACTGCTGTACTGCAAGTTGGAGTGATATCACCCCCTCCCTTTTCCCCCCCAGCAGCCAAACAAAAGAACAATGGGAAGGTAACCAGATAACAGCTCCCTCACACAAGATAACAGCTGCCTGGTAGATCTAAGAACAGCACTCAATAGTAAAAACCCATGTCTCACTGAGACACATTCAGTTGCATTGAGAAGGAAAACAGCAGCCTGCCAGAAAGCATTTCTCTCCTAAAGTGCAGGCACAAGTCACATGACTTGGGGCAGCTGGGAAATTGACAATATGTTAAAAAAAAAATTCCCATGACAGTATCCCTTTAACCTTCAACAGAACATGGAATTGCTGGCAGTCTACTTTTGGGTAAAATAAAAGATTTGATTTACAGTTTATCCCCTTTAATGGCCACCTACATACCACATGTACATATAGATAAGTTATATATATTCCTTTATTTTATACTTATAAATCAATCAGTCTTTACTGAGACGGGCGAATCTCTAAATGAATCTCGAAACGGCAAAAAAAAACGTGTGAAAATGTCGGAAATGCTCAAAACGCGTTGATGGGCATCAAAATTATTTTGACGCGCGACAATTTTTATGCTCACAACTTTTTTGTCCAAATTCATTAAGGTCAATGGGCATCCGAATCATTTTGACAATTTTTATGCGTGCGCCAATTTTGGACGCGCAACAATATCTTTTTTTTATCCTTTGTTTCACAAAAACATTCGCGAGCAGCGAAATGTGGAAATGCTCCGTGAATCCATGCCTGGCGAATTTATCACTAGTCTTTACTCATGTATAAAGTCCTTGGCTACCCACTGTTTGAAGGCTGCGTTGACTGTGTAGGTAAGGCAAAGTGATGTGATTTAGGTTGGCAAGTCTGACAAGCCTGTTAGAGCCAGTCTGCCGAAATCTCTGTATTTTTTCGGAAGACTTGTCAGAGTACGTGTTAGCTGCTGCTGAGCTGTTAAACTGTTTCCTTGCATTTGTACCATAGATTATTAAAGCAGGTTTTTTTTTGTTGTAGTATAGGTTTTTCTTTTTTCCATAAAAAAAAGGGAATGAGTTTTCATCATATCATTGATGTTTCATCAATGGCCTAATGATAGGAAGCTTGAAAATACAAAATCAGGCTTCCCCCAAGGCATTGGGGATGGTTTGGGAAATGCGAGTTAAAATGTGTTCTCACTGGAGAAACTCTACAGAGACCACTATCCTCTTCCAGTTGTGACTTTACTCAAGCGCACATGGTGATATCATGGCAAATACAGTGCATACAAGCTTACGCGTTTCATGCCAGAGCTAAGGAAGCTTAGGGCACGAAACACATAAGCTTGAATGCACTGTATTTGCCTTGATAGTACCATGTGCGCTTGAATAAAGTCACAACTGGAAGGGGATAGCGGTCTCCATTGAGTTTCTCCAGTAATCGCAACTTTGGAGAGTTGTGAGATCAGCACAACATCACCAGAGGGGTATCAACCAAAGATTTTGAGGATGTGAAGGACATTTTGTGGACTGAGATTGAGGTGTTGAGATGTTTGTTCTCATCGGTGCAGAACATTCCTTCTTGAGTATTTATCATTGGTTGCTTTAGTAGATGCCTTCAAGAATTGTTCTCACTTTGCATGAGGTTCCCATGGACTGGTTATTCTCAAGAATTCTTGAGTAAGTGATGCGCTAGAAAGATTTCCATTGAAGTTGATGTGCCCAGCAACATTTGACCTCTTTAAGAATCCATCTCTGATGTTGCTGAATTATAGCTCCCTGCTTGCTTCAACTCTTAATAATATACTAAATGTCTACTGGGGCCTGTAGTATTGACTGATATGGAAGATCTATGTTCCCTTTAAATTACCCCAGTTTTCCATGAATTAAGTGCCAGTTATGTTCAATCTTCTGATAACTGACCGATCAATCAGTGCATTTCTCATTATTACAGGATCATCTTCATAATGTTGAAGATAGAACGCGTGCCTCCTTCTTGAAACCTTCTGAAAACTCAACTATAAAGGCAAATTTTAGCCAGATTATTTGTACATTCTCCTGCTTTTTCAAACAATTTGACAGTTTATCAACCAAAGATTGTGAGAATGCGAGGGACATTTTGTGGACTGAGATTGAGGTGTTGAGATGTTTGTTCTCATCGGTGCAGAACATTCCTTCTTGAGTATTTATCATTGGTTGCTTAAATGTTCTCAAACGAGAAGATGCCTTCAAGAATTGTGCTCACTTTGCATGAGCTTCCCATGGACTGGTTATTCTCAAGAATTCTTGAGTAAGTGACGCGCTAGAAAGATTTCCATTCAAGCTGATTTGCCCAGAAACATTTGACCTCTTTAAGAATCCATCTCTAATGTTGCTGAATTATAGCTCCCTGCTTGCTTCAACTCTTGATAATATACTAAATGTCTACTGGGGCCTGTAGTATTGACTGATATGGAAGATCTATTGTAAGAAACTTACCCTGATGGTCTAGTGGGCAGCGGGGTCCATGCCGCGTCCTTGGCGTGGACGCCCACTGCGCCGCTCCTATCCTGCCCTTGCCGGCACCATCTTGGATTACTAGGGCGCGCGCGGCGCGCCTGCGCGCCTCTTGAAGGCGCAGGCGTGCTGGCGTGATTGCGCCAGCGCAAAATTGCGCACGTTATGGCGCCAATTGGATCCCTATTTAAGGCCCATTCAGACCTGTAGCCAGTGCCCAATATAGGATCATATCCTGTGGTTTCCTGAGCTTTTGCTACCTGTTTCTGAATTTGCTATCCTGACTGATTATCCGTGTTTGACCCAGCCTGTTCCTGACTACTCTGCATTCTGTATCCTGACCCTTGTCTGCCTACAACAACTCTTCCTGCTTAACCCCTTGCTTGATCACCCGGTTTGACCCCTTGCCTGTTTGACAATTCTGATATCCGCCTGCCTCGACCCAGCCTGTCTGACCATCCTTCTGCCTTATCCAGTCTGTCTGATTATCTGGTTTTGACCCCTTGCCTGCCTGACGATTCTGTTATCTGCCTGTCCTGATCCGGTCTGTTCCGTTTCCACCAGACGCCTTGTCCTTGACCTTCTGCCCAAAGACTCTTGCTATCCGGTCGTGCCCCTTTGCCAGCCAGAATTCCTCGCCTTGTACCCCTCGTTAAGTCCAGGTGGCACCCAATTAAGCTCAGGGCTCCTCCCGAAGCCCAAAGCTGGTCACACTACTGGTGAAGACCAGGGTCCTTGGCATTTGTTCTGGTATTGGGTGCCGGCCGTGACATCTATGTTCCCTTTAAATTACCCCAGTTTTCCATGAATTAAGTGCCAGTTATGTTCAATCTTCTGATAACTGACCGATCAATCAGTGCATTTCTCATTATTACAGGATCATCTTCATAATGTTGTGCCTCTTCCATGAGACCTTCTGAAAAACCGAACTATAAAAGCAAATTTTATCTAGATTATTTGCACATTCTCCTGCTTTTTTAAACAGTTTGACAGCTCATCAATGATTAGTGAGGCCATCTGTGCATTTGCTATGAATATGCACACAAACAGCTTCCTGACACAGTTATCTGGTAACACTTTCTCTACTCTCTTTGGCTCTGAGCCTTTTCATAACGCATTCTCCAGATTTGTTAAGGGAAAGTCTGTGCCAGGCATAATGAGGTAAAGGGAAAATAACAAATGTATAAAAAGGGGAACCGGCTTATTACAAATAAAATTAATTGCAGATTTGTTGATTGCTGATGGTACTCGAGACGCGTTCCAGCTGCTTTTAAAGCGGGTTTAGTATGAAAAAGTAACACTACTGAATCTATCAGGTATTTCCAATTTAAGCCAATGGGAGGAGACAGGGGGTGATGTCTAATGATTTTTGCTGCAAAAATGACGCCCATAAATAATAATGTGTGAAAAAATGTGTCCCAAAGACGTCAAAGCATTTCGGCAACTTTTCGCCGTTTCGCTAGTTTCCAGCAAAGCAAAACGGGACAGATTGGCCCATTACTAGTGATTTTGAGAGGAAGAAAACCATGTCAGTGAATATTTTAATTTTTTTTTCAAGAATTTACCCATATCTGTCTCCCTTTTTGTTTTAGACGTTATTAAAGGGGTTGTTCACCTCTAAATGGACTTATAGTATGATGTAGAGCAGTGATCTCCAACCAGTAATGAGTAAAATGTTGCTCTCCAACCCCGTGGATGTTGCTCCCAGTGGCCTCAAAGCAGGTGATTATTTTTGAATTCTTGGCTTGGAGTCAAGATTTAGTTGCATAAAAACCAGGTGTACTGCCAAACAGACCCTCCTGTAGGCTACCAGTCCAAATAGAGGCCACCAAATCCAATCACAGCCCTTATTTGACATCCCCATTGAATTTTTCACGCTTGCGTCACTCTCCAAGTCTTTTTACAATTAAATGTGGCTCACGAGTAAAAAAGGTTGGGGATCCCTAAAGTAGAGAGGGATATTCTTAAACAATTTGCAGTTGGTTTTCTTTTTTTTTTATTATTTGTGTTTTTTGAGTTATTTTGCTTTTTATGCAGCCGCTCTCCAGTTTGTAATTTCAGCCATCTGGTTGCTAGGGTCGAAATTACCCCAGCAACCAGGCATTGATTTGAACAAGGGACTGGAATATGAATAGGAGAGGCCTGAATAGAAAGACGAGTGATAAAAAGTAGCAATAACAATAAATGTGTCGAGTTATAGAGCTTTTGTTTTTTTAGATGAGGACCCAATTGAAAGCTGGAAAAAGTCAGGCGATAAAGGCAATTAATTGAAAAAACAAATAAATAATAAAGACCAATTTAAAAGTTGCTTAGAATTGGCTTTCACGTTATTCCTGTTTGCGTTTGTATATGATGTTAATTGAAAACTATGCAAAAAAAAAAACTTGATAAAGTTGATTTTTTTAAAAATTTTAAAAAACGCTTTAAACATTTCAAACATTTTTTTTTTTTTAAAGAACTCGGTTCGGCACTTCAACACTTAAGTCTTGGATGAATCTGAATCCTGATTTTTTTTTTCACAATCAAATTTAAGAAAAACGTTTTAAGCGTTTCGAACATTTTTTTTTTTTAAAGAACTCGGTTCGGTACTTCAACACTTAGGACTTGGCTGAATCTGAATCCTGTAAAAAAAAACAGAAATTGGAGAAATCTCAGTCAACTCAGTCCTGATTCAGTGTATCCCTAATGGTAATTGTGTTCCTAATTCTGAAATCTGACCTGGGGCTAGATATAATGTCAATTTCCCAGGTGCCTCCAGTCATGTGACTTATGCTCTGATGAACTTCCATCACTCTTTACTGCTGTACTGCAAGTTGGAGTGATGTCACCCCCTCCCTTCCCCCCCAGCAGACCATCAGCAGAACAATGGGAAGGTAACCAGATAACAGCTGCCTGGTAGAGTTAAGAACAGCACTAAATAGTAAAATCCAGGTCCCACTGAGACACATGCAGTTACATTGAGTAGGAGAAACAACGGCCTGCCAGAAAGCAGTTCCATCCTAAAGTGCTGGCTCTTTCTGAAAGCACATGACCAGGCAAAATGACCTGAGATGCACCTACACACCAATATTACAACTAAATACACTTGCTGGTTCACGAATCACATTTTATATTGTAGAGTGAATTATTTGCAGTGTAAACAGTGTCTAGAAATAAAAACTACATCATAAAAATCAGAATCCCTTTAAAGTACTATCTTTATTACAGTTAAAAAATACATTAAAATGAAAGACTTTTTGATTTATATTTTGGAATATATCATAGAACAAGTGTTGATTCTGACGCAGGCTCGTTGCCATCTGAGATACCCAGAGCGGAACTTCATTTGTGATCAGCATATGGGACACCAACGGCTCATAAATACCTACAAGAGTTTGTGTTCATACATTTATCTGCATCATTGCCCCAGTCCCCATGTTACTGGGAATTGCAATAATTTGCAGCCATTCAAGCACAGGATACACAGTAGATAACAGATAAGCTCTGAAGAATCCCATTGTGTACTACAGAGCTTATCTGTTATTTGCTGTGTAGCCTATGCTTTTTCTGCTTTTTTCAGCTTTGAATGGCTGCCCCCTTCCTACACAGTAGCTTGTTTATATAAACTATAGTAGTACTTATCTCTTATCTACTGTGTATCCTGTTCTTGAATGGCTGCCCCATGGCTACACAGCAGCTTGTTTATATAAACTATAGTAGTACTTATCTGTTATCTACTGTGTATCCTGTGTTTGAATGGCTGCCCCCATGGCTACACAGCAGCTTGTTTATATAAACTATAGTAGTACTAATCTGTTATCTACTGTGTATCCTGTGCTTGAATGGCTGCCCCCATGGCTACACAGCAGCTTGTTTATATAAACTATAGTAGTACTAATCTGTTATCTACTGTGTATCCTGTGCTTGAATGGCTGCCCCCATGGCTACACAGCAGCTTGTTTATATAAACTATAGTAGTACTTATCTGTTATCTACTGTGTATCCTGTGCTTGAATGGCTGCCCCCATGGCTACACAGCAGCTTGTTTATATAAACTATAGTAGTACTTATCTGTTATCTACTGTGTATCCTGTGCTTGAATGGCTGCCCCCATGGCTACACAGCAGCTTGTTTATATAAACTATAGCAACGTTTCTGAAGCAAACACACCAGTTTTACCATTACAGGGCAACAGTACATTATATTTTCATCACTTTAGGACGCTTTCAATTGTTGGTGACTGTTCCTTTAACCTTGATAACATGTTAAAGAATGCTGGGATATTTAGTAATGTGAGGCACAGCAGTACAGTGCAGCAGCATTTAGTGTTCCTTTAAGGGAAGGATAACATCCCCTTTAATTTTCTGCAAAATTAGGGTCCAGCTTCGTTCCCCTTCTGGGGCCCTCCCCTGCTCCATTTTATCCCTGCATTCAATACAGTAATTGCACTGGAGATATGAACTTCAGTGAAACAATGCAGGCAATGTATGTGCCAAGATTAGATTAGAATCTATACACATCATCAATATAATGACATGTGATAAATTAGGCCCTTAATCAATGAGTTTATGGCAGTTTTATGCCTCCTGCTGTGGCCTGCCAAAATGTTCCGCTGAGCAAGCATGAAAGCCCCATTCCTCTTATTTGACTCTATACATTTGTGCCTGAATCATTAATGATCTAAAGGAAGGCGCTGGGCTATTTGAACCTCTCTATCTGCCCGTATGCAGCAAAAGTGAAATATCCCATTAGAGGTATGACGGCTTTATCATGAAGTCGGGAATCTCGAAGGTAAAGCAGGGGCTATGTTATACAAATACGAGATCTTTTTAACCCTTTTTTGTGGCCTAGATGGTAGAATCTGAGTAGATACAAAGTAGATCTGTTAGTAAGACCCCTGACCACCAAGTTGTCAAGGAAGTTGTCAGAAGAAAGAAAGAGGCTGCTCTGATGTTCTTCTGCTGATTTGAGAAAGGTTTCTAATTGTTTTCCTAAGCAGAAGAACATCAGAGCAGCCTCTTTCTTTCTCCTGACAACTTCCTTGACTACTTGGTGGTCAGACTGGTCAGAAACTGACCAGCAGGTGGCACTGTTGGAACAAAATTCATTCATATTAACAGCACATGTATCCCTTAATATCTTGGAATCTAAAGAAAATAAATAATGAATGTAAATGACAAAAGGTACTTAGAATAGCGCTCTCATCAATTTTACATTCACTTATTTTAAAGGTTTACTTATCCTTGAAATATACAGGTATGGTGTCCGTTATCCTGAAACCCTTTATCCAGAAAGCTCTGAATTTACGGGAAGGACTTTGTTTTAAGTGATTTCCCTTTTCTCTGTTATAAGAACATCAGAGCAGCCTCTTTCTTTCTCCTGACAACTTCCTTGACTACTTGGTGGTCAAACTGGTCAGAAACTGACCAGCAGGTGGTGCTGTTGGAACAAAATTCATTCATATTAACAGCACATGTATCCCTTAATATCTTGGAATGAAAAGAAAATAAATAATGAATGTAAATGACAAAAGGGCTTAGAATAGAAATCTCATCAATTTTACATTCTTTACTTATTCTATGGCAGGGAGGTAAAATTAAAACAAGAAATGCGTTAAGTAGCCCCACCCAAGCACAAAAATCACCCTGCACCTATGGAATCCATTGTGAAGTGCAGATTGCAGTGCAGCCCCAGACCAAGTGCTTCTTGAATGAACACTAAGGAAATGTGATTTTGCATCCCTCTCTAGTGATGGTCCAATGTGCCCCTTTTCGCTTTGCCATAAAATTTGTGAATTTACCGCGATATTGGCGAAGCCCGAATTTTGACGCCCATGTCAGTTTTGACCCTGGCGTTAAAATAATTTTGGCGCACCTGTTATATAATTTAGTATATAACAGAGGAAAGCAATCAAGGTGCTAAAATCGACTGCACCCCGTACAGAATAACAAAAGAAATCAGTGCCAAATTTAGACACCTCATTTACAAATGTATCTCAGTGGTCAGCAAGGGGCTAGTTGGTTAGAGATTTGGGGAGAGGGGAGAGGGGAGAGGGGGGGATTCATTGAAATGCACCAGGTGTTTCTAGCAGAGAATAGAAATGTGGGTCACGTTCAATGCCTTCTAAAAATAGTTCCTGCCGATTCTTCAGATATTCTGCAGCCTGCGCCAAGGCTTTCACTGATATCCTTGACAGTTACATATGACAGTTACATACGACAGTTACACATGACAGTTACATAGGACAGTTACATATGACAGTTATATATGACAGTTACCTATTGGTGTCACTGTATTGATATGGTTAACCCTTTCATCGCCATGCACTGTGCTGCTGTAGAACGGCGAGTTTCTGTGCGCTACATTACCGAGCGTCTGTTGATTTTTGTTTTTCAAGGGCAAGTGAAACTAGCCGCAGAGTCTGCTGAGAAAGGATGGGACCAAGCTTCTTTTTTTTTACTCTTTAAGAAGTCTTATTCGGATTTATAAAATGAAAAGGCTTGGGGCAGATGAACAATGTCATAAAAAAAGAAGAAAATTAATCAATAACACCCTCAGAAAATTTTCAGTAACCGAATGATTACATCAAGTTTAATTATAACAGAGAAAAGGGAAATCACTTAAAACCAAGTCCTTCCCGTAAATTCAGAGCTTTCTGGATAAAGGGTTTCAGGACACCATACCTGTATATTTCAAGGATAAGTAAACCTTTAAAATAAGTGAATGTAAAATTGATGAGAGTGTGATTCTAAGTACCTTTTGTCATTTACATTCATTATTTATTTTCTTTTTATTCCAAGATATTAAGGGATACATGCGCTGTTAATATGAATTAGTTATATTACAACAGCGCCACCTGCTGGTCAGTTTCTGACCAGTCTGACCACCAAGTAGTCAAGGAAGTTGTCAGGAGAAAGAAAGAGGCTGCTCTGATGTTCTTCTGCTTAGGAAAGATTTGAGAAAGGTTTCTAATTGTTTTCCTAAGCAGAAGAACATCAGAGCAGCCTCTTTCTTTCTCCTGACAACTTCCTTGACTACTTGGTGGTCAGACTGATCAGAAACTGACCAGCAGGTGGCGCTGTTGGAACGAAATTCATTCATATTAACAGCACATGTATCCCTTAATATCTTGGAATAAAAAGAAAATAAATAATGAATGTAAATGACAAAATTGTTTACAATAACACTCTCATCAATTTTACATTCACTTATTTTTAAAGGTTCACTTATCCTTTAAAGGTTTACTTATCCTTTAGAGTCTAACTTTTTATGTATTTTTAAACATTATAACAGCATAAAGGGATATAATATATACTGTAGATAGAACACTCATTGACTGTATGCATTACTGGGCTTAGTTAGAGTAGTTAGTACATGTAACCGGCTTGGGGTCAGGCAAGTCATCATCATGGTCTATAATGTCCCACTTTGGAACGGTTGAGAAGTATAGAGGGACACAGCGACAACTCTCATATCTGTCCTTCTTTCTCTTGCAGGTTCTTAGTGGACCCTCCCAACCGGTTCAGCGCGTGGTCATTCCCAAGCCTATGCCACCACCGCCTATTCAAAAAGTCATACATACCCCTATTAAACCGAGCTTCCCTGGGAGAGGGAAAATGGCTAAATTGTTAAATCCAGAAGAGATGACGTCGAGGGATTACTATTTTGATTCCTATGCCCATTTCGGAATTCACGAGGTAAGAAAAGAGCTGTAGAATATACAGCCGCTTTATAAATACTCAGGCCCGGATTTATTTCAAAGTCACAAAGGCAGACAGGCGGGCGTTAGGACCATGCGGCTTAGGGGCCCCGCAGAAGGAAATCCAGCCCTGTAAGTACCACTTACTGACCCCCATCTGAAAACAAATGCTCTCTAAGGCTACACATTTATTGCTACTGCTACTTTTATTACTCCTCTTTCTAATCAGACCCTCTCCTATTTATAGTCCAGTCTCTTATTCAAATCAATGCATGTTTGCTAGGGTAATTTGGACCCTAGCAACCAGACTGCTGAAACTCCAAACTGGAGAGCCCCTGAATAAAAATCTAAATAACTCAAAAACCACATATAATGAAAAATGAAAACCAATTACAAATTGTCTCAGAATATCACTCTCTGCAGTTTGCAATTTCAGCAGTCTAGTTGCTAGGGTCCAAATTACCATAGTAACCATGCATTGATTTGAATAAGAGACTGGAATATGAATAGAAAGGCCTGGATAGAAAAATGAGCAATAAAAAGTAGCAATAACAATACATTTGAAGCCTTACAGAGCATTTGTTTTTTTTTTAGATGGGGTCAGTGACCCCCCCCCCAAAGAGTCAGAAGAAGGCAAATAATTTAAAAACTATTAAACAATTGAAAAGTTGCTGAGAATTCTAAGCCATTCTATAACATACTAAGGGGCATATTTATCAAGGGTCAAATTTCGAATTCAAAAAGACCAACCGAAATTAAGTCGAAGTTTTTTTTGGTCGAATAGGGCCGTTTTCGATCGAATAGGTCCGTATTCAGCCAAATTTGAATCATTCGAATCAAAGTAATAGCACATCCGATTGAATTCGATTCAAAGCTTTTCCCAAAAAAACTTAGATTTTTCAAAGTCCACCAATTGACTCCAGGAGGTCCCCCATAGGCTAAAATAGCAATTCGTCAGGTTTTAGATGGCGAATGGTCGAAGTCAAATTTTTAAAGCGACAGTCCATGATAAATTTCGAATTTTCACATTTTTATCGAATTTGGACTATTCCCTAGTTGAAGTACACAAAAAATAGCTTGAAATTCGAATTTTTCCCATTCAAAAATTCACCTCGACCTTTGATAAATCTGCCCCTAAAATTTAACGTAAAGGTGAACCACCCCATTTGTGTGGATAGCATTGTAATGGAACGTTTATTTTGTCTTTAATGGTTATAGCCCTGATTATTGTGTTTATTCCTACAGAGTGCCTGTAATGCAAATTGTAGGAATGTGCAGGAACAGATCCCCTGTAATAATTTGTAGGATGGAAATTCCCCTAAGAACCAGAGATGCTCCTGGAGAAAGGTGTCAAAAGAAATTCAATGTTGGGGCTATAACAGGTTTCTAAGAATAGAAGTGCATCTCTATGTATCTGTCACGGGAGAGAAGAAAAGTATCACCGCTCTGACGATCTCTAGGGGGACCACTGAGCCGAATGCATACAAATTATTAGGGCAAAAAACTAGGACAAGAGAAATATTCTGCAAATGACGAGCTGCAGTTTCAAATTCTGGATTTAACAAGTATTTAGGTCTCTAGACTCTGTGTAAAGAGAACGTGCAACTATCAGCATCCACCAGTATCATAAAGGATAAGTAAACCTTTAAAACAAGTGAATGTAAAATTGATGAGAGTGCTAGTCTAAGCACGTTTGTCATTTACATTCATTTTTTATTTTCTTTTTATTCCAAGATATTAAGGGATACATGTGTTGTTAATATGAATGAATTTTGTTCCAACAGCGCCACCTGCTGGTCAGTTTCTGACCAGTCTGACCACCAAGTAGTCAAGGAAGTTGTCAGGAGAAAGAAAGAGACTGCTCTGATGTTCTTCTGCTTAGGAAAACAATTTCTCAAATCTTTCCTAAGCAGAAGAACATCAGAGCGGCCTCTTTCTTTCTCCTGACAACTTCCTTGACTACTTGGTGGTCAGACTGGTCAGAAACTGACCAGCAGGTGGCGCTGTTGGAACAAAATTCATTCATATTAACAGCACATGTATCCCTTAATATCTTGGAATAAAAAGAAAATAAATAATGAATGTAAATGACAAAAGGTACTTAGAATAGCACTCTCATCAATTTTACATTCACTTGTTTTAAAGGTTTACTTATCCTTTAAAGACACTGGAGTAGAGTAACATTAGGCATGCATTCTTCAAGTGACACCCCTTGACAAAACTTTGCCCAAGTCCATCAGGGCCAAATCCTTCAAAGAGAATGTTGCTTGCTCTGATTACTCCCTGCTCTCTATTCTCTATTATTTTTTTAAAAAAAAAACATTAACCGGTTACTGACACGGGAAAACATGTTTTTTTTTTCAAAACGCATCAGTTAATAGTGCTGCTCCAGCAGAATTCTGCACTGAAATCTGTTTTTCAAAAGAGCAAACAGATTTTTTTGCATTTAATTTTGAAAATCTGACATGGAGCTAGAGATATTGCCAATTTCCCAGGTGACCCCAGTCATGTGATAAACTTCAGCCACTCTTTACTGCTGCAGTACAGGTTGGAGTGATCACCCCCCAGCAGCTCATCAGCAGAACAATCAGAAGGTAACCAGATATCAGCTGCCTGGTAGATCTAAGAACAACACTCAATAGTAAAATCCAGGTCCCACTGAGACACATTCAGTTACATTGAGTAGGAGAAACAACAGCCTGCCAGAAAGCAGTTCCATCCTAAAGTGCTGGCTCTTTCTGAAATCACATGACCAGGCAAAATGACCTGAGATGCACCTACACACCAATATTACAACTAAATACACGTGATGGTTCAGGAATGAAATTTTATATTGTAGAGTGAATTATTTGCAGTGTAAACAGTGTCATTTAGAAATAAAAAGTACCCCATAAAAATCATGACAGAATCCTCTTAATTTTCTGCCGACTGTAACAAGTAAAAAAGCAGCTGGCGCCGTTGGTTCAAATTTATTAAATTCGCAGGAGAAAAGGAAAAAATAAGAAACTAGAAAAATAATGAATGTAATTTGCAAAAGTGCTCGGAATTTTATATTCATCTGTTTCAAGGGTTTCCATTTACTTTAAGGTCCCCATTACATTTACACAGTATAAACCATTTTAACAGGGACTTAATTGTCTCTATGTTATAATTAAAACTAATTTAAGGAAAAACCCTTTTCTCTTTTTTACTATATTAGAAATGTAGAAATCTTCTTCTTGAGCTAGCCCCATGTATTTGAAAAGAATCTGTAGGACCTGCTTCCCCTTTAAAGCTGTTCGACAACAACTGAACTCTCTTCACCTCTCCAATCTTTTCATAATATTAAATAGACATTGAGATCCCAATATGCTGAGCTGTTTTTTTATTTTTCTTGCATTCTTGTACTAAGCGAATTCTCTGTGACATAATTCAGATGAGAATTCCTGACCCATCGTACATCGTATCCCAATGGGGAGAGGAAAGGGAGATCACTACATAAGTCTTCTCTCAGAATCACTCTTTTTGACCTTGAGACTAGCCCAGCATCCCAATACTTTGCTAGCCTTGAGAATAGCCCATGACCTTTAGACTAGCCCAGCATCCCAATACTTTGCTAGTCTTGAGAATAGCCCATGACCTTGAGACTAGCCCAGCATCCCAATACTTTGCTAGTCTTGAGAATAGCCCATTACCTTGAGACTAGCCCAGCATCCCAATACTTTGCTAGCCTTGAGAATAGCCCAGGACCTTGAGACTAGCCCAGCATCCCAATACTTTGCTAGCCTTGAGAATAGCCCATGACCTTGAGACTAGCCCAGCATCCCAATACTTTGCTAGCCTTGAGAATAGCCCATGACCTTGAGACTAGCCCAGCATCCCAATACTTTGCTAGCCTTGAGAATAGCCCATGACCTTGAGACTAGCCCAGTATCGCAATACTTTGCTAGCCTTGAGAATAGCCCAGGACCTTGAGACTAGCCCAACATCCCAATACTTTGCTAGTCTTGAGAATAGCCCAGGACCTTGAGACAAGCCCAGCATCCCAATACTTTGCTAGCCTTGAGAATAGCCCATGACCTTGAGACTAGCCCAGCATCCCAATACTTTGCTAGCCTTGAGAATAGCCCATGACCTTGAGACTAGCCCAGCATCCCAATACTTTGCTAGCCTTGAGAATAGCCCATGACCTTGAGACTAGCCCAGCATCGCAATACTTTGCTAGCCTTGAGAATAGCCCATGACCTTGAGACTAGCCCAGCATCCCAATACTTTGCTAGCCTTGAGAATAGCCCATGACCTTGAGACTAGCCCAGCATCCCAATACTTTGCTAGCCTTGAGAATAGCCCATGACCTTGAGACTAGCCCAGTATCGCAATACTTTGCTAGCCTTGAGAATAGCCCAGGACCTTGAGACTAGCCCAACATCCCAATACTTTGCTAGTCTTGAGAATAGCCCAGGACCTTGAGACAAGCCCAGCATCCCAATACTTTGCTAGCCTTGAGAATAGCCCATGACCTTGAGACTAGCCCAGCATCCCAATACTTTGCTAGCCTTGAGAATAGCCCATGACCTTGAGACTAGCCCAGCATCCCAATACTTTGCTAGCCTTGAGAATAGCCCATGACCTTGAGACTAGCCCAGCATCGCAATACTTTGCTAGCGTAGGGGGAAAAACAGTGTCGGACAGGCCCACCGGGAGTTTTCCTGGTATCCCGATGGGCCAGTATGGCCAGGTGTCAGTGGTCCCTCATGCTGTTGAACATTTGGCCTATTTCATGGCCATTCCCTATTTCTATGAGAACAAAGAGGCTACATAGATGGAATAATAGATTATAGTAATGTAAAGAAAAGAGAATAGAGGTAGAGTGAGGAGAGGAAGAATAATAGTGCCGAGAGCTCCTGGTCTAAGGTTTTGTCATGGGCCCCTGGTCTAAGGTTTTTGACTTGGCCCCTGGTATCCCAGTCCAACACTGCGGACAAACCCACAATTTCAAAAGTTAAAAGGATACAGGACTACTACTCCATATCCCTGCTGCTCCACCCTAACTCCTACCATGCATGTTAATTCTGTATATCAGAAAGCCAAGGCTTCTTTGAGCAGGACACAAAGGAACTTGACAGAACCGCAAGCTCCCATTCCCCTCCGTTCACTGCTTTTTCGATGTGTCTTTTCTAATGAGACTGAGCCAGAACAGATAACAAATCCCAAGAGGCTTTCAGCCTGCATTGTGCTGGAGTGGATATCCCTGACATTTCTACTATAAATATTCTTGCATGGATCCATAGCATCTCTAAGGGTAAAACTTTTCATCAGATTTTTTCTGATCCTCCTTGTAACACCACGCAACAGCACAAGATTCTTTAGGATGCTACAAAATCTGATCCCCCCCTAGTTTAGACTATAAAGTTGGATCAGATAAAGTTGGATGGAGTCTTTTTTTATATTTAAATTAGACAAAAAAGTCTTTCTAACACCATCTTGTCGGATGAAGACGCAGCGTGCAGCTTTCACATCCGACAGTTGGGTTAGATCTAGGGTTGCCACCTTTTCTTTTTCCTATATATTTATCTTTTTTTTCCTATTAATAACATTGGGACCAACCAATCATTTTTAAAATAAAATACCGACCAGGTGGCAACTCTAGTTGGATTGAAAATTTTGCATGTAGTTAATACATAAGTTTTGTCTTTCAGTCCATTATATTTTGACCCATTTCACTTATCGGATGTATTTTTTCTCGATCCGACGCCATTCTACAAAAACGCTCGTAGAGTTTAGTCCATACAAGTGCTGAGTGATGGGAAGGAAAACCCCAGACACAGAATAGACATAAGAAAAGTAATGTAGATAGGCAGGTCGCTTATCTTAGAGAGATACTGTGAGAAACAGTCTGAAGGATTAAGTCACAGACAGAAAGTTTGCCGTTACAGTAAGAGCCGGGTGAAGTCAAACTTGAAGTCACTTCATCACAAAGGCAAGTTGTATTAAGTTGTTTGCCAATTAGTAGCATGTGGTCTGACAATCACTTTGATGTGTCGGTTCTAAAAGCAACTCAAGGAGTTCCAAAGAGACCAATTAGTCAGTGCCCAGATTGTGCCAAAATATATCAGTCGGAACAAGTCTTGATAACCATGAGAACATATGCCAGGCACAGACTAACTGGAATTGGAAGAAAAACTCTGCCTGAAAGTCAAAGCTTTCTACACAGGATAGTTCCTGAACATCTCAAAACTATGGCAACTAAATCTGGCACTTGATATTCACAAGCCTTCATGGAGCTTCACAAAGCTGGCAGTGCTGCCAATCAGAAACTCCAAGGTGAACATGCAAAGACACACAAAGATGCGTAACGAGAAGCCCTGAGAAATAGGATAAATAGGATAACTTTATGATCTAACGAGTTACCTTAATCATTTTTTTTCTACATCTCATTGTCTTTAATTTTGGATAAAGATAACCCAATAGGGGTCATTTCTGCCTTCCCAGGTAGTGTGCAAAGTGCAATTAAAAAAAAACAGGTGCAATGCACCCATTCTTTGCACACTTTCTCCCTGCTTTGCACAATTCAAAGTACAGAGTACAGAGCACACTTTACTACCGCTGTAGTAGTGTATAAGTTGACCTTTTAGGCATTATTTGCCCTGTAGGCATTTTTTGCCCAGTGTGTTATTCAACCAACTGCCATCTAGCTGTGTGACCTTGTTCACATTCTGTCTAAATATCCATAATATTACCGTCTCCAGAAAAAACACCGGAGTGACTTTTTTCAAGCAGCCATAATATATTTTACGTAATCCGTATCCATCGCTGTAGTAGTGTATAAGTTGACCTTTTAGGCATTATTTGCCCTGTAGGCATTTTTTGCCCAGTGTGTTATTCAACCAACTGCCATCTAGCTGTGTGACCTTGTTCACATTCTGTCTAAATATCCATAATATTACCGTCTCCAGAAAAAACACCGGAGTGACTTTTTTCAAGCAGCCATAATATATTTTACGTAATCCGTATCCATCGCTGTATTAGTGTATAAATTGACCTTTTAGGCATTATTTGCCCTGTAGGCATTTTTTGCCCAGTGTGTTATTCAACCAACTGCCATCTAGCTGTGTGACCTTGTTCACATTCTGTCTAAATATCCATAATATTACCGTCTCCAGAAAAAACACCGGAGTGACTTTTTTCAAGCAGCATTCATATATTTTACGTAATCCGTATCCACCGCTGTAGTAGTGTATACGTTGATCTTGTGGGCAGTATTTGCACAGTGTTTTCTTCAAACCGCCATCTAGCTGTGTGAGCTTGTTCACATTTTGTCTAAATATTGATAATATTATCGTCTCTAGAAAAACCACTTGAGTTACTTTTTTTCAAGCAGCATTCATATATTTTACGTAATCCGTATCCACCGCTGTAGTAGTGTATACGTTGACCTTGTAGGCATTGTTTGCCCAGTTTTTTTGGCCGCAGCCACTGAAGCACAGAGGCCAGAAAAAATATGCCATATAAATGCTGAAAATAGTAATTTTTTGCCATACGTTGACTCAACGTATATGGCAAAAAATTACTATTTTCAGCATTTATATGGCATATTTTTTCTGGCAACTGTGCTTCAGTGGCTGCGACCAAAAAAACTGGGCAAACAATGCCTACAAGGTCAACGTATGGCAAAAAATGACTATTTTCAGCATTTATATGGCATATTTTTTCTGGCAACTGTGCTTCAGTGGCTGCAACCAAAAAAACTGGGCAAACAATGTCTACAAGGTCAACGTATGGCGAAAAATTACTATTTTCAGCATTTATATGGCATATTTTTTCTGGCAACTGTGCTTCAGTGGCTGCGTCCAAAAAAACTGGGCAAACAATGCCTACAAGGTCAACGTATGGCAGTTGTTTAAAGAGAACAGTAGATTACTAGCCAGCAAAGCTACCTAAGCTAAAATGTCCCTCAAATCCCTGCAGACTTCTGTCCCTCCAATACAGAGCAGTATCAAGCAGATTACTAGCCAGCAAACTTACTATCATCTGTCCCTGAAATCACTAACAGCTCTCCCCCTACACTATCTCTTCCAAGCACACACAGGCAGATTTTTCAGATACATTTTTGCCCTTGATCCCCCTCTGGCATGCCACTGTCCAGGTCGTTGCACCCTTTAAACAACTTTAAAATCATTTTTCTGGCCAGAAATGTCTTTTTTAGATGTTAAAGTTCGCCTTCCCATTGAAGTCTATGGGGTTCGCGAACCGTTCGCGAACCGCTCGCATTTTTGCGCAAGTTCGCGAATATGTTCGCGAACTTTTTTTCCGACGTTCGCTACATCCCTAGTACAGAGGTCTACGGCTGCCCAAAAGAATACAGCATTGACTACATTGGTCATTCCTGAGGAGCACACAGGGTGGTGTCCTTCAAACACGCAAGTTAGGAAGAGACAGAAGAAGAAGAAGGCCACAACAGGCCCCCAAAGACTGTTAAACATGGTTGTGGATCCCTACTGATATGCCATCTCCTGGTTGTCATTTTTTTGATGATTTTCGGTCATATAATGGCCAAGTAACATGTGGCCATTTCCCCTATGGTGCCAACAGTGTTCCCTTATGATGTTTCCATATTCCAAGGTGATAATCACCCATACACACTGGTAAGAGCAGTTTCCTCAACACCATGCCCTGCACCAACATGTCCCACCATAGCTCCTTAATGTGCTGTCTACAGGTGGTTCCCTGGTCTTGCAGTAGATTGGGTACCTATGAGAAACTCACAGAGCAAAACAGGAGTGTGTTAGGTATAGGGGTGGAAGTAGGGTTCAGATACATTGGCCTAGATCTAGATCAGGTCTACCAGAGCATTATACAATCCTATCATAGCAAATCCACAATTGGAACTGGACACCACTGGAGTAACATGGTTTCAACTCTGGAAGAGCATTCTCTGCTTTTCTTACTAACTGGTTTCTGGAGGGCAACAGATATCTACTTGCCATTGGCAGTGGGTGGTATGTATGAATTTTCCTAGTGAGACAACATAGGTCTCTAGCTTCTTCATTTCTGGAGAACATGGTACCTAAGTTTCAGCTTCCCAAGCAACTTTGATTTCCAGTAACACTTTTATTAACATTTATTTCTAACTCAATCCAACTTCAGTGTCAGCAATTAGCATTTTTGTCGCCTTGCATAATTCCAAATATTGCTTAAGTCTTGATTTTCTATCCAACATTGATCATTTTAAAGGGCATTAATATGATGAAGCATATTTATCAATGACAATTGTATTGTTAGGAACTAAAAATCCATCACCAACCGAAGCCCCTGGGAATTCATCATCTCGGCAACGGAAACTCGGCAACGAGATACGCTTGGCAAAATAACGGCATAATAACTTGAAACCTACAAGGCGATTCATTACTTATACAGTACTACTTTGCTTGATTAACTATTGAGTTTGGCAGATGGCAAATTATGTTTTTAACCCCATTTAAACCAGTTTATTGATGTACACATCAAGGAAATAGGTGATTAAATTGCTAGTGGCTTGTGACTGGCAGGCTAATGGGCTAATGAATAAGGTCCATGCTCTTACTTTCTCTTACAATTGTTCTTTATACTGATATTTTATATCTCCAACAAAAAAATTTGAATGCAGGCAACAGAGGTTTTGATGGCCAACAATTGAAATACTTGTACTGGAGAAACGTTTGTATGGTGGTCTTGTTATCCAAAAAAAACTTTACTACTCAACTGCTGCAGTCTATATAGGCCTGTCAAAAAGGGCCAAGTGCTGGAATATAGCCCCCAACTCCAAAGGGCACTCAATTCAAAAATTCCAAGATATATTTCCAGTCAATTCTCAAAGTTAAAAAATCACTTTTTATTCATCATAAATATTAAAAAAGTAGGCATACAGACCAACCGATACTCCGCCCTACGCGTTTCGCACCCACAGGCACTTATTCATAGGCATTACTGTTGTTACATTTGGTCACAAAATTTATACCCCAGGAAATCCCTCCCCAAACGTTAAAACCAATCACGTGCTGCCACCTCACGTCTCTTTTCTTAAAGCAACATATATATCAAATTGGTCCTATTAGCAATGTTTTTCTGCCTATACTCTGTTTCATCTCACAAGCATTTTATTAGGATACACATTTTTAAACAAATTGCTGCCCCATTACATTGTATTTTCCTCCTAATATTATTATCAGTATATATCACATTCTCTTAGCTGCCCCATACACTTCTATAGATCCACCTCATTGTAAATATAGCTGGTCACATTATAATATTTTACGTAAAGCATGTTACATCAAACTCGTAGTTTAACCCAAGTGGTAACCGAGTGTGCAAATAAAAAATCCAAAAAAGTTCCCTTTTTGCTAACAGCCCTGCTAGATTACCCCCTCTATTACCCAATCTTACTTTTTCTATTCCCTGTACAGAAAAATATGCTAGATCACTCCCATTGCATCTTGAGAAGTGTCTCGTTATATTACTCTTTTCAACTGTTTTTGGATTTTTTATTTGACTCAGATGTTCCCGTATTCGCTCTTTTAACGTTCTACTTGTGCAACCCACATATTGTTTCTGACATTTCAGACATGTTATCAAGTAAACCACTGTGGATGTATTGCAATTTATATAATCTCTTATTTTGAAACTAGTGTTTGTCACAGTAGACTTAAATTCTTTTGAAATTTTCATATGTTGACAAGTTATACATCTATGACTACCACACTTGTGGCTCCCTTCCACCTTCAGAAAGTTCTTATTGCCTTGGTCCTCCCTATTCATCTCTCTGTACATACTTGGTGATAGGTGGTCCCTCAATGTATGAGACCGCCTTGGTATGCTATTAACTCCTCCTTTTAGTATTTTATGAAAATCATCATCCGCATATAAAATCGGGATATATTTCTTAACTATATCCAGTACCGTATAGAACTGTTTACTGTACCTAGTTACAAATGGGACCTTTTCTGATAGCCCCTGTTTTGCTCTTTTCTTTTTTCCACCAATTGGATTCACACTCAATAAATTCCTCCTTTCTGTTTGTCTCGCTCTCTGATAGGCCCTATCTACAACTTTTCGCCCATAGCCTCGATCTAAAAAACTCTCCTTCATATCCTCTGCTTGTTCCTGGAATGTCCTATCTGTGGAGCAGTTCCTCCGAAGCCGGAGGAACTGGCCCACAGGTATCCCACCCACCAAATTCTTCGGGTGGCAGGAAGTAGCATGCAGAAGTGTATTCCCACTACATGGCTTTCTAAAGATAGTGGTCTGTATTTCTTCATCCACCACAATTAGTTTTACATCCAGAAATTCAATCGTTTTTGGCCTATATTCACTTGTGAACTTTAGATTTAATTCATTCTGGTTTAACTTGTGTACAAAGGTCATGAAACTCCTTTCACCCCCTTTCCACACGCACAGTAAATCGTCTATATAGCGCGTATATAATTTCAAAGATTTTCTCATATCTGCAGAGATGTGGGTCTCCTCCCACCATCCCATATATAGGTTGGTGTAGGAGGGAGCAAATTTCGCCCCCATTGCTGTCCCACATCTCTGCAGATAATATGTCGAGTCAAATGTAAAATAATTGTGCTCCAACAAAAATCTAATGGATGCCAACAGAAACCTCTTGAGTTCAACTGAATAACTACTATACCTATCTAGATGATAATCTATTGCCTTTATACCATATTCATGTGGGATCGAGGAGTATAACGAGGCAACATCTAGTGTCCCCCAGCCACATCCCTCCTCCCACCTGAATTGGTCCAACTTGTTAAGTACATGTGTGGTATCCCTGGTGTAACTATCCAGGCGCTTAACAAGCGACTGCAGGTGGGCATCCACCCATTCAGATAAATGTTCATTCAGCGACCCTATCCCTGAAATTATTGGTCTCCCCCGTGGTGGCCTCTCCTCTTTATGGACCAATTTGATATATATGTTGCTTTAAGAAAAGAGACGTGAGGTGGCAGCACGTGATTGGTTTTAACGTTTGGGGAGGGATTTCCTGGGGTATAAATTTTGTGACCAAATGTAACAACAGTAATGCCTATGAATAAGTGCCTGTGGGTGCGAAACGCGTAGGGCGGAGTATCGGTTGGTCTGTATGCCTACTTTTTTAATATTTATGATGAATAAAAAGTGATTTTTTAACTTTGAGAATTGACTGGAAATATATCTTTGAATTTTTGGTGGTCTTGTTAGCCTTGTTATGAGCTAATGATAGGGTGATCACTTGGCCTTCTAAGAAGGGTCTTAATTCAAGAAGGTTCAACATTATTTTGGTTTTGTATCCCATTACTATGTCACAATGGGAGTACTTGCTTAGAAATAGCACAATTGTCCTTCAAGGGGTTTGTAAACCCACCATAAAGTTCTTCCATTGCACTGACCTGATCCGAAGTAGCTTGCTCATGTGCATGTCTCTCTTCTCTCCTACCTTTAGGAAATGTTGAAGGATGAAGTCCGCACGCTAACGTACAGGAACTCCATGTATCACAATAAACATGTCTTTAAGGATAAAGTTGTCTTGGATGTGGGTAGCGGTACTGGGATTCTTTCTATGTTTGCTGCCAAAGCTGGAGCACGGAAAGTATACGGGGTAAGGCAAAAAACTATTTTGGGTGGAGGAGAAAATGAATTTGCCCTTCCATAGAAATTTCTTTGAAGCTAATCTCTGCATGGCAGAAGCACAAAAGACATTGTCTAGATTCTAGATTTCTAATTATGTGAATATTTATGTTTAACTTAAACACTGTGAATGCCTGGGAAACAGGGGGGACCCAAATGGTCTTGGGATCTGTTCTCCCTTCTTTGGGTCCTGTTGATGCCTTTCTTTAAAACCGGAATCCATAAGTGTAAGGACACGCAAGAGGTGTGCCGCGGTCGGGACCCGTGGATAGGACGATTGTTATCCGCAGGACACTGCAATAAATCAGATTTTTTTTTCTGGAGTGCCGTCCTTTTTTTGATTGTGGAAATTGTGTGGACAGTGGGGATGCTGTGGACAGAGAACCTGGAGTCTTAATGGAGAGCATCTACGGGAGCGTGAGTTTTTGAGCGGTGCCCTTGTTTTTTTTGGATAAACCCATGGGTCCCACAGGTATAGGGCCAGCCTGCACATCACTACTTTCTTCGTTAATCTAATAATTGACTGGAGGGAAGGGGTGGGGTGGGTTTGACATGGAGTGGGTGTATGTATTTTTGCAGATGAATACAGCCTTGTCTTTTTTCAGCATCTCTGTATTCATAAGTAGGCCCCATCTCTCCAGCCTCCTTCCCCTAACTTGCACGTCATTTAGATGCACAAGTTCAGCAGCACCTATGCATTATGGTTGCATTATGGGGCCCTGCACTTACCACCTCCTCTGTGGTAAACAGAAAGGACATGATGCATGATCCCATTCTGCGCCATGCAATGGATCTTTTATCTGGCACAAGGTACACATTGCAGCCAGAATCCAGTTAAAAGTGCTCCCTAAATGAGTTCTAAGGGGTGCACTCTTGCACTTCTGTCCTGGGTCTATGACAATAGCAAAATATAAGACTCAAGGAAAGGTCTCACCAGTTATACGGCGACCGGGTGCACATGCCCCAGACCTAAAACTTGAGAAGGCACTCCATACCACAGAAGTTTTGGTAGGCACTCACAAACCTAACCAACAGGTTAAGATGTTGTAAAGATAAGAGCCTTTTAGCACTTATTTATTGCCATAGCACTTTTGATCTATGTTTTTACATGTGTGTACATTTTTCTTTTTCACAAATCTTAGGTTGCAGATGGTCCTTTTGGGCTCTGCCCCTGGCTTTGGTGCCTTGGGGGGAAACTTCGGCTGAACCCAAGGTTAAAGAGCTTCTCCGTAGCCGTGAGGCAAAGGAGAGTCTGACGGTGCCTTTTGGCCAGGGAGTCAGGGATTGGGGCTCACCCGAACCTTTGGGGGAAGTTGAGTCTATTTACCTTGGATGCCTTTTGTGCCTTTTGGCCTGGGGCTTTCAGGATTTTGGAGCCGATGCCTTCGGATAGTACTCATGGATTCACTTTGCACTTTACACTGTGCACTTAAAGGGTTATACCAAAGCACAACCTCGGGTTTTGAAGAAAAAAAAATGTTATAAAGATTACTACATTTTATTATAAACAAATATAGGACTCAACATAACCATCAATGGATTGTTCACCTTTAAATTAACCTATAGTATGATGTAGAGCAGTGATCCCCAACCAGTGGCTCGTGAGCAACATGGGTTTGCCCCCAGTGGCCTCAAAAGCAGGAGCTTATTTTTAATTCCAGGTTTGGAGACAAGTTTTTTTTGCTTAAAAACCCCATGTACCGTCAAACAGAGCCTCCTGCAGGCTGCGGGCTACTGAATGGCCAATCACACACACATTTAAGCTGCTGTCTGGTTGCTAGGGTCTAGCATCCAGGTAGTGGTTTGAAAACAAACCTAGAATATGAGAGGACCTCAATGGAAAGATCAGTAGCAAGCCTCACAGAGCAACAGTTTATGGGCTTCTGGTTTCAGTGTGGCCCTTGTGGGTCCTGCCGGCCCAGATCTGCTCTCACCTGGCCAAGATCTGCTCTCACTCGGTTCTCTGTGATCTCTCCCCTACTGACCAAGAAAAGCAGGTCATGGAGGAAGGTGGATAGAGGAGGCCTCAGGGACCTGAAGAGGGGATCGGTGTGTATGGACCCCAGCTGTAGCAGCCCACTCAACCTCATAACATAAATTATAATATATCAATAACCTAGAGTTGATCATTAGAGCAAGTAAATCAAGATTTCAAGGTTTGTTGAGGTGGGGGTGCTGGAGGAATCACTCAGAGTAAATAAATGAGTTTACCGTGTGCGGCGTGATATTTTTACAGATATCAATGTCAACGTAATGAAACTGTAGCCAATCTGAAAATGTCAAAACAGACGCCATAATCCATTTTCCCGTGCTGCCATTTCAGTAATAGCAATTGTCAAGTCTGTCATATGAGATGGCGCCATAAGGAGAGAGAGGGCACAGACTGGCCATATTTCTTCTGTGTATACTTGGGATAATGGGCTAATGTTTGATCCAGTTATGTGAAGGAATGGAAGAGGGTCTTATCATTTACAGTATAAAGACCGAATGCTGAATTCTCAAAGGGATACTGTCATGGGAAAACATGTTTTCTTCAAAATGCATCAGTTAATAGTACTGCTCCAGCAGACTTCTGCACTGAAATCCATTTCTCAAAAGAACAAACAGATTTTTTTATATTCAATTTTGAAATATAACTGGGGCTAGACATGTTGTCAATTTCCCAGCTGCCCCCAGTCATGTGACTTGTGCTCTGATAAACTTCAGTCACTCTTTACTGCTGTACTGCAAGTTGGAGTGATATCACCAGCCTCCCTTCCCTCCCCCCCCCCTTTAATGCATTTGGACAAAAAAGTTGGCAATACAAAAAAGTCGCCACAAGAAAAACGTCCATTGACTTTAATGCATTTGAAGTGAGGAAAAAATGTTTTAAAAAAATATTGACGCCTATTTTTCAATTTTCTTTTCCAGATTCACTCACCAGTATTAGATAAACGTGAAATCACACCTTGGTGGGCAAATAGATTACATTTTCCAACAACCACTTGTTGTTTGCTGTCATAAACAGGGTCGGACTGGGCCAGTGGGACACCAGCTAAAAACCCAGTAGGCCCTTCTGGCCCAGACTTGCTCCCTGCACAAAGCCTAATGTGGCTTCTGACCGCCCTCCCTGGTTCGGTCTGATCCGGTCACTCTTGTGCGCCCGCTAGAAGAAGAAGGTAGATATTTTTATCACCACTAGGGGCAGAGAGCTGCCAAATGCTGAACCAAAGTCAACATTGGGCAATTTTGCAAATAGTAATACATAGGAACCAATCAGTGATTAGCTTTTTTTTCAGCCATGTGTTGGTTAAACTGTGAGAACTACGAAAAGAACAGGGTTGAACTAGGCAGGTGGGACATGGGGAAAAAGTAGTGTTGGCACCAGTCTGGTTTTCCCTTGGACAGCCCGGTTTTTGGAAGGGCTGTCCGGGTGAAAACTGCCTGTCCGGATCAGCCAATCGCTGATTGCCACATCATCAGTCTCTACCCGGATTCACCTAACTGAAAAGGTGGCAACCCTAGGAAAAAGACTGGTGTGCCCTCAGCCCTCATGTACTCTGTCGACCCAGAGCTGCTTCCTTCCTGGCCTTCCCCTGCCCAACTTCAGCATGAATCGGTGTGCAAAGAAGGTATGTGGGGCAGGATAAGGGGGGACAGAGGGGGATTTGCCCGGGGTGGGGGGCCCGTCTGGGTAGCGGAGGGTAGAGTCCTGCGCGGGTCCATTTTTTGGAATCCCAACCCGTACCTGCAACCTGCAAATCCACAAACCAGACCGCAACCCCCATTCTTACCTGCTTGGACCCGCTACCCCACCGGCAAATACCTTATCTGCAACCCGGACCCGCGACCCGCTGACCGTCAAGAATCAGGAAGTGCTGTCATTGTAAGCCGGAAGTGACATCATGGGAAGTAGGCGTGATCAGAAAAAAAGGAGTAAAACAGGAAGTGCTGTCATTGTAAACTGGAAGTGACATCATCGGAAGTAGGCGTGATCAGAAAAAAGGAGTAAAAATCACTATTGAGAAGACCCATGCCCCAATCCATGACCCACAAACCCGCCGAACCACTGACCCGCGTCTATACCCACACCCGGAACATCTACCCGCAAGCCTCGGTACCGCAGGTTTTTGCAGGTAACCCGTGGGTACCTGACCCGCTGCAGGACTCTAGTGGAGGGGGGGCTTAAGGGGGTTGCAGGTCCCTAACGTGGCAGCCAGGGGCGTAAATACAGAGGAAGCAGACCCTGTGGTCCTGGAGTTATAGGGGGCCCCATGAGGCCCTAATTAATAAGCAAATTCAACATATATTGATAAAAAAGGACAACCTCTGGATATGAATGTGCTGTGGGGCCCAGTAACATCTAGTTACAACACTGGTGGTATCCTCAGTGGGACCTCACCTCCGCAGTCCAACGCTGGAAAAGAAAATCTGCCTGGTTGCAAATTGGTCAATCATTGATAAATGTGTTTATATTCAATTAATTAGTATTTATAAAATATAAGGGTATGTTCGTATAGACTGTTCCTTTTTATGCATTTTCCTTCCCAGGGATTCCTCTGTCTCTGATTGTCTGTTAATGCCACAACAAGCAATGGTTTTGCACACAATATTAATACTGGACCACAGCAGACCACTTGTTATATCCAGATGCCGATAGATGAAACCCTCATTAGTGGGTTTTTCTTTCCTCCCAGCACGTCGTATTATCCTAAAACAGACAAATTAACAACGCTGCCGAACAAGGCCGGACAATTATTCATCGTTTAAAATCTCTTACAGCCGAAAGCATTAAGTTGATCGTGGATTGAGATTCTTCTCTAAACTGAATAATTCAAGATAAATGATTTTTGTTCCCAGTCTGAAATGGAAATGATTCAGGGTGATACAGTCTGCAGCAGTCACTTTATCATGTTAAAATGCAGGTATAAAAAATATATTGTATTTCAGGAGCCAATTTGCAGGTCCAAGCCGACGTGGCTACGATGCTTCATTGCAGCAAGTTTTTGATGAATAGTTTTTTTTTTTTTTCATTCCAAACTGATACTTATTCGTATCTGAGATGCGGCCAATCAGCTCACTGCTCACCCAGCATTTTCATTGATTCTGTCTGTGCAGCTCATCCGAAATTGCAAATGACATTCGTTCCGTTATAGTGTCAATTTATTTTTTGACTCATTTTCTTTTTATAAATCTGGTATCTAGATGTACTTAAAGGATAAACCTGTAAAATAAATAAAAAAAAGAGAAATTTTGCAATTTACATTCATTATTTATTTTCTTACATGTGCTGTTAATATGAATGAATTTTGTTCCAACAGCGCCACCTGCTGGTCAGTTTCTGACCAGTCTGACCACCAAGTAGTCAAGGGAGTTGTCAGGAGAAAGAAAGAGGCTGCTCTGATGTTCTTCTGCTTAGGAAAGATTTGAGAAAGGTTTCTAATTGTTTTCCTAAGCAGAAGAACATCAGAGCAGCCTCTTTCTTTCTCCTGACAACTTCCTTGACTACTTGGTGGTCAGACTGGTCAGAAACTGACCAGCAGGTGGCGCTGTTGGAACAAAATTCCTTCATATTAACAGCACATGTATCCCTTAATATCTTGGAATAAAAAGAAAATAAATAATGAATGTAAATTACAAAAGGGCTTAGAATAGCACTTTTGTATTCACTTATTTTTAAGGTTTACTAATCTTTTAAGAAAATGGGAAGTGGATCATTGTGCATCATTTTATAAGACTTAAAGGAGAACTAAAGCTTAACTAAAGAAGTAGCTAGAAATGTTGTACATTATGTTTTGTGTTTCTGTACCAGCCCAAAGCAACCACAGCCTTTATGCAGTAAAGATCTGTGTCTCCAAAGATGCCCCAGTAGCTCCCCATCTTCTTTTCTGCTGATTCACTGCACATGTTCTGTGCTGCTGTCACTTACTGAGCTTAGTAAGGGTAATTTGGACCCTAGCAACCGGATGGCCGAAACTACAAACTGGAGAGCTGCTGAATAAAAAGCTAAATAACTCAAACCCCACAATTGATAAAAAATTAAAACCAATTGCAAATTGTCTCAGAATATCACTCTCTACATCATATAAAAAGTTAAATTAGAGGTGAACAACCCCTTTAACAGCCGTAACAGTGTTTTAAGAGTCAGAACCAAGAGACAGAAAATGCCTTTAGGAGGAATAACAAAAAGTTCCCCTTTAAAGCATCAGTTTGGAGAGTTGTTATATAAACATGCACAGAGAACATATACTGAATACTATGGGGAAATTAAATTTCAGACTTTGTTCAGTTTGGATGTAAAAATGTCACATTATTTGCCCGTGCGACAGTGTCGTGTTGGTGTGACCCTAACAAATTCTGGGTTCTCTTTCACACAGATCGAATGCTCCAGCGTCTCGGACTATTCCGAAAAAATCATCAAAGCAAATCACTTGGACAACAGTAAGCTTTTCTGCACATTTTTACTGGATTGAGAAATAGAGAGATTTTTATAATAATGTGAATGATAAGAGAACCCTTGTACAGTCAGTTGCAAATGAGCTCATGAGATCTGCCTGGTGTCGTTATGGAAGTCAATGGTCTATACACCTCGATTGCTTGCCATTGGTCAGGGCTTGGAAAGGACCTCAGGGATATTTAAAGGATACGTAAACGTTTAAAATAAGTGAATGTAAAATTGATGATGCTAAGCACTTTTGTCATTTACATTCATTATTTATTTATTTTTAATTCCAAGATATTAAGGGATACATGTGCTGTTAATATGAATGAATTTTGTTCCAACAGCGCCACCTGCTGGTCAGTTTCTGACCAGTCTGACCACCAAGTAGTCAAGGAAGTTGTCAGGAGAAAGAAAGAGGCTGCTCTGATGTTCTTTTGCTTAGGAAAGATGTGAGAAAGGTTTCTAATTGTTTTCCTAAGCAGAAGAACATCAGAGCAGTCTATTTCTTTCTCCTGACAACTTCCTTGGTTGCAGTCTTTGATCTTGGATGGAATTTTGATGGTTTGTCATATAGCCCTCAATGGTTCAATAGGGGTCATTTAGGACTGTGAGTGCACTGCAAGTGCAATTTCAGATGCAATGCCCCATAGTGCAATGTTTTCCCTGATTATTATAACACAAGTGCCAATGTGTGCCAAGCTGCTTGCACCTAAATTGAAATGGGTCCAAATGGAGTTAACTGAACCAAATTGTTTTGGTTCAGTTGTCTTTTCTGAGCAGTAGGCACACATCTGGAGCCCCTATTGATGCAACTCGCTGTGTGAACCCTGGAGCTACCATAAAGCATAAGTAAACAGCGTCACCTGCTGGTCAGTTTCTGACCAGTCTGACCACCAAGTAGTCAAGGAAGTTGTCAGGAGAAAGAAAGAGGCTGCTCTGATGTTCTTCTGTTTAGGAAAACAATTAGAAACCTTTCTTAAATCTTTCCTAAGCAGAAGAATGTCAGAGCAGCCTCTATAGTGGTATAGAGGTTGCAGATCAAGGTTGCGGGGGTCTCGGGGGAAAAGGGATTCCCAGACTGCAGGGTCTGCTTCCTCTATAGCAGCTCTCTTCCCTGGAAACTTACGGGCCCCTGTAGCGAGTAGATGTGCACCAGCAAGCCTGTGCACATGGGGTAGAGTAAGTTGGTGCACACAAGGGCCCCTCTGTTTTTTGTGGGGGGGGGCCGGTGCAGTTCTTCAGAAGAGGCAAGACAACTGTGTCCATCTGTGTAATTTCCCATGCCATTAATCTGAATTTGCCATTCCATCAATTTACCCTGAATTTATCAAATTGAATCCAATTTTTGCTTTACAATAATGAAACTTGAATGAAGCTGTTCAGAAGGCGTTAGTTCCAATAAATCCCTGTGTGTTTGTGTGTAACATTGGGGGCGACAGATTGGAGGGTGAGGGGGGTGCCCCGGTGTTCAGCAGTTCTCTGGAAAATTAAACCTGACAACCATTATCCGTGCCAGAATAATCACAGAGATCAATGGCCTTTTACTCTCACAATGAATATGAACCAACCGCATTGAGCGTAGAGAACAATATGCAGCGGGGGGGACTCCTACGGCCCTTACAGTTTAGAAAATTAAAGTGGAAAAATGTATTTGGAAAATTAGCCTGAAGGAGGCCGGTGGGGGGGTTCACATAATGCAAATTTCCAGCGCATTTTATTTTTAAATGGATTCTGTCATGATTTATATGATGTAGTTTTTATTTCTAAACGACGCCGTTTACTCTGCAAATAATTCACTCTACAATATAAAATCTCATTCCTGAACCAGCAAGTGTATTTAGTTGTAATAATGGTGTGTAGGTGCATCTCAGGTCATTTTGCCTGGTCATGTGCTTTCAGAAAGAGCCAGCACTTTAGGATGGAACTGCTTTCTGGCAGGCTGTTGTTTCTCCTACTCAATGTAACTGAATGTGTCTCAGTGGGACCTGGATTTTACTATTGAGTGCTGTTCTTAGATCTACCAGGGAGCTATTATCTTGTGTTAGGGAGCTGCTATCTGGTTACCTTCCCATTGTTCAGCTGCTGGGGAGGGGGTGAAATCACTCCAACTTACAGTACAGCAGTAAGGAGTGACTGAAGTTTATCAGAGCAAAAGTCACATGACTGGGGGCAGGTCCGGACTGAGAATTAAAATAGGCCCTGGCATTTCAGGTACACAGAGGCCCAATCAGCCCACATAGAGGCCCAAACAGCCCCCACCAGCCCACTAAACACTGACTTTCTATGGGACCTTATAGCAGCCACTCTGGCATTTGCCAGAACCCACAGATTGCCAGTCTGGGCCTGACTGGGGGCAGCTGGGAAACTGACAATATGTCTAGCCCCATGTCAGATTTCAAAATTGCTCTTTTGAGAAATGGATTTCAGTGCAGAATTCTGCTGGAGCAGCACTATTAACTGATTCATTTTGAAAAAAAAATGTTTCCCATGAACTCAGTTTTCTCTACCGAGTTTAAATTTTGTACATGTTTCCTCACCTCGTTATCTGCAGGGAAGCTTTTAGCTGAAGTGTAAGACTTGATCATATGTGCCATGCTATAAATATACCCAGTGCCCAGCGTCAGATCCTCAGGTGCAACCCTGACATTCTTCTTCAATGAAAAACCTTAAAGGGACACTAAACCCTCTTGTACTGCACAATCACACTTTTCTTGCTGGACTAAAAATCCCAGCAAACATTAATATATGCTTTTTTTTTTCTTAAAGGGATACTGTCATGGGAAAACTGATTTTCTCCAAAATGCATCAGTTAATAGTGCTGCTCCAGCAGAATTCTGCACTGAAATCCGTTTATCAAAAGAGCAAACAGATTTTTTTATATTTAATTTTGAAATCTGACACGGGGCTAGACATATTGTCAGTTTCCCAGCTGCCCCCAGTCACGTGACTTGTGCTACGATAAACTTCAGTCACTCTCCCTTCTCCCCCAATACACTTGTTGGGTTAGGAATTCAATTTTACATGGTAGAGTAAATTATTTACAGTGTAAACCGTGGCATTTAAAAATAAAAATCATGACAGAATCCCTTTAAAGTAATATCGCTCTATAAAACCTTTCTCCAGTTCTCCAGGGCCACTGCTGCATTGAAATGCAAAATAATCCTCAATGAGAATCCCAGGTGATTAGTGTAAATCTGGCTCCACGTTCTGTCTTACAAAAACTTACAATGTGAATTTAGTAATTATCACAGATATTTTTTTCTCCCCCTCCCCCAGTAATTACAATATTTAGGGGAAAGGTCGAAGAGGTGGAATTACCAGTGGATAAGGTGGATATCATCATTACTGAGTGGATGGGCTACTGTTTGTTCTACGAGTCCATGCTTAATACGGTCATCTTTGCACGAGATAAATGGCTGGTAGGCTCTCTACATGTTACATAGCTAAAGCTGCTACCAATAATTCATCAGCTTCTATATTTACTTTGCCCTAAGAATTGGCCCATGCATGCTATTTTCATCTTGTTTTATTTACTGTTACAGAGAGATCCCATAAAACTATGGCAGCATAGGTATTCCCTGTACTAAGCACAATTCAGCAGGAACAGTCCCCTAAGTTTGCTCATAGTCTGTACAGAGAGATCCCATAAAACTATGACAGCATAGGTATTCCCTGTACTAAGCACAATTCAGCAGGAACAGTCCCCTAAGTTTGCTCATAGTCTGTACAGAGAGATCCCATAAAACTATGGCAGCATAGGTATTCCCTGTACTAAGCACAATTCAGCAGGAACAGCCCCCTAAGTTTGCTCATAGTCTGTACAGAGAGATCCCATAAAACTATGGCAGCATAGGTATTCCCTGTACTAAGCACAATTCAGCAGGAACAGTCCCTAAGTTTGTTCATAGTCTGTACAGAGAGATCCCATAAAACTATGGCAGCATAGGTATTCCCCTGTACTAAGCACAATTCAGCAGGAACAGTCCCCTAAGTTTGCTCATAGTCTGTACAGAGAGATCCCATAAAACTATGGCAGCATAGGTATTCCCTGTACTAAGCACAATTCAGCAGGAACAGTCCCTAAGTTTGTTCATAGTCTGTACAGAGAGATCCCATAAAACTATGGCAGCATAGGTATTCCCTGTACTAAGCACAATTCAGCAGGAACAGTCCCTAAGTTTGTTCATAGTCTGTACAGGGAGATCCCATAAAACTATGGCAGCATAGGTATTCCCCTGTACTAAGCACAATTCAGCAGGAACAGTCCCCTAAGTTTGCTCATAGTCTGTACAGAGAGATCCCATAAAACTATGGCAGCATAGGTATTCCCTGTACTAAGCACAATTCAGCAGGAACAGTCCCTAAGTTTGTTCATAGTCTGTACAGAGAGATCCCATAAAACTATGGCAGTATAGGTATTCCCCTGTACTAAGCACAATTCAGCAGGAACAGTCCCTAAGTTTGCTCATAGTCTGTACAGAGAGATCCCATAAAACTATGGCAGCATAGGTATTCCCTGTACTAAGCACAATTCAGCAGGAACAGCCCCTAAGTTTGCTCATAGTCTGTACAGCGAGATCCCATATTAAGCAGCAACATTGAGCAAATACAGGGATATGGAATAAGAAAATATTTTTTTCTCCCTGAGGCAAATTGTAGAGGCTTCAAATGTTTTTTTTGCCTTCCTCTGGGAGTTATACAAGTTATATATAGACTTAAAGGGTTGAACCTGGTCGACATGTGTCTTTTTCAACCTAACCTACATTGCTATGGTATGGTGGCCCTTTAATCAAAACAAGGCTATTTTTCAATCTGAATTCCCCTCGATCTGTATAGAATATAGTCAGGGCACAGAGCATTTTTTTCTCTCTTCTTTATTGTAACTGACATAGGCTTTGATTTAGACAGACATTTATATCTAGCTGTTTGGCTGCCGGCTGATTTCTCCATTCAGATAATAAACTGTGCGTGAGAGAATAATGAAAGCATGCAGGGGGTGCTTGTCTGCCATTGATACGTGCAGTTCAAAATGTGATGTCTTTGTCAGGTGAATTGATTACAAGAACAATTTCCCCACAATTCATCAACAGAAACCTGGAGGGCTGATGTTTCCTGATCGAGCTGCCCTATATATCGTTGCAATAGAAGACAGACAATATAAGGACTTCAAGATCCACTGTGAGTATCCAGTCCATATGGCCTCTCATGTAGTCGGGGACCCACTCCAGAATTTTAGGGAATATACAGAGGTTAAAAGAGGGCATAAACCTTCCCTGTGCCCCCTATTTCTCCAAAGTATGGGTCAATAGGCAATAATGTGTATGGATTCCTCTTGGTGCGCTATACCAAGCTCTACATGCTTTATTAGTCCATGTAGACCTGACAACGAGGTCTTCCACAGAAACCTATGTGTAGCTTTCCTTGCAAACAGACTTGGACAGCACTCCATACTCTATGTTTTCCTGAAGAAACTTTATAAATTCTATGGAGTTCCCCATTTCTGTGAATGCGGTGGGGAGAGACTACTAAGGAACATGAACCTGTACTCACAGATAAGCCAGTGGAGTCTGGCCCACTAAGAGGAATCTGTGTGCTTCCATGCTGTTTGTAACCCTTTGTTGGTACACCCTCTTCCATGGCAATTAACCCTCTGCAATCTAGGGCCCTGAATTCCCTTTGCATGAAAGATACTGGGAACTGGGATTTACAGAGCAGAGCCTCCACCTAGTGGGCACGGAGGAATTGCACCTCAGGGGTATTCCACTAGGACAAATAAACCACACAGTTTGTAGAACACGAATATAACTTTATATAGCAAGAAAAAGAATACATTTTAATGCAAACGACAATATAACCCTTGCCTTGGGGAGCCTGTGTGGGCTATCCAACCCCTGGACAGTCTCACACTCCACTGGAAAATGGAAAATGCCAATTAGAGCAGTTCAGTTTTTGCCAATTTGTCCCCTTCCCCAAGAGCTCTTTTGTCCCCAGGTATTGCTGCCTGCCCCAAGTGCCTCTCCTTTGGACTGAGGCAGTAGCTCCCACCTAGCAGGCTATCAAGCAAAACCTGTCCTCACATAGGGGACCACATGTTGGACCAGACATCCACATTGGTTCAAATCTAAAGGCCGGGCTCTCAAGTTTTCCAAGCCAAGCACACAAAGCCTCTTATAATCTTTGGGGCTAGCTCCAAATGCAAACCAAAGCTTTCTTTTACTGGAATTCATCCACAAACAGATCCTTTAGGGTTTTCTGCTGCCTCAAGCTTCAGACTATTTCCATAGTTCGATCTCCCAAAATGCTTGGTTCCTGATACCCCAAGTCCTCCAAGGGCCTCACCAACCTTGGGCTTTTTCATTACTCCAGCCACACACAATCCATCCTGGAGTGAAAAAAATGAAAAAAGTCTGAGCACATGGGAGCTCTGCTTTATAAGAGTTGTGCAACAGTGACACCTTCTGGCCAACCTTCTGGAAATCAACCACACCTATATATATTATTATATATATAATATATATAATAAGAGTAGGTTACCTGTTTATTATAGACCAGAAAGGTGTCTAGCGTCTTCTGATCTGGTAGGATAAAACACTAATGAATGAAAGAGACATGGAAGCATTCATGGCCATCACAATTCAACCTCAAAGAGACCTCACTGTACGGAAAGTATGAAAAGATAAAAGATGGAGCTTTGCAATGCCCATGCTACTACTGTACTTCTCCATGGGAGTGGCAGCCTCCAGGCAAAAACAATGAACATTTCAACAGCAGATGTCATGAGTTTCAATCAACATGGTTACAAAAATAATTCTACAACATGAAATCATTCCTAGAAAGGAAGGCAGGTGACATTATTATTATTATCACAATGAACATGACGATGGAAGTATTGGTTTAAGTGCTCAACAAGGGTGAAGTGTGGACCAGGTGCATATGCCCCAGACCTTCACTGTAGGGTTGGTGGATCAAAAACTTAGATGTCAAGTGGGAACTTGTACTCGCACATAGACAGGTGTAGTAAAGACATAATGCCCTTTATCCACATACAAGTTCAAATCATGCTTCATTGCCAATGATTAAGTAGGGGGGTAATGTTGCATCCCCATGTATTCTGGTACTCACATGGGTGTAGGGGCTTAACAGAGAAGTAAAGCCTATCTAAAGAAGTAGCTAAAAATGTTGTACATGATGTTTTGGGCTTCTGTACCAGCCCAAGGCAACCACAGCCCTTTAGCAGTAAAGATCTGTGTCTCCAAAGATGCCCCAGTAGCTCCCCATCTTCTTTTCTGCTGATTCACTGCACATGCTCTGTGCTGCTGTCACTTACTGAGCTTAGGGACCCACTCACAATATACAGTACACATAGAATAGAAATGTCACAATATAAGGCTGATTAGTAATTAATACAGATAATTACTACATGGCAGCACAGAAACCAGTGCAATTAGCATCAGAATTGAATAATCAGCAAACCTGTAGCATCAGCTTATATTACAGCCAGGGAAGCTCATTTTCTGCTGGATAATTAGTGACGAGCCCTAAGCTTAGCTTCTCAACAGCCAATCAGAGCCCACTGAGCATGTGAGTGTCACAGACACTTTCCAAGATGGTGACCCCCTGTGACAAGTTTGATGTCCTGGATCATTGCTGCTATTGACAAGCTCAAACTTTAGCCTCGTGCAATAAGTTCACTATAGAAAATATGGCATTTTTTAGCCACACTCATTTTTAGGGTTTAGTTCTCCTTTAAGGAGGATATTTAAGGAGGATATTAATATTAGCCTCATAGTTTATGAAACACGGTAGAATACAATTACGCATACAGACAACACAGAAGACATTTTAATGTGCGTCTCATTTGCTCTATTTTAATTTACAGGGTGGGAAAACGTCTATGGATTTGATATGACGTGCATCCGGAACGTCGCAATGAAAGAGCCACTGGTGGATATTGTGGACCCAAAGCAAGTGGTCACCAATTCCTGCTTGATAAAGGTTTGGTAATTCCAAATGTCGATACACTGTGGTGTAACTAGGGTTACATTAAAGGGGACATAAGCTCAAAAATGAAAATTAAACTTACTCAGACTGTGCTCTGCTTATCTCTCAGGAGCTGAGACTATTAGAGATACTCTTACAGCAACGGGGAAGTATTTGCTTCTCACCAACCCAATTAAGTCCCCATATAAGTGATCTAACGTGTGAGTTTTGAGGTGTATCTAGAGCCATTCTTCTTAAATCTCCACTTAAATGGCCTTCAGTCCCCATTAACAATGCTCCAAGCACCCCCATGGGTGGCACCACCAGTTTTGGAACCATGTAACATAGTAACGTAACATAGTAAGTTGGGTTGAAAAAAGACGCTACATCAGGTTCAACCTTTTAAGTCTATATATAACCTGCCTAACTGCCAGTTGATCCAGAAAAAATTCCTTCCTGACTCCAAAATGACATTCAGACCAGTCCCTGGATCAACTTGTACTATGAGCTATCTCCCATATCCCTGTATTCCCTCACTTGCTAAACACCATCCAACCCCTTCTTATACCTATCTAATGTATCAGCCTGTACCACTGATTCACTTGCCAGCTCTCCCAGTAACACCCCTTTCCCTCCTCTAATCTCATTGGCTCCCTCCTGTCTGCTGGGAGGAGCTACTGGTGAATAAAGCATCCGACCCTTTCTTATACCTATCTAATGTATCAGCCTGTACCACTGATTCAGGGAGACAATTCCACATCTTCACAGCTCTCACTGTAACAAACCCCTTCCCAATATTTAGCTGGAACCTCTTTTCTTCTAATCGGAATGGGTGACCTCACGTCAGCTGGAAAGACCTACTGGTAAATAAATCATTAGAGAGATTATTATATGATCCCCTTATATATTTATACATAGTTATCATATTACTGGTGATTGGCCAAAAAATTCACCAGGCCGAATTTCAGCTTTTCGCCGCCAGCTAATAGATTCTCGAAACTGCCACGAAAATTAGCCGGCGTCAAAAAGTTTTGGATGGGCATCGGAAAAACCGTTGCACGTCAACATTATTCAGACGCCCATTGACTTTAATGGCGGCGTCAAAATTTACGCGGGCATCAAAATTCGTATTTCACAAATTTTTTGCCGTTTCGCAAATTCCTCTGGAAATTCTGGAATCTAAACGGAACAAATTCGCCCATCATTCCATATCACCCCTTAAGCGCCTCATCTCCAGCGGGAACATCCCCAATTTGACCAGTCTTTCCTCATAGCTAAGATTTTTCATACCTTTAACCAGCTTAGTTGCCCTTCTCTGTACCCTCTCTAATACAATAATGTCCTGTTTGAGCGCTGGAGACCAATGTTTCTAAAATGAGAATATGTACAGTATTCTGCGTATAGAGGGGCATGAGTGTGTCTATGGGTTAAAGTGAATGATGTTGGTTCTCTTAATTAATCTTTCCAAAGTTCCCAAATATCAGCTCAGTTCACAATGCTAGTGCAGCAGTAAAAAATCACATGACTGGGGGCACCTGAGAAACTGACATGTCAGATTTCAAAATTAAAGGTAAAAAAAAACCGGTTTGCTCTTTTTAAAAACTGATTTTAGTGCTAGAACAGCACTATTAACTGTTGTGTTTTGAAAAAATTATACAGCATCCCTTAGTTTAACCCTAATCCTAAATTTAACAGTAGACCAAAATGAATACACCACTGAGTTTGCCTGTCTAGATCATATTTAATACAGACTGATCCCTTCTCTGCCTCTTCTTATAGGAAATTGACATTTACACGGTAAAGACGGAAGAATTAGCGTTCACATCAGCATTCTGCCTTCAGGTGCAGAGGAATGACTACATTCACGCGTTGGTTACGTATTTCAGCATTGAATTTACGAAATGTCACAAAAAGATGGGGTTTTCCACAGGTAAAGTGTTTTATTAACTCTGTAATGATAATACACAGTCCCTTGTGCTGAGCTTATGTGGCAGTCACTGAACTTAGGGACCAGCTCACAATATACAGTTGATTTATAATATAAAAGCCACGTGACAAGGCTGATTAGTAATTCATTCAGATTCACATTACATGGCAGCTCAGAACCTATTACAGTCAGAATGGAATAACCAGCCTTGTCATCTCCTTCTTGATGATTTCTGACAACCCCTACCCTTAGCTACTCTGCAGAGTCCACTGAGCATGTGCAGTGCCACTGACACACCAAAGATGACCTAACTAGATCCAAGATGGAAGCCCTACTGCGGACAGTTTTGAAACCATGGATCATTACTGTCGTAGGGCTTCTGGGCTTGTTTAGTATCGGCAAATTATTCCTTAGGCTTAAGTTCTCCTTTAAAATAAGTGAATGTAAAATTAAAATAAATAATGAATGTAAACGACAAAAGTGCTTAGAACAGCACTCTCATCAATTTTACATTCACTTATTTTAAAGGATAAGTAAACCTTTAAAGTAAGTGAATGCAAAATTGATGAGAGTGCTGTTCTAAGCACTTTTGCAATTTATATTGATTATTTATTTTTTTTATTCCAAGATATTAAGGAATACATGTACTGTTAATATGAATGAATTTTGTTCCAACAGCGCCACCTGCTGGTCAGTTTCTGACCAGTCTGACCACCAAGTAGTCAAGGAAGTTGTCAGGAGAAAGAAAGAGGCTGCTCTGATGTTCTTCTGTTTAGGAAAACAATTAGAAACCTTTCTCAAATCTTTCCTAAGCAGAAGAACATCAGAGCAGCCTCTTTCTTTCTCCTGACAACTTCCTTGACTACTTGCTGGTCAGACTGGTCAGAAACTGACCAGCAGGTGGTGCTGTTGGAACAAAATTCATTCATATTAACAGCAGATATCCCTTAATATCTTGGAATAAAAAGAAAATAAATAATGAATGTAAAAGACAAAAGGGCTTAGAATAGCACTCTTGTCAATTTTACATTCACTTATTGTAAAGGTTTACTTATCCTTTAAGGTTTACTTATCATTAAACAATGCAATAATGTAGCATCACATTGTATTTCCTAAAGAGAGAGACGTGGAGGCAAATTTACTAACCTCCAAAAATTTGCCAGTGGCGGCTTAGCTCATATCGCAACACTTCCCCAGGCGTAGATTCGCCAGGACAACGGTAATTTACTAAAATCCGAAGTTGCGTCCAGGGTGCTGAACGCTGACGAAGTTGCACTAGCTTTACTGCGGCAAGCAAAGCGAATTTGAGCTAATGTTGCCTCATTTGCATAAGGCGGGGAGTTAAGGGGATACTGTCATTAAAAAAAATGACCGGATCCCTTTAAAGATGAATGGACGTATATGTTGCAGCAAATACATTACACTACACAAGCCCAGGGAAACCTTAATAAAATAAAATAAAGTTGTTATATTGCCCTACACATGAGCCCAGTGTATAGTTTATGTGCCATATGTTAGGAAATGTAGGGGGGAAGCCGGTTTCCCCAAAAAAATGTAAAGCTATTTTCAGCCTATGACCCTAAAAAAAAGAAAAAAACACCAGCGTTTTTTGGGACTTAGAAAATTTTTCAACTATTTTTTTGTAACTCCTATCTACTCTATTGCACTTCGCCTGGTCTGAGGTGGCGAAAGCAAGTCTGGCGCAAGAGGTAACACTCAGTAAAATCCGCATCTTAGTGAATCTGCGGAGTTACGTCCATTCGCCAGAGCACAAATTCGCCATGCGTTAGGGAGCGAAGTACCTATAGAGTCTATCTCCTTCGCTAGCGAAGTTACGCCAGCGCCCGGTGAAGTACCGAAATGACGTCACGCTGGGAATTTTTGCTCGCTTTAATCACTTGGCCCTTTAGTGAATTTGCCCCATGGGGTTTCCTATACTGATTTTTTCGTTATTTAACAACACTTTCATTTCCTGTGCCTCTCTTTGTATTTTGATCACAGTAAAGATTTTGGAAACTGTAAATTAATAAAAAAAAACGAAACTGTCAGCATCGTCGAATGAGTCGATTACGGCGTTTATACACATCTAGAATATGTATTATTCCAAAGCAATTCTACCGCCCACTCGCTTCAGATTTTGACTTAAATGCCACAATTAATGTTGCAGCGCTGCACAATGTACATGGGGACTGAACATGCCGTGACATAGATACCTGTCAGAATATTAACATAGAGATTTATAATGGATTAGAGCTGCTCTTTGTGATGTGCAGAACTACAATCATCCCACGTGTCATAGGATTTATTTATAATCACACAATTAGCAACCTGGAGTCTTCTGTATATTACATAACACTAAGCTGAGAAACACTGATATTGGGATGACTGAAAGTGACACAATCCATTTACACCAGGGAAAGAGCTCTGTGATGTTCAGTCTGCAGATAAAACAATATCCAGCACAAGGTGCAGAGCACGGCGCTGGTTTATGCAGAGCAGCTCTGTCATATGACAAAACTATGTATATATATATATTGTTACCTGTTCCGGGAAACATGAAGTTGTTTATATTGTGTTCAAGGGTACCAAACCTAAAGTTGCAACTGCTTTTACACTGCTATGTGTTCCAGCATATTAAACATGAAGTTGGCACTGCATTGATACTGCTATGGTTTAAGGGGCACTGCATTGATACTGCTATGGTTTAAGGGGTACTGTATTGATACTGCTATGGTTTCAGGGGTACTGCATTGATACTGCCATAGTTCCTGGGGCACTGAATTGATGATACTGCTATGGTTTCAGGGGCACTGCATTGATACTGCCATAGTTCCAGGGGCACTGCATTGATACTGCTATGGTTTAAAGGGCACTGCATTGATACTGCCATAGTTCCAGGGGCACTGCATTGATACTGCTATGGTTTAAGGGGCACTGCATTGATACTGCTATGGTTCCGGGGGCACTGCATTGATACTGCTATGGTTTAAGGGACACTGCATTGATACTGCTATGGTTTAAGGTGCACTGCATTGATACTGCCATAGTTCCAGGGGCACTGCATTGGTACTGCTATGGTTTAAGGGGCACTGCATTGATACTGCCATAGTTCCAGGGGCACTGCATTGATACTGCTATGGTTTAAGGGGCACTGCATTGATACTGCTATGGTTCCGGGGGCACTGCATTGATACTGCTATCGTTTAAGGGACACTGCATTGATACTGCTATGGTTTAAGGTGCACTGCATTGATACTGCTATGGTTCCGGGGGCACTGCATTGATACTGCTATAGTTTAAGGGACACTGCATTGATACTGCTATGGTTTAAGGTGCACTGCATTGATACTGCTATGGTTCCAGGGGCACTGCATTGATACTGCTATGGTTTAAGGGGCCACTGCATTGATACTGCTATGGTTCCAGGGGCACTGCATTGATACTGCTATGGTTTAAGGGGCCACTGCATTGATACTGCTATGGTTCCAGGGACACTGCATTGATACTGCTATGGTTTAAGGGGCCACTGCATTGATACTGCTATGGTTCCAGGGACACTGCATTGATACTGCTATGGTTTAAGGGACACTGCATTGATACTGCTATGGTTTAAGGTGCACTGCATTGATACTGCCATAGTTCCAGGGGCACTGCATTGGTACTGCTATGGTTTAAGGGGCACTGCATTGATACTGCCATAGTTCCAGGGGCACTGCATTGATACTGCTATGGTTTAAGGGGCACTGCATTGATACTGCTATGGTTCCGGGGGCACTGCATTGATACTGCTATCGTTTAAGGGACACTGCATTGATACTGCTATGGTTTAAGGTGCACTGCATTGATACTGCTATGGTTCCGGGGGCACTGCATTGATACTGCTATAGTTTAAGGGACACTGCATTGATACTGCTATGGTTTAAGGTGCACTGCATTGATACTGCTATGGTTCCAGGGGCACTGCATTGATACTGCTATGGTTTAAGGGGCCACTGCATTGATACTGCTATGGTTCCAGGGGCACTGCATTGATACTGCTATGGTTTAAGGGGCCACTGCATTGATACTGCTATGGTTCCAGGGACACTGCATTGATACTGCTATGGTTTAAGGGGCCACTGCATTGATACTGCTATGGTTCCAGGGACACTGCATTGATACTGCTATGGTTTAAGGGGCCACTGCATTGATACTGCTATGGTTCCAGGGGCACTGCATTGATACTGCTATTTTTTAAGGGGCACTGTATTGATACTGCTATGGTTCCAGGGACACTGCATTGATACTGCTATGGTTTAAGGTGCCCTGCATTGATACTGCTATGGTTCCAGGGGCACTGCATTGATACTGCTATTTTTTAAGGGGCACTGCATTGATACTGCTATGGTTCCAGGGACACTGCATTGATACTGCTATGGTTTAAGGTGCACTGCGTTGATACTGCTATGGTTCCAGGGACACTGCATTGATACTGCTATGTGTTTAAGTTGTCATTGCATTTATACCACTATGTGTTCCAGGGCTATTAAACACAAAGTTGGTTCTGCCAGTGGCTTAACTAGATATTACTGGGCCACACAGCAAATTATTTTTCAGGCCCCAAAAATGTCTAGAGGTTGAGGTTTTACCGATATTTATTAAAATTGTATATGAATTAGGACCTCATGGGGCCCCTATACCTCCTGAGCCCCCCCTCAAGAGGTAGCCGCAGGGTCTGCTTATTCTGTAGTTACGTCCCTGGACACTGCACTGATATTGCTAAATTTATTTTAAAAAATCTAAGGTGAATAGGTTGTATTCCCATCTAAGTTTTAGTGCATTCGATCAAATTCGAAACAAAGTATTTGCCCCATAAAACTTAGATTTTTCCATCCACCAAAAATCTCCATATAGGCTCTAGGAGGTCCCCCATAGGCTAAAACAGCAATTCGGCAGGTTTTAGATGGCGAATGGTTGAAGTCTGAGTTTTAAAGAGACAGTACATGAAGATAAATTTCAATATTGGAATAGTCAAATTTTTTTCAAATTCAAATCGAATTTTGGACTATTCGATAGTCGAAGTACACTAAAAATAGGTAGAAAATCGAATTTTTATATTCTAATTTTCACTTCGACCCTTGATAATCTGCCCCTATAGAGTTAAGTATCACGGCAGCCTTTGATATTATCCTTGTCCAAGAAATGATCCAACCAGGCATTAACAGGACAGGCCATCACAACATGTATTTCTGTTTTTTGTTGGGTGATATAGTTAACATTTTATTACGCTGCAGTCTCTATGAGCAAATATACAGAGGAACAAATGTGGCTGTGGCTTTTGTTTCTAGTGTACTGAAAAATGGGTTAAATGTCTTCTTTCAGCTGTGCGCAAACTAGGAAACACTGGGATTAAAGCTGAGAGTAGAGCATTAAATGTTTTTCACTGAAAACCCCGGTTTAACCAGATGGTGCTGGAGTGCAGCTCCTGGCTTACTCCAAAATATTATCACCACATACTGGGAACTGTAGTTCAGCAACATCAGGGCTGGGTGTGGATTCTTAGGACTAGAGAGTTTGGGAACCATGACTTACAGCATCAGGGGGTTAGAAGGAGTGCAGTTTAGGTGTAAGGTGCAAGAATTGTATTTCCCCCAGCGATTACAGTCCAGTGTTGGAGTCCAGGGTTGGAGTGGGCTAGCGAGACAACAGGGAAAAAACCCGATAGCCAAGACCTAATCCCTCCACGTAACCCTGCCGCTGCTTGTGACCTCCCTATCTGGCTGCCACAAAAAGAAAACCCGGTGGGCCACGGGACCCCCAGTCCGACGCTGGAGGGGTCTGACATATGCAAAGCAGGCAGGATTCTACTTGGAGGATCCTCTTGTAAATGTTTTTTGCACATATTTTCCCATTAAAATGTAAGCAAAACTGCACCAATTCTTTTAGTCTAAGGGGCTAATTCTTAAAGACTTTAATTTAAAGGGAACATAAAGTATACCTTCCCTAATACTGATAGCATGGCCACCTGCTCGGTATTTTACCGGCCTGGCCAGTAAAAATGATGCTTGATGCTAATGTTATTAATACGAAAAAACAGCAAGAATATAGGAAGGCCAGGGGCAGCTGGGAAATTGACAATATGTCTAGCCCCATGTCAGATTTCAAAATTGAATATAAAAAAATCTGTTTGCTCTTTTGAGAAATGGATTTCAGTGCAGAATTCTGCTGGAGTAGCACTATTAACTGATGCGTTTTGAAAAAAACATGTTTTCTGATGACAGGATCCCTTTAAATACTGACCTTGTAGCCCACCTACACCAGTCTTGTCTTTGCTCTCTTTCTCTTTTACTGAGAGACCAAAATATTCTGCTCTCCGATATTACAAAGGAATAATCAGAGTTAATTCACACATTTCTAAAGGCTCACCTTTCTTTTTTACACTAGAACTTTACACTCAGCTTCAGGGTTGCATATAGTCATTACAAAGCTTCGTGAATATGATTTTACGCAGGGAAGCGCGTCATTAATGTGCTGATTTAAATCACCAATAGCCGTAGCAGGGAGTCCTGGGTGCAGCAATGAGCCCAGAGCAAAGGGACTCACAGAGGTACAAGCATTAAGGGTCAGGGCACAGGCTCAGATTCGGGGAGATTAGTCGCCCTGGCGACAAATCTCCTCATCTTTGGGGTGACTAATCTCCCCAAACTGCCTCCCGTTGGCTAGATTGTAAATCGCCCGCGGGTTGGCACTGGGAGTGCTTCTTTTTCCGGGGGAAACTTCAGACGACTTTGGAAAACAAAGCGCTCCGAGTGCCATCCCGCTGGTGTTTTACATTCTAGCCACTGGGAGGCATTTCGGGGACATTAGTCGCCCGAAGAAGAGGAGATTTGTCTCCGGACGACCAATCTCCCTGAATCTGAGCGTGTGCCCTGACCCTAAAGCGACATCGTGCAATAAAGCTTTGGATGTAAGAGGTTCCTCCAGTGAGAATCCCCTTTGCATTCTTGATTTAAAATGATTATACAGGTATGGGACCTGTTATTCAGAATGCTTGGGGACCTGGGGTTTTCCGGATAATGGATCTTTCCGTAATTTGGATCTTCATACCTTCAGTCTACTAGAAAATCATGTAAACATTAAATAAACCCAATAGGCTGGTTTTGCTTCCAATAAGGATTAATTATATCTTAGTTGGGATCAAGTACAAGCTACTGTTTTATTATTACACAGAAAAAGGAAAATCCTTTTTAAAATTCAGATTATTTGGAGTCTATGAGAGACGGCCTTTCTGTAATTCAGAGCTTTCTGGATAACGGGTTTACGGATAATGGATCTCATATCCATATTAAATTCATATTTTCTATGTCTAAGCACTTACACGGCACTGTATATGACAATGCTGAAGTTGGATGACAAGGTAATACTGTATTAGCAAGCAAAAAACTGAACTATAATAGTGAATATCCTAAATATATTTCTCATTGGAGAATTCTTTTGCATAGTTCATTAAGCTTCAGATTCCTAGTGGGAGCAAAACTGACCTATAGTAATCAGATGCAGGAGCATGCCGATGAGACCTGGCTGTTGCTCAAGCTTATACCGTATATATATATATATATATGTATATGTGCAAGTATATATACCTATGTATGAAAAGTCTTTCTTTGGGACAGAGCTTTATGGAGAAGTCTTGCTTTATAAAACCATCCCCAATGTTACTGGAATTTAATTGTGAGCAAGTTTTAGTACTAGTGATGGGCGAATTTGTGCTGTTTCACTTCTCCGAAAAATGCCGTTTTTTTGACGCCAGAGTCCGTTTTTTGGATTCCAGTGATGTTTTTTTTCTGACGCCGGCGAATTTTCGCCAGGAAATTTTCATGGCCCCTTTGCGAATTTATTTGCCGGCGGCGAATCGCGCAAATTCCCCGTGAATTTGCGCCTGGTGAATAAATTCGCCCATCACTATTTAGTACTTCTAGATGAAGGCTGGTACTTGTAGTGTGACAATCTCTGGGAAGCCCAAGGTTCAGCAACTGTTGCTATTTAAAGGGCACCTTTTGGGCAAAACTATCCCCAACCAAAGGTGCTGGCTCTCTGGTTGGGGGTAACAGTAGTTGTTTTTTTAATTGCCGGTACCAGCAGCCATATTGGGGCATACGCTTGCACACAATGGGGCTCATTTATCAACACTGGGCAAATTTGCCCATGGGCAGTTACCTATAGCAACCAATCAGTGAGTTGCTTTTTGAAACCAGCTGCAAGTAGAACAATGAATGCAGCAATCTGATTGGTTGCCATGGGTTACTGGCCATGGGCAAATTTGCCCAGTGTTGATAAATGAGCCCCACTGAGTGAATGCCGTGACTTGCTCATGATGCGCATGCATGTAACGTCAGAAGCGCATTATGTACATGCGATATAATCTAAATGTCCCGGGAGCTCCCTCCTGGTGCGGGTAGCCTAGCATGGCAGGGGGCAATTTAAAAAAAAAATTTTTTTTAAAAAAAACTAGTTCTACTGTAACAGCAGCTGAGCCAGCGCCTTTGGTTGGGGATAATATTTTTGCCCAACAGGTGCCCTTTAAATAGCAACAGTTGCTGAACCTTTCCCAGAGATTATCACACTACAAGTACCAGCCTTCACCTAACGCTGGCAGGGGCGATTATTGTTACCCCCAACGGGAGTGTGGCCTCTATTAGCCCGCATCTTTGGTTGGGGATAATATTTTTGCCCTTTAAAGATGAATTAACCCTTCAGCCAAAGAGAGAAAGTCCCTTCAATGAAAGACTCTTCTAAATGACATTTAAATCGGTGACATTTATGTTTCCACCCGCAGCTCCCGACGCACCGTATACTCACTGGAAACAGACCGTCTTCTACCTGGAGGATTATCTCACTGTGCGAAGAGGAGAAGAGCTTTATGGGACAATATCCATGAAACCAAACGCAAACAACATTGTAAGGCTTCCTTTTTCTTTAACAACGAACCCACTGTACTATAGTCTCTACTGCGACGAGTAAAGGTCGCCATATACGGGCCGATATATATAAACTGCTGGCAGATTAAGTCGCCAGTTTATTGGGCAGTGTATGGGGCCCTCCTATTGGCTTCCACGATCGATATCTGCCTGAAAGTCGGCCAGATGTCGATGGGGTGGGTTAAAAAAGCCCATCGGTCCTCGATCCGACCGCCCGTATTCTTCTTGTTGTGATACGATCATTGGGATCAGCCCGATATCGCCCATCTCATATAACGGGGAGAGATCCACTCGTTTAGCAACGTCACCAAACAAGCGAATCTCGCAGTGTATGGCCACCTTAATATGGCAGGTCCCCTCTCGTAATTCGCAAAATAAAAACTCAATTAGCCTGAAGCAATATATGGAATTAAAAAAAAAACATAATGAGTAGTGATGGGCGAATTTATTTGCCAGGCGCGAAGTCACTAAACCGCCGCGTCTGTTTTTGACGCTGGCGTCCGTTTTTGGCCGGCACCGTTTTGCGAATTTTTCGCCATTTCGCGGGAAATTTGCAAATTTTTCATCTAAACGCCCCAAATTCACCCATCACTAATAAAGAGCAATGAACATAATCATTTCATTCATCGTCATGGTAAGATACTGTATTTGAGCATATGGCCAGGGCTAAAGGATTCTGGGAGATATAGTTCTGCAGACTTCCCATATTCGAATTTCTACGTTTTTTATATTCGGAATTCGACCCTTGATAAATCTGCCCCTAAGTAATGGGCCATTACTTGGACTATTCCCTAGTCGAAGTACACAAAAAATAGCTCAAAATTCGAATTTTTTTTAATTCGAATTTTCCCTGCAATCCTTTTTAAATCTGCCCTTAAAATTTAGGCTCATGTACAAACTCAAGTGCAAAATAGTTACAGAACTGAATGTGCCTTATTGCCATGTTCCTTTGCAACAGCTCCCACCTAAAAATTTAAAACCAACTGCAAGAAATCATTGTGTACATCATACTCAAAGTTAACGTAAAGCAATCCATTTAACCCCAGACTTGCCAGTAAGTTCAACGCAGAAATGATCAGTGAGAACGCCATTAACCACAGACATGCCAGTAATATCACTGCAGAAATGGCCAATGCGCACTCCATTAACCCCAGACATGCCAATAAGCACACTGCAGAAATTGCCATTTCAAACAACATTAACCTCAGACTTGCCAGTAATATCACTGCAGAAATGGCCGATGTGCACTCGATTAACCCCAGACATGCCAATAAGCTCACTGCAGAAATTGCCATTTCAAACAACATTAACCTCAGACATGCCAGTACGATCACTGCAGAAATGGCCGATGTGCACTCGATTAACTCCAGACATGCCAATAAGCTCACTGCAGAAATTGCCATTTCAAACAACATTAACCTCAGACATGCCACTACGATCACTGCAGAAATGGCCATTGCGCACTCCATTAACCCCAGAAATGCCAATAAGCTCACTGCAGAAATTGCCATTTCAAACATCATTAACCTCAGACATGCCAGTACGATCACTGCAGAAATGGCCAATGCGCACTCCATTAACCCCAGACATGCCAATAAGCTCACTACAGATATTGCCATTTCAAACACCATTAACCTCAGACATGCCAGTACGATCACTGCAGAAATGGCCAATGCGCACTCCATTAACCCCAGACATGCCAATAAGCTCACTACAGAAATTGGCATTTCAAACACCATTAACCTCAGACTTGCCAGTAATATCACTGCAGAAATGGCCGATGTGCACTCGATTAACCCCAGACATGCCAATAAGCTCACTGCAGAAATTGCCATTTCAAACAACATTAACCTCAGACATGCCAGTACGATCACTGCAGAAATGGCGATGTGCATTTCATTAATCCCAGACATGCCAGTAATCTCACTGCAAAAATTGTCATTACAGACACCATTAACCTCAGACATGCCAGTATGATCACTAAAAACCACTTACGTAACAAGGCAGCATACCACATACGCTGCTTGTCTCTTTTTCTGGCACCTTCTCTGCCTGGCTAAAACCATGAAAAAGAATCAAATATGGCTGTGCATTCTTGAGTTGTCCCTCCAGACCCCAGCGGCAGGGCCCTCCTGCATTGCATGGTTTGAGGGGGCCTTAATAATGCCACTGCATTGCATGTTAATGCCATTATAAGCCTATCCCACAGGCCACCCTGTTTCCATATAACAGGGAGCTGGGAGCAGAATTATGACTGTAATCATCAGTTACTCAAGGGCAAGTAGTATCTAAAAAAAATAAATAAAAATATAGAAATGTTTTCTTTTCACTGGGTGGAATTTTCATTGGCACAACTGCCGGAGAAACATTGCAATAGGTATGACAGTAAAACCTGTAAAATCTCCATAGGAAAAGCTGTTCTCATGACTGCTGGGGGGGCTTCATGCAAAGGGTCCAATTATATAACTGTTTTTGGCCTATACATAGAGGCTCTCCTGACAGTTGCCCATATGCTCATTGCTGATGCCATCTGGACTAACTGTGAAGTATATGCCAGGTGTATTTATAGCTTGCAGATCATCTGACAGTTTTGCAGGAACAAAACGTTGCTTTTCTTTCCTCCGATCCCCTGGGGCTTCCCAGGACAGACAGTTATTCCCTTTTATCTGTCACTTGTTGGTCATTTCAAAGCAAAAGGATTCTGAAACGCACGACAACTAAATATCAAGCAGAGCCCTGACTGCGTGTGCTCCCACCTTTACACACTGACATCACATGGGGGCGCCGGAGAGCAAACATACCATGTTCAGTGTGGGGAAGGGGTAAGTGGATGGAAGAGGTTTGCACCCTAGGCACATGCTTCTTCTGCCTATCCCTAGTTCTGGCCCTTATATCAAGTACAGTTAGGGATACCTACTTTGGAGAGTTGAAGGAAAGATTAATATGGCATTTAAAGTATACGTAAACCTTTAAAATAAGTGAATGTCAAATTGATGAGAGGGCTATTCTAAGCACTTTTGTCATTCATCCTTTATTATTTATTTTCTTTTTATTCCAAGATATTAAAGGGATACTGTCATGGGAAAAAAGAATTTCCAAAATGAATCAGTTAATAGTGCTACTCCAGCAGAATTCTGCACTGAAATCCATTTCTCAAAAGATCAAACAAATTTTTTTATATTCAATTTTGAAATCTGACATGGGGCTAGACATATTGTCAATTTCCCAGCTGCCCCAAGTCATGTGACTTGTGCTCTGATAAACTTCAATCACTCTTTACTGCTGTACTGCAAGTTGGAGTGATATCACCCCCTCCCTTTTTCCCCCCAGCAGCCAAACAACAGAACAATGGGAAGGTAACCAGATAGCAGCTCCCTAACACAAGATAACAGCTGCCTGGTAGATCTAAGAACAACACTCAATAGTAAAAACCCATGTCCCACTGAGACACATTCAGTTACATTGAGAAGGAAAAACAGCAGCCTGTGAGAAAGCATTTCTCTCCTAAAGTGTAGGCACAAGTCACATGACTTGGGGCAGCTGAGAAATTGACAAAATGTCTAACCCCATGTCAGATTTCAAAATTGAATATAAAAAAATCTGTTTGCTCTTTTGAGAAATGAATTTCAGTGCAGAATTCTGCTGGAGTAGCAATATTAACTGATGTGTTTTGAAAAAAACATGTTTTTGGATGACAGGATCCCTTTAAGGGATACATGTGCTGTTAATATGAATGAATTTTGTTCCAACAGCGCCACCTGCTGGTCAGTTTCTGATCAGTCTGACCACCAAGTAGTCAAGGAAGTTGTCAGGAGAAAAGAAAGAGGCTGCTCTGATGTTCTTCTGCTTAGCAAAACAATTAGAAACCTTTGGCCAAAAGTGTGAGTTCCTCAAAAATAGATCAACCAGCAAGTAAAGAAATACAAAAAGTTTATTAAGACATATTGGGACATGGCCTAACGCGTTTCGTGCCTGTTGGGGCAAAGACACAACACTCAAAAGAAAATGGAAAAAGCCTAAACCAAAATTAGCAAAAATAGTTTTTTTCCATTTTCTTTTGAGTGTTGTGTCTTTGTAGCTCTTGTGTAAATATACTGCAATCCATCCGTAACTATCTTGTATGTAAATTAGCCCCTCAAGAGGCAATTTGTCTCTACTGAATGTGATTGGTTGATACGTGTGAAGCTGTTGATTGGTCACAACCCCTATATAAGCATTGTACAGGGGTGTGCCATTTAATCTATGAGTAAGTGCCCCAACAGGCACGAAACGCATTAGGCCATGTCCTAATATGTCAATAAACTTTTTGTATTTTTTTACTTGCTGGTTGATGTATTTTTGGAGGATCTCACACTTTTGGCCTTGTTGTTATGTACACGCACCCTTGGACTGGGGTGAACTGTGAGTATGTCCTCCCAATTCACACTTCATTTTTGATATTGCATTGATTTGAGTAGTGCTCATATAGGTTGAATGAACCATTCTTATGTAATTAGAAACCTTTCTCAAATCTTTCCTAAGCAGAAGAACATCAGAACAGCCTCTATCTTTCTCCTGACAACTTCCTTGACTACTTGGTGGTCAGACTGGTCAGAAACTGACCAGCAGGTGGCGCTGTTGGAACAAAATTCATTCATATTAACAGCACATGTATCCCTTAATATCTTGGAATAAAAAGAAAATAAATAATGAATGTAAATGACACAAGTGCTTAAAATAGCCCCCTCATCAATTTTACATTCAGAGCAGCCTCTTTCTTTCTCCTGACAACTTCCTTGACTACTTGGAGGTCAGACTGGTCAGAAACTGACCAGCAGGTGGTGCTGTTGGAACAAAATTAACAGCACATCCCTTAATATCTTCGAATAAAAAGAAAATAAATAATGAATGTAAATTACAAATGTGCTTAGAATAGCACTCTCGTCAATTTTACATTCAATTATCTTCAAGGTTTACTTATCCTTTAATGTCTTGGAATTAAAAGAAAATAAGTGACAAAAGTGCTTAGAATGGCACTCTCATCACATTTACTTTCACTTACATCTATATAATATATTATCTATTAACCAAGCAATGTTTTTCCTCCCTACACAGCGTGATCTGGACTTCACTGTAGAACTGGATTTCAAGGGGCAGCTTTGTGAAGCTTCCATTTCCCACGACTACAAAATGCGCTAGTTGTACGACATGCAAAGGCTCCCGGGCCCCCTCTACCTGCCATACTTGAAGTCTCTGAATTCTTCTCTGGGGGCAGAGATGTGTTCAGCAGACAGTCGACTCCGAGCGCTGGTCATTAGCCGCCGACGGCAGCAGGAAATAAGCAAATTAAGAAAACGTAGTAATGATGGAAATCACGAATAAACAGATTGAGCAAATCTGTGTTACGTCGTTTATTGCAGGAAGGGAAGTACTTTCAGCCCCCCAGGAATCCAAACTCTAGGGACCCCTCCGACCACTGTAGATCCTCCCCATGATGCACAAAATACCTCCCCCCATTTTTCTTTGTGGCTATAAGCGTCTATGAAGACTTCAGCCATTGCACGGCTGGTGCCGGGTATTGGATGGGCAGCAGTAATAGTGGGGATCTGTCCTGGTATCCCAGTATTTTTGGGGTGCTGTTTGCAGGGGTGCTGCATTGAGAAACTCACTGGTAACTCTGAGCCGAATTTCTAATTTTCAAACCAGAAATTCGGCTCTTCTAACACAGAGAGCGCATCCGGGGCTGCTACCGTTGTGGACCCTCCAATGCCAAAAATGTATTTGTTCCAAATACCTTCAGTATACAAGAATATCTCTAGTACAGGTGTGGGATCCATTATCTGGAAATCCATTATCCACAAAGCTCGGAAATATGAAAGGTAGGGATGCACTATTTTGGATTCGGCCGAACCCCCGAATCCTTCTCGAAAGATGCGGCCGAATACCAAACTAAATAAATTTTTACTTCCTAGCATATCCAAATAAGGATTCGGTTAGCCCCGTGGAGAAAGATTCGGCCAAATCCTACTGGAAAAAGGCTGAATCCTGCCCAAATCTCAAACCAAATCCTGGATTCGGTGCATCCCTAATGGAAAAGCCGTCTCCCATAGACTCCATTTTATCCAAATTTTTTAAAATCATTTCCTTTTTCTGTGTAATAATAAAACAGTAGCTTGTACTTGATCCCAACTAAGATAGAATTAATCCTTATTGGAGGCAAAACCAGCCTATTGGGTTTATTTAATGTTTACATGATTTTCCAGTAGACTTAAGGTATGAAGATCCAAATTACAGAAAGATTCGTTATCTGGAAAACCCCAGGTCCGAAGCATTCTGGATAACAGATCCCATACCTGTAATAATAAAACAGCTACTTGTACTTGATCCCAACTAAGATATAATTAATACTTATTGGAGGCAAAACCAGCTTATTGGGTTTATTTAATGTTTATATGATTTTCTAGTAGACTTAAGGTATGAAGATCCAAATTACAGAAACATCAGTTATATGTAGCTTTCTGTTGCTTTATAAATAAAGTATGATCCTCCTAAAACAGCCACTGCATAAATGGCCCCTTTTGTAAGCTCACAGTACTCAGGTGTGGCTGAATTCTATTGCTACATCAATTATGTGATAGTTGAACTACAGCTAACTACGAGACTGCTCAAAAGAGCTATACATCATACCATACAGAATGTGTGTGCACATGAGCAGTTCCACATCTCTGGCCAATGTCAAATTGGGGCGACGGGACATCGGGAAAAAAGCCAGATGGCTCCCAAACCCTCATTGACCCCGCCAGCTGCAAGAACTGCTTCCTTCCTGACCCCCTGCCCGACCTCAGCGTGAATCGGTGTGCAAAGAAGAAAAATTTTTTAGAAACCTTTCTGAATTCTTTCCTAAGTAGAAGAACATCAGAGCAGCCTCTTTCTTTCTCCTGACAACTTCCTTGACTACTTGGTAGTCAGACTGGTCAGAAACTGACCAGCAGGTGGCGCTGTTGGAACAAAACTCATTCATATTAACAGCACATGTATCCCTTAATATCTTGGAATAAAAAGAAAATAAATAAATGAAAATGACAAGAGTGCTTAGAATAGCACTCTCATCAATTTTACATTCACGTATTTTAATGGTTTACTTATCCTTTAATGTGACCCTACTTAGAAATAATTTGGACCACTTTCAGCTTCACCACCTTGCATCATTCAAGTTTAAGACATATGATACAAGTAGATACGTATTTTACGATCTGATTAGGAAAATAGATGGAAGAGAAACCCTTCAAAAGCTATTATGTTTGCTTTAAAGGAAACGTCCACTTTGAACCAAACCCTTCCCCATTTGAACTGAGTTAATTGGAAAACACCATCTTGCTGAAATGAAGTGAAATTTAACCCACACCCTCCGAGGAACAGAGCTTGGGTTCTCTGCATTTCCTGCTTCTGGGCGACTTTCTTTCAGGTAAGGGGTGGGATCTGAGAATCCAGGAAAGAGGTGTGTCCATTGTACTGATATGATGCAAAACTGGCCTCTAGAGGGAGCTCTTGCTCTTTGAAACTTTTTAACATGGCTTCTCCTGGCCCATAAAGATCAATGCAACAAGCAAAGCCCAGTTAGCTACTTGAGTCTGGTGTAAGCCCCACCCTTTGCCTGGTCATTGGGAAAGAGAGCAGCCCAGGAGCAGGAATCACAGTGCATTTACTTTACTGGGACTAATGTATTACTTTAGGACCAGACATCTGATTTGAAAAGTAAAGGGTAACAGTGCACTTTATTTGTCACATTTGTATTTAGAAAATAAGAGCTCTGGCTCCATCTCACGGAGAACATGTCTGAAACATATGAAATAAATATCACAGTGATACAAACAATAATGGACATCTGAGCTGTAAAGATGTTGGGCTAGTTGGACAGAATGATCTCAACAGGCAAAACATATCTGCGGCAAAACACACCTACCTGTCCCAATACCAAGGCACAGATCAGCCTACTCACCTTACATAGCGAACTCCTTCATATAAACATTGGCTCAGTATACAACAAACACATAATAAGGCAGTCAACAAGCACAGTGCTTTCAGGGATTCACATCCAGGCATTTTTGACCCAGGTCCAGTGTTATTAAAGGGATACTGTCATTGAAAAAAATTTTTTTTTTTTACACGCATCAGTTAATAGTGCTGGTCCAGCAGACTTCTGCACTGAAATCCGTTTTTCAAAAGAGCAAACTGATTTTTTTATATTTCATTTTGAAATCTGACATGGGGCTAGACATTTTGTCAGTTTCCCAGGTGCCCCCAGTCATGTGACTTGTGCTCTGAGAAACTTCAGTCACTCTTTACTGCTGAATTGTATCTATACTATACTGGCTATAATAATATCTGTGGATTTAATGGGAACAATTTACAATGAGATATATGTGACCTGAGAATTCTATATTTAGGGATGCACCGAATCCACTATTTTGGATTCGGCCGAACCCCAGAATCCTAAGCAAAGGATTCGGCTGAATACCAAACCGAATCCGAACCCTAATTTGCATATGCAAATTAGGGGTGGGAAGGGGAATTTTCTTTTTACTTCCTTGTTTTGTGACAAAAAGTCACGCGATTTCCCTCTCCACCCCTAATTTGCATATGCAAATTAGGATTCGGATTCGGTTCGGCCAGGCACAAGGATTCGGCCGAATCCGAATCCTGTTGAAAAAGGCCGAATCCTGGCCGAATCCCGAACCGAATCCTGGATTCGGTGCATCCCTATCTATATTAGCCAGTATTAGATAACATAGGGTTAAAGAAGTGGTACTAGCGCCCCGTAAAGGCATAAAATATAATATACAAAGAGGTTGAGCTAACTTAAACGATACCTGATTGGTTTAAAAATGAATGGGTGGGATCACTCTGGCTTTATATTTTGTGAACAACATGTTGCCAATAGAGACACCTATGATTAAGTATCAGATGGTATGAAATGCGTAAGGTGGGCTATATGGGGTCAGTATGTACCTTTTTAATATGATACTGAATAAATATATTTTTTAATTGAACATTGAGTCATGGGACTTATACTCTATACACTATTATATTACTTATAGACTCCCCTATCATTTGATATATATTGTTTAAAGGATAAGTAAACCTTTAAAATAAGTGAATGTAAAATTGATGAGAGTGCTTTTCTAAGACTGTTTGTACTTTACATACATTATTAAAAAAAAATGTATTTCAAGATATTAAGGGATACATGTGCTGTTAATATGAATGAAATTTGTTCCAATAGCACCACCTGCTGGTCAGTTTCTGACCAGTCTGACCAGCAAGTAGTCAAGGAAGTTGTCAGGAGAAAGAAAGAAAGAGGCTGCTCTGATGTTCTTCTGCTTAGGAAAACAATTAGAAACCTTTCTGAAATCTTTCCTAAGCAGAAGAACTTAGAAAAAACCTTTTTGTTTCTCCTGACAACTTCCTTGACTACTTGGTGGTGCTGTTGTAACTAAATTCATTCATATTAACAGCACATGTATCCCTTAATATCTTGGAATAAAAATAAAATAAATAATGAATGTAAATTGCGAAAGTTTTTAGAATAACACTCACAGCAATTTTACATTCAATTATTTTAAAGGTTTACTTTTCCTTTAACGCTTTACTGCTGCACTGCAAGTTGGAGTGATATCACCCCTCTCTTCAGCAGCCCATCAGCAGAACAATGGGAAGGTAATAAGATAACAGCTCCCTGGATATAAGAACAACACTCAATAGTAAAAATCTAGGTCCCATTGCAACACATTCAGTTACATTGAGTAGGAGAAACAACAGCCTGGCAGAAAGCAGTTCCATCCTAAAGTGCTGGCTCTTTCTGAAAGCACATGACCAGGCAAAATAACCTGAGATGCACCTACACACCAATAATACAACTAAAAAAAATACACTTGCTGGGTTAGGAATAAAATGCTACATGGTAGAGTGAATTATATGCAGTGTAAACACTGTAATTTAGATATAAAAACTATGCCATAAAAATCCCTTTAAAGAACTGTACTATTTGCCCTAAGGTGCTCTAATTCCCACAGCTCAAGGAACTTATGAACCCCTAACCTGCCCAGCAGACAAGCACATACAGTAGAAGAATGCCAGGTAGACTTAGAGAGAACAGTACAGCCTCTTAACTGGGGCACCTTTATAAATATAATTCTAAGAGCTCACAGGAGAAGAGAGAGAGAACGGAGAACAGGAGCTGCTCACTGTAACAGTGACTATTAGTAAATAATTATAGTAAACTAGAAATTTGCTTGAAATAGACCTATGTATAATGCAATCTATTCACTGGGATTTCTATGAGTTGTATTCGGCATTTGTTTTACTTTCTTCTCTAAGGCCTACAGGCTCTCTGTTGTCTGAAGAGCTGAAGTCGGTGAAGTCGACTATAGAACTAAACAGTCCTCCTTTGTATAAATAACATAAGCAAGTCTCTATAACTTGCTAGCTTTGCCACATCCTCTGCAAATCTGTTCCCAGCATCTACTACTCACACTTCTTGTTCATACTTGCATAAGGGATTACCCCTTCTAACACCCCGGGGTTCAAATAAACTCAAGTGACAGATTCCTCGTTGTCCATATAACGATGATCATAATGCCACGGAAGATGCACCATCGTAGGACATCCTTCATTAAAATTCCTGTCTGCTTTTGCTGCTGTCCAGAATATAAAAACAGTTATACAAATGTTAATCCCAAACATCCACAGGCAGTGTATGACTTTTATAGGGCAAGGCCACAAGTTGAGCTCAACTCTTCTGGGTTCTGGTGACGTTATCCAGAAGGTTCCTGTGTGCTCCTGGAAGCAGCAAGGTTGGGTCAGATGTTGACCTCAAACAGAAGATGTTTTTGACTCCCCGATGTCTGTTCATCATCTCCAATTAGGGGCCTGTCGACGGTTCCACATGCCACGCTTGGAATGGTAATGGTGGTAGAAGTTTCTCATAGCCACACGCTCCACTTCTAGACCAGCCTGGATGATCCTGGTTAAGAAGAGAAGGATCAAGGTCATCTTACTGAACAGTGGATTCCATCATGCATGGGGGTTTTCTTGCTAACTTCAACAAGGCTACTCTCATAGCTGAGAGACATTTCATTCAAAAGTTATTGCTATCTTAAGACAGTGATGCAACCATGATAATGTAGCTCTAGAAGTCTGCAGCAGGACCCACAGATTAGCAGTTGCAGGTAGCAATAGTCAGGCATAGTAATGATGGCACTAGGATAAGACCACATATCCAAGCTGTCCAACCTGCTCCTCTTCAACTGTGGTCGAAGTACAACTCCCAGCACCCACAGACAGCGAATACATGCACAGTAACAAGGCTGGATATTGACATGCAATTGTTCTCACCTGTCAAGCAATTCCCAGTCCTCTCCACCCCATCGTTCCTTGAATTCCTGTGTGTTCATTCCCCCAATGTGATCCAAGTCAGACTTGTAGATTCCCAACAGGCCAAATCCATTCACCTCCCAGTAACCTGTAGAATGGAGAATGGTAAAAGCTCATGAAAAGTCCTACTAGGGAAGTAGCATAAATTATATATAGATGTGAGTAACAGTCGAGTCTTACCCTCAGGCCAACGAGGTGTTGCACCACAGTCCAGCCGTATCACCATGGGGGCGAAGACCATCTTCCCTTCCACGCAGTGCGTGCGCATAGAGTCAATAATGGATGGAGGGAAGTGCATGTGTAGGTCACACAGAAACAGGATGCTGTGCGGGTTCTAAAAAACGAAAAATGAATCTTTCTTTTACAAAGGGCTGGTCTTAGAGAAATGAGGGTAATAAGGCTTCAGGCTACAACTGTTGACCTGAAGGTCATCAGAAGCTGGAGGCCCCATGTTAGCCAAATGTAACATAAATATGAAATATATTCATGAATATACCAAACAATTTGTATTATTTTGAGGTCCAGGGGGAACCCTTTTGAGGTTCAGTTCTTTTGTCCTGGCCTAAAACAGTCTTTGTAGCATATTAACTGAAAAATCATCTACCCACAAATATACCAATGTTTCAGCAACCCTCAGCTTTCCTCACAACTGATTTATTCTGTTCATTTCTACTTTCTGGTAAATAATAAACCCTTAAGTTTTTGGAGAATTCCACATTTAAAGTTTCTCCATTCTGCCGATATTTGTGGGTTGTGGGGGAAATGACTTGATGGAGAATAAGCTTCATCTAGAGGTGAAAGTTCCATCAACCTGCTTTACATTCCTATAGATTGGAAAACCAAGCTCCAGTCCACTCCCTGACCTGAGAAGAGAGTATCTCAAGAGCAGGAAGTCCAGATAGAGCTTTGTAGCCGGGTTTCCTATAGGGGAGGATTCAAACTTGCAAGTATTGCTTGGGCATCATAGTTTAAATTATTGACTTTGCAGGGGAGTAACTATAGCAGTATCCATCTATTGCAGGGATCCCCAACCTTTTGAACCCGTGAGCAACATTCAGAAGTAAAAGGATTTGGGGAGCAACACTAGCATGAAAAATGTTCTTGGGGTGCCATATAAGTGCTGTGATTGGTCATTTGGTAACCCCTATATGGATTGTCAACCTACATTGAGGCTCTGTTTGGTAGTGCATCTGGTTTTTATACAACCAAAACTTGCCTCCAAGCCTGGAATTCAAAAATAAACTCCTGCTTTGAGGCCACTGGGAGCAACATCCAAGGGGTTGGAGAGCAACATTTTGGAGAGCAACATGTTGCTCGCGAGCTACTGGTTGGGGATCACTGGTCTATTGGTAGGAGGGTCCGGGTGCTAAAGATACGTATGTCATTTTGTGATATGTCATTATATGTAATATTTGCAAATCAGGTCCACTTCTGAGGTGTTTGGCTCCTAAAATGATTTTGCTGCATGGTACTGTAAATCTGTTAAGGTAACTAACATTCAAGCAATCCCACTTTGGGGTAACTCACCTTTACTAAATCAATTCCAGCCTGCAGCCCAGCAGAACGCTCAAAGCTTCCCTGCAGCTTTACATATTGGTAACTGGAGGGAACAAGTGCAAGAGAAAGGTCATATAAACACTCCTGCATAGAGATCCCTTAGAATTTGCATATGGTTAGACACATAATCATGAGAACTAAAATACTATGGAGTTTAGCAACGCCAAGGTCAATTCTCCAAAATTCTTCTTTGGATTAGGCAGAATTTGTATATAGTATCTCATACAGTTCACTTATATTCCCTAAGGACAGAGAGATTCTTAAACTTACAGACAGCCCCTTAATAACAAGGAATCTATCAACACCCACAGATAGTCCTTTGGTATTGACAAAACATTCAGATCATAGACCTATGTGTCTTTGTCTCTGCAAAACCTCCAGATGGAGAAGTTAAAGCCTTTTTATCTTGCCTCCGTCACTTTCACCCAATGGTCAACATTGTTTATCCGTGCATGTCATCCAGCGGCAGGTCCGGACTGAGAATTAAAATAGGCCCTGGCAATTCAGGTACACAGAGGCCCAATCAGCCCACATAGAGTCCCAAACAGCCCCTACCAGCCCACTAAATACTGACTTTCTATGGGACCTTATAGCAGCCCTCTGGCATTTGCCAGAACCCACAGATTGCCAGTCTGGGTCTGTCCAGCGGTTACAGTTACCTGGGAACGTGTGACTGTCTCAGTGCAGCTTCCACATCGAAGTCTGTGCTGTTGAAGTCCACAATAATTACATTGAATCGGGAGTCTAGCGTGGCCAGGTATAGGGTCTCCATGTCTCTGATAAATTTCTGCACCCAACGGGCTTGGTTTTTAACTAGAGGAAGAAAAATCCAGCAGATGGGTAACAATTGCTACTAACCTGCACCCTAGAACTACAGCAACTCAAGCAGTGGGCTGGGCTAAAACACCAACATAAAACATGTTAACACTATTATGTTGGTTGGTAGTAATGGTCAACAAGGCTCCTTTATACTTATTTGACACTATGACATGCATGTTAGTAGGTAGTAATAGTCAACATGACTCCTTCATACTTACTTTGCACTATGAAAAGCATGTTGGTAGCTAGTAATGGTCAACAAGGCTCCTTCATACTTACTTTGCACTATGAAATGCATGTTGGTCGGTAGTAATGGTCAACAAGGTTCCTTCATACTTACTTGGCACTATGAAATGCACGGTTGCCTGTGGGTTCCAGTTGAGGCCACTTGGCCAGCACAAATCAGGTTCAAAGTTAGCACCAAGCAGCCTCCGGTAGGACCCCCACATCATGTTTTTCATTGCTCTCTCTTGCTCATCATCCAAAGAGAAGATGCCCTGCCACTTGGGAGCATAGACATAGTGAGCGAATCGTTGGATATGGCCGTAACGGTCTTTCAGCTCCAGCTCAAGAAAGTAGCGGCTGCCATGTAGGTAATCCCGGCGTTTCTCTACATTTATAATATTCAGGAGGTGATACATCCTGGAACGAAGGAGAAAAGTTGCAGGTCACCGCTTAAGCAAATTAGGACAAACACTGTAGTTTAGCACACACATTCTAAAGAGGAGCAACTGGATTATAACGCTATTTCTCAATATGCTTTCTCTACAGATTACAAAACACTGTTGTTTTTGCCATCCTGCCATAGTTTCATAAATATAAAGGAAAGCAGTTAAAGGACCAGATGTTACTGGTCCTTTAAGTGTTCAGCCCTAACTGGATTTTCAACTTGGTCTCCAACAATATTTAGGAGACCAAATAAGCACTGATTTCAAATACTACCCATATCTGGATTTCAGACTGGTCCCAACCCCTCTGTAGAAAAACTCATCACCATACTGTGTCCCACAAGAAAGTACTTGGGCAGCTCTGTTCTAGAGCATACTGTCTGCCATCATTATTCTTTCTGATAAGATTTATGATCTCACTATAGTGACAAAAGTTCCTTTCTCGCAAACTCGCCTGTTTTCCGTTTGTATGGACAGTGTAGTATCGGGAGCAAAGTTAGCTTTTATAAGTAATCAGACCCTGGCCAACATTTTTCACTTGTTATTGTATGTTCCATGTTCCTTTTTTACCTGCACTCTTCCTACTTTTCCCCAAAGTGTGGCCTATTTCTTCAACCTATACCCTGTGCACTATTATACAATTCATACATTGTTTCTGATTCTTACCCTCTGAACTTTTGGTTGAGTTTCCGCATAAAAGCTGCCACCACCCCAACAACCTCTCTCTCTCGGAGCAACAAATTGCCAGATGTGTTGCACTGAAGATCGATTGAGTCTGGCCGAATGATTTGGAAATCTGTCTGACCAAAATCGAACGTCTGATTCCAGTTCACTGACTGTTCATAAATCAATGGGTACTCCATGTCTTCTTCCTCATCCTCCTCCTCTTCTTCTTCTTCCTGTGGATCATCATCATCATCATACTGGGCATTAACAGGTCTTACCGCATCAGATGGGATATCTACTATGTTTTTCTGCTCTTCAACTTGTTCAAGGTCTGGTCTTTTAACTCTAGGGTCAAAGCGTCCCAACCTGCTAATATCAATAAATTCAGGTTTCTGACCCTCCTCCTGTTGAGGCAAAGGAATTGCAATTTCATTGTTCTGCTCTTCAACCCGCTGAAGCTGTAGATCTGGTCTATTGACTCTTGGGTCAAAGCGTCCCAACTGCAAAACACTGATAGGTTCAGGCTTCTGCATTTCCTCTTTTTCTGGTTGAGGTACAGGATTGCCAGTCTTATAGGTTGCAATATTCTGTATCTTCCCATCATTCAAGTTTAATTCCAGGTTTCTTGCATTATCGAGTTTTGCCTCAGTCCTTGATTCTGCTCTCTCTCCCCTTCTATATTCATACATTTCCACTTTAGGTTGTTTAGTCCATTCTTGTTTAGGCTCATATGACCATGAATATTTGGTTTTAAGTTCAACCTTCAACTTGTTTGGCATAGTTGTTTGAGTTATCTGCTTGTTTCGATAAATTTGATCTTGCTCATTTCCTATTTTGTTTTGAGTTATTGCCTTAGCAGTACTTTCAGTAAATTGAGGCATCTTTGCTTTTCCTACAGCACTTTCTCCTAAATTGCTCTTGTTATCCTTCAACCTTCTCCGTCCTGGTTGCTTTCTTCTGTCTCTGTGCCTTTCTTGTGCTGCTCTTGGTCGCCGGACCTGGGATGAATTCCTGGTGTCTGGCTGAGAATGCACTTGGGAGCTAAATGTTAGGGTGGGACTTGCATTGTCCACATCTGGTATGATCTTGTCTTGTACATTGAAAGCCATCTTATTTTGGACATCAGATACAGAAACAGCAATATTCACAGAGGATTCAGTCCAATTCTGAGGATGTCTGGATTCAGTTCTTCTGTGAGGTCCTGCCCTGGACCTTTCTGAAATCCCTGGTTCTCTTTTACTTATAAGAGAAAGAAGTTTTCTTTGCTGCCTCAGACTGTTCTTTCTGGGCACATCACCTCTATTCTCAGATTCTTGTGCCTCCTCATATTGAAAATCTGAAGGGTTATAATCTTCAAACATACCTGAAAATGTAGAAAATATCAAACAAGGATTATATGTAGCAAATAATCATAGTGCAAGATACCATTTCCATGGCCAGTCACAACGAAGAAAAAGGCAATTATTTGGTTATAATTCATATATGCTGACGTATACTTCCAAAAGCCCTTCTATGAGCATAATAATTATTTTAGGATTGGAACATATGATTACTTTATAATTAGAATTTAAGGATGTTTGGGTATTCTGATTCTCCTTTATACTGCACTAGGCATTAAACACCTGCAAAAATGTACGCACCTGGCTGAATGTTGGGCTTCTGTTCTGGTTGGTCCATCTTCATGTATCTTTTATATGTGAATCTGTTAAATCAATCAAAGTTGTTAGAGTTGGATCACAATTATAACAGAGAAGCAATGGTTAGTACGATGGAAATTTACCTGTTGGAGCGTCTCATGTTCTCTTGATAGATGCACTGGTTGTCCTTCTCCATGTGAGTGAGACGCGTGTAATCATTAGGATACACATAGGTCAAGTGAACCTGCAGGAGGAGATGCAATACTGTATGGAGGGTCCACTTTCATGCTTAGTTCTGCTCCCAGACCATAAATAATGATGTCATCCATGGTGGAGGATGACATCACTCTGGCACGTGGATGTCATTACTAGATCAGGACTTGCACCCTTTATGATCTTACTTGTTACCCTTTATCATTGCTCACTAACAAGGTATTTTGTTATATAGACTGTTGGATGGATATGAGAAAACCAGGAACATGATGCGTCTGAGTAAAGAAGTAAAGAAAGTATTGGACTGGACCTCCTATGAGACCTCAATGATATAATATGCCTATCATAGGTCTATACTTCTATCCTTCTCATAAACATATTGTCCTTTTCCTTGTAGCTTAGGTCCCATAAAGTGTTAGATAGACCTAGGGCCCACCGGGAGATCCTCTAGTACCCTGGCAGCCTAGTTTCCTTCTCATACACTTGTGTGACTTGTAGATTAGCTTCCATAACATCCAAATGATGGAATGTTTGGCCAGGGTGTACACAATTAATATGACCCTGCATGAAACCTGCTCACTAAGGAGCTTCCTCATGCACTAGTAGAAGGCACAGAAATTTCCATTTGGGAGGACAGATCAGAAGATAGGGTTTCTAAAGTCTCAGCTGATGGGCCAAGACACATTCTATGAGTGGTCAGCTTTAGGTTATAGCCCCTAAGGATTATTCCCACTTCTTTTTACCTGCCCTCCAACTCGCACCCCACCACCACCTCTATATACACAACAATCTTTCCTTATTGTGTTATCATATTGTATCCCTTTATTATGCAACAGAGCAACTTACAAACTGGAGTCCCTGGTAACGCTGAAGAGGGTATCCTTCCACCAGGTAACTGGGCTTGTAGGAGCAGGTTGGCAAGACATTACGTATGCGATTTTTCGTCATTAGTGGAACTGGAAGAGGTAAGATGCAAAGGAAAAGCTAAGTATAGATTAGTATACTATAATACAATAATGCTTTATGGCTGGAATTCTAGATAAAGTATATAGGTGGCCTTACAGGGGCCAACATGAGCTGCTGACTAGGTCACTTTGGATAAAGCAGCTAGCTAGCTTATTTTGGTAGGGGACCAAAACAACAGACTTTTTGATCAGTTGGGTTCCCAATAGCTAATGCCTTTTTTTGGTAGAATAGTATTCCCAGAGCCCATACACCCCTCCCTTGTTATCTCTGGCATCATCTCTGATGTCATGTCCAATGTCAGCTGAGGGGGACAAGCTTAGGTCTTCGAAACCCTTCTCAAACTTGTCCCAGGTTTGCTCTGGTTTGAGAAGGAACAGGTTAGAGTTGGGGAAGGTTGGCCATCAATACTCTATTGGCCCCAGTTATGATCCAATACGATCTGTAGATATATCAGACTTGAAATTCAGTTTTAAATTACTATAGAGCAGAGAAGACTTGACATGAAGTGGAAAGCTGGGGTAAAATAAGAAGTGTTAGCTAAAGGTGAATAAGCAAAACTCCATGATGCTTTCATTATAAATTTGATTGTACCAGTTGCAGCTAGAGCACTCTGTCTTTGTTGGTAAGATAGTTGTTATGTAGGATCGATATTTGTTATAACAAGCACTGATGATTATATACTCTTTATTCTACCATACAATGGGAACACCATGTGTTGACTGTTACTCATGGGCGGATTTTCATTAAGGCTTGGGGAGGCTAAGCCTCCCCAAACCTGTTTGTTCAAAAAATAAATAAAAAAACCCTCCAAAAAAAATCAAAGCAAAAAAAGAAAAATCCTTTATTGACTGACCGGTGGTTCTGTTTCTATCTGTTTAGGGGGGTGGGCAGCTGCCGATACCATATTTCTACATGTCAGGGTAATTCCAGTGTGCAATGACTTCACCATGAGATTTGAAGGAAATCTCGGGAGATCTTATACAGGTGAATTCCACAGCCGTTCTGAGCTCCTTTAACTGTGCTCACAGTTAGGGAGAAATGATTAAACTACTGCAAGGTAATCCCAGATCAGTGGCGTAACTAGATATTACTGGGCCCCACAGCAAATTATTTTTCAGGCCCCCAAAATTTTTATCAGTTGACTTGTTTTACCAATATTTATTGAAACTGTATATGAATTAGGGCCTCGTGGGGCCCCTATACCTCCTGGGCCCCCCTGCAGGCGCAGGGTCTGCTTCCTCTATAGTTACGCCCCTGTCCCAGATGGATCCACTCTGGACTGAAGAGAAAGGAACTATACTGCAAGTGCTTTATTAGCTAGCCTCATACAATATATTTAAAGTTAGCCTGTAAAGAGTCTTTATAATAGTCTTGTCTTGTAAATTGTGCCACGTGGTGTCTTTGCTGTTCTGTGTATTTGTGACAGTCACAGAGCTACCCTAAGACTAGTGTGTTTCTGAGTCCCTAGATTTGTGCTACATTCAGTATTCTTATAGGTGTGTGATAGCAGACCCATGTTACTCCCCATCAGCGCTGAAATTAGAGCAGTGGGAATAGTTAAAGTGGTTGTTCACCTTTAAATTAACTGTTAGTATGATGAGAGTGATTCTGAGACAGTTTGCAATTGTTTTTCATTTTTTATTATGTGTGTTTTTTTAATTATTTAGCTTTTTATACAGCAGCAATTTCAGCAATATGGTTGCTAGGGTCCACATTACCCCAGCAACCATGCATTGATTTGAATAAGAGACTGGAATATTAATAGGAGAGGGACTGAATAGAAAAATTTGCAATAAAAAGTAAGTAACATTAATATTGTAGCCTTAAAGAGCATTTGTTTTAAAGATGGGGTCAGTAAAACAAATGCTCTTTACAATATTAATGTTATTTAAAAAACTATTGTTATATAAAACCAATTGAAAAGTTGCTTAGATGTAGCTATTCAATAACATACTAAAAGTTAACCTAAAGGTGAACCACCCCTTTAAAGGTGCTGCAAGTTATGATAGAAGGAGACAGAGAAGAGGCTGATTGCATACCCAGAGTGAAAGGCATAACAGTTCAGTCAGTAAAATAAAAAATTTAGGGAAATTAGGAGGAGAGCCTTGTGCGTTAAGAGTGATTGCATTACAAATTATAATAGAAGAACACTATTGTCTTACCTCACTGTCTACTCTCTAGTGCCAGGGTCACATACAATGGATTCATTAGTGGTGCTAACTTTCTTATTAACGGTGATTTATAACATGAATTGGCCCTAAACTATAAACTTAAGGTAAACTGACCCCTGGTATCTCATAAGGGCAATACCCCCTCCCTGTGTCCATTTTTAGATTAAAAAAAAAGTCCTCTGGCTGAGGCTAAACTGTATACCTCTGAGGTAGTGCCCAGGTGAGAGCCAATCCAATTACTCTTAAGCAGCTAGGCCAGATTGTGTAAGTGCAGCAGATTCTTGTAAAACTTGCCTAAGAAGATAATATTAAGAATTAGGTCTGCTTGGTGGGCAGCTTGGGCCCCACCAAATTTTGATCTGGACAGTATGTTTTTTTCTTCAGGCTTTCTGGTTCAGTGTGTAAGACTGCATATTCATTGCATTTTATGTAAAAGTAGACCAATAAAATGATTTGATGGTAAACAAACTTTATCCATGTGGAGTGACACATTCGTCTGCTAGTTACTTAGTATTTAAAGGAAAACTATACTCCCCGAACAATGTAGGTCTCTAAAAAGATATTGCATAAAACAGCTTGTGTAAAACCCTGCTTCATGTAAATAAACCATTTTCATAATAATATACTGTTCTAGTAGTATGTGCCATTGGGTAATCATAAATAGAAAATTGCCATTTTAAAAAATAAGGGCCGCCCCCTGGGATCCTAGGAAGAATGGTGCACATAAACATACCAAACAAACCATACATGTTAGGTCACATAAGCCAAAGCTTGATAAAGGATAGTTTGTGTCCGAAAATTCTCTATGCTACATTGAGATAAAAGCGGTTTTAATGAAAAACCTGGAGTGCTGCAATCTTTATACACATAAGCCAATTAACAGACAGATTTCTGTCTTTTGCTTCCACACTTCTTCCTGTTACAGTTAGAGCTGCAGTATTTCTGGTCAGGTGATCTCTTCCTGTTACAGTTAGAGCTGCAGTATTTCTGGTCAGGTGATCTCTTCCTGTTACAGTTAGAGCTGCAGTATTTCTGGTCAGGTGATCTCTTCCTGTTACAGTTAGAGCTGCAGTATTTCTGGTCAGGTGATCTCTTCCTGTTACAGTTAGATCTGCAGTATTTCTGGTCAGGTGATCTCTTCCTGTTACAGTTAGAGCTGCAGTATTTCTGGTCAGGTGATCTCTTCCTGTTACAGTTAGAGCTGCAGTATTTCTGGTCAGGTGATCTCTTCCTGTTACAGTTAGATCTGCAGTATTTCTGGTCAGGTGATCTCTTCCTGTTACAGTTAGAGCTGCAGTATTTCTGGTCAGGTGATCTCTTCCTGTTACAGTTAGAGCTGCAGTATTTCTGGTCAGGTGATCTCTTCCTGTTACAGTTAGAGCTGCAGTATTTCTGGTCAGGTGATGTCTAAGGCAGCACAATATTTACTTAAATATATATGTTTGTTAAGATTCTTCAATCTGGAGTGCTGCAATCTTTATACACATAAGCCAATTAACAGACAGATTTCTGTCTTTTGCTTCCACACTTCTTCCTGTTACAGTTAGAGCTGCAGTATTTCTGGTCAGGTGATCTCTTCCTGTTACAGTTAGAGCTGCAGTATTTCTGGTCAGGTGATCTCTTCCTGTTACAGTTAGATCTGCAGTATTTCTGGTCAGGTGATCTCTTCCTGTTACAGTTAGAGCTGCAGTATTTCTGGTCAGGTGATCTCTTCCTGTTACAGTTAGAGCTGCAGTATTTCTGGTCAGGTGATGTCTAAGGCAGCACAATATTTACTTAAATATATATGTTTGTTAAGATTCTTCAATCTGGAGTGCTGCAATCTTTATACACATAAGCCAATTAACAGACAGATTTCTGTCTTTTGCTTCCACACTTCTTCCTGTTACAGTTAGAGCTGCAGTATTTCTGGTCAGGTGATCTCTTCCTGTTACAGTTAGAGCTGCAGTATTTCTGGTCAGGTGATCTCTTCCTGTTACAGTTAGATCTGCAGTATTTCTGGTCAGGTGATCTCTTCCTGTTACAGTTAGAGCTGCAGTATTTCTGGTCAGGTGATGTCTAAGGCAGCACAATATTTACTTAAATATATATGTTTGATAAGATTCTTCAATCTGTCACTTAATTTGATATAAACGTTTTGGGGGTATAGTTTTCGTTTAACCATTCAGCCTGTGTTAGAGGCTTTATAGTCAGCCCGTGTATGGTACAGATTTCAGCCTGATCATGCTGGAGTGCTTTGTTAGACACAAATCCACCCCATGTGCTCATTGACAGACTTTTGGTAATGCCACATAATATGGGACTGAATCAGCTGTTTTTTTGTCAATGGAAAATTGGTGGCAAACCTACACTTGCATTAGCCTCCCCAAACTAAAATATCACCCTCCGCCTATGCTTGATAAAGGGCTGGAATAGCCCGAAACGTCGCTCTGCTAATGGCATGAATAAATAACCTTTGATTCACATATCGGAGTGCTGCTGGAGTTATTGCTTTTCATTTGAATTTCTCCTCGGGCAGAGAGGAACACAGCTGTGCACCCGACGCTGCAAAAGGTGATTCTGTGTAAGTGTGGCACCTTACTGATGTGATTTGATTACCCTCCGCCTATGCTGTTACTACTATCTGTGAACCAAGTATGTGCTCCCCTACCCCTACCCTTGAAAAAAAAAAAAAAAATTATTAAAAAAAAAGATAGTGAGGTATTATTCTACAGCTCACCCAGAAACTGGATGACACCTTCCCTCCTCTCTAAACCATGGCACCAGCAACACCAAGACATTGTTTTTGAACCAAACACACACAGCTCTATTAGGGTAAGGGCACACGTGAAGATTTGGGAAGATTTAGGGCAGAGACAGACGTGCAGATTCGTGAAAATTTAGTCGCCTGAAAGCTAATCGCCTCTTCTTCGGTTGACTGATCTCCCTGAAAAGCCTTCCTGCTGGCTAGAATGTAAATTGCCGGCGGGATGGCACTCGGAGGGCTTCGTTTTCCGAAGTCGCCCAAAGTTGCCTCACAAAGTAACTCCGGGCGACTTCGGAAAATGAAGCACTCCAAGTGCCATCCAGCCAGTGATTTAGATTCTAGCCGGCGGGAGGCAGTTCGGGGAGATTAGTCGCCCCAAAGAAGAGGCAATTTATTGCCGGCGTCTAAATCTCCCTGAATCTTCACGTGTACCCTTAGTTGCCCGTCAATAAGTCGCTTCTTCTTCGGGGCGACTAATCTCCCTGATCTGCCTCCCACCGGCTAGAATCTAAATCACTGGCGGGATGGCACCGGAGCGTTTCATTTTCCGAAGTAGCCCGAAGTTTCCTCGTGAGGAAGAAGCGATTAGTCGCCAGGCGACAAAATGACAAAACTGATAGGATTCTTGAATGGCTAACACTTACACGCTTGATCAGTCATTCTGGCCAATTCCAGAGGATGGGAATAGAAAAGAAAGGTGCCCCCAATATTACCCACCTTTATAAAAATGATCCCTTTTGTCTGGTTTTAGCATATCTGCTGGATGCTGCTCCAAACCTTCGCTGTGAAAGCTAGCCGCTGAGACCGGAATTTGGGTGGTGTCGCCCAAGGAATCCCCTGTGTCATCTGTGAAGGAACAGAGAGATGGAGACACAATAGAAGATCAGTTAAACAGAATATAGAGGAGAAAGGGCAGGAGGGCTTTGGAGTATGACGAGTGACCATTATGAAGAACAAACATAGAGTTGGGTAAAAGAAGTGAATCGGTGAGTAATACATTTATAGTCACAAAGTTCATATTTGGTAGACTTTGAAGGGAGGAGTCATATCAATATAGGAGGGTTTATAACGAGTTACATGATAACTGTGACCTCACAAGTTGTGTAGCCGACATCACTGAACTTACTGGAGAAAAGAGACAGGAACCGGGAATCTATGACCATGAACGGAGAGGTGAGTTCTGTGAGACGCCACTGAAAGAGACAGACATATGCGGAAATGCCACAAGACAAGTCTGTAATCCATTTAAATTTATCCCATAAAGCCAAAAAAAAAAACCCGGTCATAAAAAGTGAAATAAAGAGAAGGTCAATCTTTATCATGAACAGTTTATGTTTAAGGAGCTTTTGTTACCGCCACTTCCACGTGGTCTGTTCCAGCGTTATCTTGTTTGTGCAACAGCTCAAAATAATACTTTACTGTTGGCGACAACCTAAAGAACAGGAGAAAATAGGGTGCAACGTCACTATAATAGTTAATGTAGCACAGGCACATGGTCACCCACAAACCTGAGGATAAGTAAACCTTTAAAATAAGTGATTGTAAAATTGATGAGAGTGTTATTCTAAGCACTTTTGTCCTTTACATTCATTATTTATTTTCTTTTTATTCCAAGATATTAAGGGATACATGTGCTGTTAATATGAATGAATTTTGTTCCAACAGCGCCACCTGCTGGTCAGTTTCTGACCAGTCTGACCACCAAGTAGTCAGGGAAGTTGTCAGGAGAAAGAAAGAGGCTGCTCTGATGTTCTTCTGCTTAGGAAAGATGTGAGAAAGGTTTCTAATTGTTTTCCTAAGCAGAAGAACATCAGAGCAGCTTCTTTCTTTCTCCTGACAACTTCCTTGACTACTTGGTGGTCACCAGGAAACCTCAAAAGAGGCTGACACAAGTCTGGACCCACAAAGTATTAAAGCTGGAGTCAGATTGTAAAAGGCTTATATATTATTCTCCATAATTAAGAACCAAGGCCTGGCGCGTTTCGTATGTACCAGGGACACTTAAGGCCCCCATGTACGTGCCGATAAAAGCTGCCGACAGACTGGCAGCTTATTGGCCCGTGTGTCAGACAGATCTCGTTCGCGCAGGTTAAAAAATTCCGTCGGATCGCAGCCGCATCTGTTCGTGTATATGGTCCAGAGATGTGACCGCCCGTACCGGATGCATTATGATCTGATCATTGGGCCCTAGGGCCCACGATTGGATCAGCCCGATATCGCCCACTTCAATGTGGGCATATCCGGGAGTGATCCACTCGTTTGGTGACATTGCGAAATGAGTGGATCTCTACGTCTATGGCCACCTTTAGTCATATATTTATATATTTGTATACTTGTTGGTCAGACTGGTCAGAAACTGACCAGCAGGTGGTGCTGTTGGAACAAAATTCATTCATATTAACAGCACATGTATCCCTTAATATCTTGGAATAAAAAGAAAATAAATAATGAATGTAAAGGACAAAAGTGCTTAGAATATCCCCCTCATCAATTTTACATTCACTTATTTTAAAGGTTTACTTATCCTTTAAATCTGTAGCTTAGGTTTATCCCCTGGTCAGTATGTGACAAATGGCACAATCTCCAAGCAATCATTCCTGCCATTAGTACATCTTCCTCTGGACATGAGAGCCTTTGTCTCACCTTACTGTGATAGACACTTGATCCTGGAATTTTCCAAACTCTCCTGGGGCCGTCCATTGTTTCCCTGTCTGTGGGAGAAGCAGAAAGGGTGAGGGTGGATGGTAATTGTATTTGGCTCATCTGCGTTGGGATGAGTTATACTTACTGGGCCAACTCTGCACATAAGGGACAGTTTTTCAACCGTGTGGTCCTTACTCAGCCAAAACTCTGCGTTGTCGTCAGAAGATACAGCAAACTGATATTCACCTGGAGGAAAGAGGATCTATATAATAAGGCCCATAGGTGGATTTAAAGGAATGCTTGGGAGAAGCTAAAATCCCAAAACCAACACCAATCATTTGCACACAGGATGGAGATATTATACATGGAATTGACACTGTATTTATCCTACTGTGTGTTCTGGGGTATTATACATGGAATTGGCACTGTATTTATCCTGCTGTGTGTTCTGGGGTATTATACATGGAATTGGCACTGTATTTATCCTGCTGTGTGTTCTGGGTATTATACATGGAATTGACACTGTATTTATCTGCTGTGTGTTCTGGGGTATTATACATGGAATTGGCACTGTATTTATCTGCTGTGTGTTCTGGGGTATTATACATGGAATTGGCCCTGTATTTATCCTACTGTGTGTTCTGGGGTATTATATATGGAATTGGTACTGTATTTATCCTACTGTGTGTTCTGGGGTATTATACATGGAATTGGCCCTGTATTTATCCTGATTTGTGTTCTGGGGTATTATACATGGAATTGGCCCTGTATTTATCCTGATTTGTGTTCTGGGGTATTATACATGGAATTGGCCCTGTATTTATCCTGATTTGTGTTCTGGGGTATTATACATGGAATTGGCCCTGTATTTATCCTGCTGTGTGTTCTGGGGTATCATACATGGAATTGGCCCTGTATTTATCCTGATTTGTGTTCTGGGGTATTATACATGGAATTGGCCCTGTTTTTATCTGCTGTGTGTTCTGGGGTATTATACATGGAATTGGCACTATATTTATCTGCTGTGTGTTCCGGGGTATTATACATGGAATTGGCACTATATTTATCTGCTGTGTGTTCCGGGGTATTATACATGGAATTGGCACTATATTTATCTGCTGTGTGTTCTGGGGTATTATACATGGAATTGGCACTATATTTATCTGCTGTGTGTTCCGGGGTATTATACATGGAATTGGCCCTGTATTTATCCTACTGTGTGTTCTGGGGTATTATACATGGAATTGGCGCTGTATTTATCCTGCCGTGTGTTCATGGGTATTATACATGGAATTGGCAATGTATTTATCCTGATTTGTGTTCTGGGATATTATACATCGAATTGCCACTGTATTTATCCTGCTGTGTGTTCTGGGGTATTATACATGGAATTGGCCCTGTTTTTATCTGCTGTGTGTTCTGGGGTATTATACATGGAATTGGCACTGTATTTATCTGCTGTGTGTTTTGGGTTATTATACATGGAATTGGCCCTGTATGTATCTGCTGTGTGTTATGTGTTATTATACATGGAATTGACCCTGTATTTATTTGCTGTGTGTTCTGGGGTATTATACATGGAATTGGCACTGTATTTATCTGCTGTGTGTTCTGGGGTATTATAAATGGAATTGGCCCTGTATTTATCTGCTGTGTGTTCTGGGGTATTATACATGGAATTGGCCCTGTATTTATCCTGATTTGTGTTCTGGGGTATTATACATGGAATTGGCCCTGTATTTATCCTGATTTGTGTTCTGGGGTATTATACATGGAATTGGCCCTGTATTTATCCTGATTTTTGTTCTGGGGTATTATACATGGAATTGGCCCTGTATTTATCCTGCTGTGTGTTCTGGGGTATCATACATGGAATTGGCCCTGTATTTATCCTGATTTGTGTTCTGGGGTATTATACATGGAATTGGCACTGTATTTATCTACTGTGTGTTCTGGGGTATTATACATGGAATTGGCCCTGTTTTTATCTGCTGTGTGTTCTGGGGTATTATACATGGAATTGGCCCTGTATTTATCCTACTGTGTGTTCTGTGGTATTATACATGGAATTGGCACTGTATTTATCTGCTGTGTGTTCTGGGGTATTATACATGGAATTGGCGCTGTATTTATCCTGCCGTGTGTTCATGGGTATTATACATGGAATTGGCAATGTATTTATCCTGATTTGTGTTCTGGGATATTATACATCGAATTGCCACTGTATTTATCCTGCTGTGTGTTCTGGGGTATTATACATGGAATTGGCACTGTATTTATCCTGCTGTGAGTTCTGGGGTATTATACATGGAATTGGCGCTGTATTTATCCTGCCGTGTGTTCATGGGTATTATACATGGAATTGGCAATGTATTTATCCTGATTTGTGTTCTGGGATATTATACATCGAATTGCCACTGTATTTATCTGCTGTGTGTTCTGGGGTATTATACATGGAATTGGCCCTGTTTTTATCTGCTGTGTGTTCTGGGGTATTATACATGGAATTGGCACTGTATTTATCTGCTGTGTGTTTTGGGTTATTATACATGGAATTGGCCCTGTATGTATCTGCTGTGTGTTCTGTGTTATTATACATGGAATTGACCCTGTATTTATTTGCTGTGTGTTCTGGGGTATTATACATGGAATTGGCACTGTATTTATCTGCTGTGTGTTCTGGGGTATTATAAATGGAATTGGCCCTGTATTTATCTGCTGTGTGTTCTGGGGTATTATACATGGAATTGGCACTGTATTTCACCCATGTGTTCTGGGGTATTATAAATGGAATTGGCCCTGTATTTATTTGCTGTGTGTTCTGGGGTATTATACATGGAATTGGCACTGTATTTATCTGCTGTGTGTTCTGGGGTATTATACATGGAATTGGCACTGTATTTATCCTGCTGTGTATTCTGTGTTATTATACATGGAATTGGCACTGTATTAATCGTGCCATGTGTACTGGAGTATTATACATGGAATTGGCACTGTATTTATCCTGATTTGTGTTCTGGGGTATTATACATGGAACTGGAATTATATACCCGGCACACACACTTATCCCTGCCCTCTTGCCGACAACTACCTGAGTGGACAGCAAAGTTCAAAGTGCAGGGAAGGCATACAACAAACCCAATGATCTGGGTCCCCTTGTCCCCTAGGACCCCCTACCCATAACCACAGGGTCTGCTGTATGGCATTTAAATCACTGGCAACAGGGACAACACTACAGGCAGATAAAAGTGCAACTTGGCTCAAAGACTGTTTCCTGGTTATCTTACAGGAATGTGGGATTCCACATATTGCAGCCCAAGAAAATGAGCCTGTTATGAATATTTAGCTCTGTCTCTGCCTTGAGTTGGAGTCTGTCAGTCTCTTACCTTCTGTAGCTGGCTGCAAATAGCCAAAGATGCGCAATCCATAGTTTGTCCACTGGGGGGTCACAGCGAGTTTGCTGACGGTGGTGCGCACCTAAAAGTAGGAAAGGATTCGATACTTTGAGATTCCGAGAGCCAACACCAATTTTTGTGACAAAATTTCTCTCCCCGCTCCTATTTTGCATATGCAAATTAGGAGTCAGATTCAGTTCGGCCGGGCAGAAGGATTCGGAGAATCCGAAACCTGGAAAAAAGGCCTAATCCTGGATTCAGTGCATCCCTAACTGTTATAAACTGCAGCTGAAAGCAGAATTTAAAAGTTACTTTCTGTTCTCTGGGTCTGACTCTTGAAAAAATGTAGCTGCAGTCAATTTTCTTCCAGGTCTCTTAATAAGCTTTTGCAGAAGTCAGAACCAGCAGTGCAGAGAATGTAGTGCAGAGAATGCACAACAGGTAATGCTTTCAGCAGCAATTACATGTTAAAATAAAAAAATAAAACAAACCACAGTAAATGCTAAACGTATGTTGGAAAGTTGCTTAATATTACATTTTCTTTCATGATGCAGTTTTTGGGTGGAGTTCCCCTTTAATGGGGATTCTACAGATTCTAATGTTCCCTTTGTGCCGTTATTTTATAATATCATTTATGATTATCATAATCGGTTTAGCAAAGAGATTTTATTTCATAACCTGTTATTTTAAAGTTTTGAGGTGGCAACCCTTTCCCTAATACAATTCCCTATATAGCCCAAAGGGTTGAGATGTTCTCTGTCCTGCTCTTTAACCAGATGACGAGAATAAAATCGGATCGGAATAGGACGCAAATTATTCATTTATATAGGATGGTAATATGTGCATACAGAGTCCTCCAATCATAGCTCAGGGGGACGAAAGGGGTTAAACCCTGCTTTTGCTGCTTCACTATAGAAAAGCAAATTAAAGGGGACATAAACGTTCCCTAATATCGACTCTTCAACGTCAACCATCTCATTAGATCTAACGAGATTAAGGTGAAATTTTTGACTTGCCAATTATATCCTATAATTTTGTGATGGTGGTGCCGTTCCAGCACCTGGTGATGACATCACAGAGCTGGTGCTGCTTGCTGACATCACTACTGGAGCACCAATCACCAGCCTGTACCCACTAGATGCCAGAGATTTGCAGATGTGATATTCGGGGGGCAAGTAGCTGTAGCATTAAACTCCCAGTTGAAGACCCATTAGGTACTAGTGGTACCTTGTCAACTCCTTGTTGTCTCCTTTCTACTGGTCAGAATGCTGTGGTAGGTGCTCCTTATTTTATATTGAGAGCTAATCTCTATTCAGTGGGGTAACCATTGGGGAGCAGGTCTCTTGATGGGGGGACCTGAAGTCATTGCGGGGACCAAAAAAACCCCCAACACTTTGGGGGCCACAATTCATATCCTATCACTGCTTTTCTATTTAGTGCTGGTGAGTATGGGGTGGAAGTGGGCTCACAAGTAAGGAGGCTGCAGGGGGGCCTGTGGTTCAGTGTTACTCTGTTCTTGTTTCAGACCCTGCTTGTATGCTGCCTCTACTGACCCAGCATAAACTATAGTAGTACTTATCCGTTATCTACTGTGTATCCTGTGCTTGAATGGCTGCCCCCTTTGCTACACAGCAGCTTCTTTATATAAACTATAGTAGTACTTATCTGTTATCTACTGTGTATCCTGTGCTTGAATGGCTGCCCCTATGGCTACACAGCAGCTTGTTTATATAAACTATAGTAGTACTTATCTGTTATCTACTGTGTATCCTGTGCTTGAATGGCTGCCCCCATGGATACACAGCAGCTTGTTTATATAAACTATAGTAGTACTTATCTGTTATCTACTGTGTATCCAGTGCTTGAATGGCTGCCCCCATGGCTACACAGCAGCTTGTTTATATAAACTATAGTAGTACTTATCTCTTATCTACTGTGTATCCTGTGCTTGAATAGTCGTCCCCATGGCTACACAGCAGCTTGTTTATATAAACTATAGTAGTACTTATCTGTTATCTACTGTGTATCCTGTGCTTGAATGGCTGCCCCCATGGCTACACAGCAGCTTGTTTATATAAACTATAGTAGAGTTTCTGAAGCAAACACACCCATTGAACCAGAGCATCACAACAGTGTATTATATTTTCATTCTTTAAAATACTTTTTTTTCATGTTACTGTTCCTTAAAAGAGCTGATGGTTACAGCGTGCAGGTCATACCACTCACATGGGGGTACAGGGGGAAGTGCAGATTACGCCTCAGTTGTTGTATGCTGCTCCCACACCAGTCCTCAAAGACATGCAGATTGGCCTGACCCATGAACTGCAAATATAAAAAGAAAAGGATTAAAATAAACCCATTTTCCAGCATCAGGAGTTCCTAAAGCAAATACAATGTTGCTGTATAAAGGATGAAAGTGGGAGAGGGTATTTGCATTGCAAGAACAAATGCACGTGCTGAAGGCTATCGATTCCATCTGGAGGAAAAGAGGTTCAGGCATCAGCAAAGGAGGGGGCTCAATCAAATAGAAGTTTGTTTCACAATCTGAATATAAATGAGTTGTATCTTTTTAAATCTATAAATGAGCCCTGCAATTTAAAGGGAAAGGTATACGTTACAGAATAGTATACCAGTCACTGGGGGGTAGGGCAATGGTTTTTGTATGGAAGAGAAGGAGCCCTGGGATTTGCTACTCAATTTGGTTTGCAGGGGGGCAGGCAGAGATTTATCCAAGTCCATAAAGGAAGCTTTGTGCTAATGATCGGATTGCACGGTTTCCCCGCCGACCCCCTAACCCATTACAATACGTCTCTATCTCTCTTTTCCATTAGAGGAAGCAAAGAGCCGTCTGTACTGGGATTCCCGGCTATTAATGGAGATGCAAAGAAGATCGGTATCAGGGAGGGCTCGGTATTTGGGCCCAGTTTTATATTTTCCATTTGGAGCTGGTAGGTCGAATTTCAGCTCCTCTGTGTCTTGATCTGATGGCTAAAACTCACCCTGGAAGGGAAACAGCAGAGAAACCATCTCCCTTTCATTGCCAATCATATAAAATCTGTAGTGCTGGCAATGAAAGGCAGTGAAGGGGTTAAAGTGGTGGTCCACCTTTCAGGTAACTTAGAAATGCTAATTCTAAGCAACTTTTCAATTGATATTCAATTTCTCTTTAGGGCAGAGACAGACGAGAAGATTCGGGAGATTTAGGCGACTAATCTCTCAGAACTGCCTCCCCGACGGCTAGACTATAAATTGCAGGATGGCACTCGGAGCACTTTGTTTTCCGAAGTCGCCTGACGAGGAAACTTCAGGCAACTTCGGAAAACAAAGCGACTTTGATCCTAGCCGGCAGGGAGGCAGTTTGGGCCGATTTGTTGGGCAACTAATCTCGCCAAATCACGACGTGTGTCTCTGCCCTTAAAGTTTTTGAGTTATTTACCTTCTTCTTCAGATTCTTTACACCTTTCAGCTAGGGGTCACTGACCCATCTAGCTACAAATTTACTGTTATTGCTCATTTTTATTACTCCTCTGTCTATTCACGACCTCACCTATTCAGGTTCCAATCTCTCATTCAATACCATGCATGGTTGCTAGGGTAATTAGGATTGTAGCAACCAGATGGCTGAAATTGCAAACTGGAGAGCTGCTGAATAAAAGACTAAATAACTCAAAAACCACAAATAATAAAAAAAATGGACATCAATTGTCTCAGAATATCCCTCTCTACGTCATGCTAAGTCTAAAGGTGGACAACCCCTTGAAAAGTCGCCCAGAGACAAATCGCCTCTTCTTCGGGCGCCTGATTTCCGCCAAACTGCCTCCCCACCAGCTAGAATTTAAATCGCCGGTGGGATGGCACTCGGAGCACTTTGTTTTCCGAAGACGCCCGAAGTCGCCTCCCAAGGAAACTTCGGGCGACTTTGGAAAACGAAGTGCCCTGAGTGCCATCCTGCCCGTGATTTCGATTCTAGCTGGCAGAAAGATTAGTCGCTCGAAGAAGATGCAATTTGTCGCCAGGCGACTTATCTCGACGAATCTCGACGTGTGTCTCTGCCCTTATAATTTTTGAGTTGTTTCCCTTCTTCTTCAGGCTCTTTACACCTTTCAGCTAGGGGTCACTGACCCATCTAACTACAAATTTACTGTTATTGCTCATTTTTATTTCTCCTCTTTCTATTGAGGGCCGAGGCCCTCTTCTTTTTCAGGTTCCAGTCTCTCATTCAAAACCATGCAACCAGGTGGCTGAAATTGCAAACTGGAGAGCTGCTGAATAAAAAGCTAAATAACTATAAAAAAAAATACTATTATTGCTCATTTTTATTACTCCTCTTTCTATTCAGGCCGCTCCTATTCAGGTTCCAGTCTCTTATTCAAATCAGAGCATGGTTGCTAGGGTCATTTGGATCGTAGCAACCAGATGGCTGAAATTGCAAACTGGAGAGCTGCTGAATAAAAAGCTAAATAACTCAAAAACCACAAATAATAAAAAATTAAAATCAATTGTCTCAGAATATCCCTCTCTACATCATGCGATGGACAACCCCTTTAAAGAGGCACACATTCCCGTAGCCCCGGCCAAATGTTCCTGGACTACAACTCCCAGTATTATTTAATATATCATAGGAGTTTAAAGTGCATGGAGAGAAAACAATTCATTTCAAATATCAATAGGGTGTTATTCTTCCGACAATACTATTGTTTCCCCGTCTGGAGGGGTAAGGCTGCACATTTTATGATAGAAGAAGAAACTTTTTTTGTGACAGGTGCCCTTTAAGGGAATATCTAATGGCTCTATCCTGCTACACATACTAAGGACAGAGGTAGGTGTGTGACCTTCACTTTCACTAATCTCACAGGTGTGACAAATCCACCAAACAGCGAATGGGATGTGAGGAGGATGTGAGGGATTTGACTGTCAATTGAGCAAAAGCCCTAGAGCCTTGAGATTCAGATTTATTTGCTAATAACACAATATACAGTGTAATGTCAGGCACCCAGTCCTGGGAGAAAATACAGAAGCACCAAGGGAACCTTTATTTTCCTATAATGTGTACTTAAAGGTCAAACTAAAGTGCCAATGGAATTTACCTTTATTTATCTCACTCTCTTTATAACCAGTAACAGACTCACCTCAGGGTGGGATTTTGGTGGCTTGTAAAACTCTAAATTTGGATGAAGAGCTGGAATGTTCTTGTGTGCCAGAGCTTTGCCGAGCTCACTCCAGCTGCTGTATCCTAGGAAAGATGGAAAATAAATACACAGTGACTGGAAATGGCTCTGAGTACCACGTGTCTGAGGCTGTCACCCTTAGTTACCACCGTCTTGTAGAGGAGATTGGGTTCCTGTAAATGTGCATAGCAGTAGAAGTGGGATAACTGGTATAGTAGGGAGAGATGGAGCCTATAGTAACAGTGGGATAATAGTCTCTGGGAAGGGAGTGTGACTGTGGGATAGCAGGTATAGTAGGGAGAGATGGTGTCTATAGTAACAGTGGATAATAGTCTCTGGGAAGGGAGTGTGACTGTGGGATAGCAGGTATAGTAGGGAGAGATGGTGCCTATAGTAACAGTGGATAATAGTCTCTGGGAAGGGAGTGTGACTGTGGGATAGCAGGTATAGTAGGGAGAGATGGTGCCTATAGTAACAGTGGATAATAGTCTCTGGGAAGGGAGTGTGACTGTGGGATAGCAGGTATAGTAGGGAGAGATGGTGCCTATAGTAACAGTGGGATAATAGTCTCTGGGAAGGGAGTGTGACTGTGGGATAGCAGGTATAGTAGGGAGAGATGGTGCCTATAGTAACAGTGGATAATAGTCTCTGGGAAGGGAGTGTGACTGTGGGATAGCAGGTATAGTAGGGAGAGATGGTGCCTATAGTAACAGTGGGATAATAGTCTCTGGGAAGGGAGTGTGACTGTGGGATAGCAGGTATAGTAGGGAGAAATGGTGTCTATAGTAACAGTGGATAATAGTCTCTGGGAAGGGAGTGTGACTGTGGGATAGCAGGTATAGTAGGGAGAGATGGTGCCTATAGTAACAGTGGGGTAATAGTTTTGAGGATAGGGATTGTAGCTTACAGAGCTTTGCATTCAATATTAGGGAGAGTTGGCAATGAAGAATCAGATTAAATACCCTTAGGGGGAGATCACTGTGTTTCTGGCACAAGAAAATGCCCCTGTGGAAAAGTGAACTTGTTCCTCTGACGTAGAAGTTCATTAATTAGATATTACCTGTTATCCTGCCGGCCTATAAACACCTGCTCCGTGACACAAATATAACACTGAACAAACAGCAAACAAGATAATTAGCCGGTGCTCTGACATGGAAGTCATTACCTGTTTACCTGCCTGGGCACCTACAACGAACACCCAGAAAACATACACCTGAGGTTTGAGGACAGACAGACACTGATGTGCGACACAGACACAAGTCCATTGACGCCACTTTATCAAAAGGAAACTGACCAATGCAATTTCCCAATTATAAGGGAAATTTCACAACAACAGATATTACTTACTCTGTGAGTAAAGCTACTAGCCCGTAGCAACCAATCACTAATGAGCTCTGAGTCACCTGCACTAATATAAATTCAAAACAGAAATCCGATAGGTCAGGCTTGTCTGGGCAAATTCAAAAAGCAATATCAGGAACAAGAGTTTCAAGAAATAATATATTATATTATTTGATAATTATATTATAGAATAGAAAGTAGCAATAACAATACATTTGTAGCCGTATAGAACATTTGGGGTTTTATATTAAGATGGGGTCAGTGGCCCCAATTTGAAAGCTGGAAAGATTTAGGAGAAAAAGGCAAATCATTTTTAAAAACTATAAAATAATAAATAATGAAGACCAACAAGTTGCGTATTATAACTATAAGTTCATGTCTCTATTTCTGCACCCAGGTTTGACCTGGGGATATGGAACAGTTTGCTATTCCCCATCTGGCATCAATTACATGCTTAGAACCTCATATTATTTTCTTAATTACTCATCCGTGGAAATTAATTTCCCATTATCTCGTTAAAGCTGCCTCATAGAAAGAGCGAGTCCCGCTTCATCGTTTATTGGAAGTCAGGATGCAACTTTACCCCACAACATTTTAGTAGATATACTTGTCCTTTAACTACAGTGAGAAACAATATAAGTTACTAACAGCTCTACACCCGTTACCATGTCTGGTGCAATATTGTTTTTTTATCAATTTCAAAGTTTTAACTCAACTCAGAGTTCACTGTATACTGTAACTCAGCCGCAGCCTTGTGCCTTTATATGGTCACAGAACAACCCCTCAGTGACTTCTAATATCCTTATCATTTACAGTAGGGGGTACATTATCCCTTATAATACATGAGTGATACTCAGAGTTCCCTGTATAACTCAGCCTGCAGCCTTGTGCCTTTATATGGTCACAGAACAACCCCTCAGTGACTTCTAATATCCTTATCATTTACAGTAGGGGGTACATTATCCCTTATAATACATGAGTGATACTCAGAGTTCCCTGTATAACTCAGCCTGCAGCCTTGTGCCTTTATATGGTCACAGAACAACCCCTCAGTGACTTCTAATATCCTTATCATTTACAGTAGGGGGTACATTATCCCTTATAATACATGAGTGATACTCAGAGTTGCCTGTATAACTCAGACTGCAGCCTTATGCCTTTATATGGTCACAGAATAACCCCTCAGTGACTTCTAATATCCTTATCATTTACAGTAGGGGGTACATTATCCCTTATAATACATGAGTGATACTCAGAGTTCCCTGTATAACTCAGCCTGCAGCCTTGTGCCTTTATATGGTCACAGAACAACCCCTCAGTGACTTCTAATATCCTTATCATTTACAGTAGGGGGTACATTATCCCTTATAATACATGAGTGATACTCAGAGTTCCCTGTATAACTCAGCCTGCAGCCTTGTGCCTTTATATGGTCACAGAACAACCCCTCAGTGACTTCTAATATCCTTATCATTTACAGTTGGGGGTACATTATCCCTTATAAAACATGAGTGATACTCAGAGTTCCCTGTATAACTCAGCCTGCAGCCTTGTGCCTTTATATGGTCACAGAACAACCCCTCAGTGACTTCTAATATCCTTATCATTTACAGTAGGGGGTACATTATCCCTTATAATACATGAGTGATACTCAGAGTTCCCTGTATAACTCAGCCTGCAGCCTTGTGCCTTTATATGGTCACAGAACAACCCCTCAGTGACTTCTAATATCCTTATCATTCACAGTAGGGGGTACATTATCCCTTATAATACATGAGTGATACTCAGAGTTCCCTGTATAACTCAGCCTGCAGCCTTGTGCCTTTATATGGTCACAGAACCCTTCAGTGACTTCTAATATCCTTATACATGACAGTAGGTGTATATATCCCTTAAAGCTGTCTGTTGCCAGTGGCAATGTGGATAAGAAGGCAGGGGATAAGCTGGTTGTCGTGTAAAAACTGAAGATCTTGTTTAATAATTTAACAGCAATAAAAAAAAAAAGGTTATGTAAGGCTTATCTTTCATTTCAAGTCTCTCTTATTCATATTCCAGTCTCTTCAGCACATGGTTACTAGGATAATGTGGACCCTAGCAACCAGATGGCTGAAATTGCAAACTTCCCCTTTAATGCAAATGATTCTCAATTCCTTGTTAATGTGAGGCATAATATATATATATATATATATATATATATATATATATATATATATATATATATATATATATATATATATATATATATATATATATATATATATATATACTGGACTGGGGTAAAGTTCCCCTTTAAAAGTATGTTGCTTTCCTATGCATTCATATCTATATGTACAGTCTCCCCCTTTGCCCTGGAGGTGTTTTTGCAGCAGCAGCCAGAAAGGGAATAATGACCGTGTTCATTAGCAAATCAATGTCAGGGAAGATTGATGAAATCTCATCAGTAATGAAAGGCGCCTCCTATAATGAATATGTCATTGCCGCACTCCTATCCAATTTGGGAATGTTACCGCTGATCATTTGTTTATTGCATAACATGCCATGTTGAAATGCAGAAATAGTTTTAAGAGACAGAGCCCAAGAACATTAGGCGGAGCCAATATGTAAAGCAGTGTCTCTTTTCCCAAAGCTGGTATGAAAATAGTTAAAGGAGAACTAAACCCTAAAAATTAATGTGGCTAAAAATGCCGTGTTTTATATACTGAACTTATTGCACGAGGCTAAAGTTTGAGCTTGTCAATAGCAGCAATGATCCAGGACTTCAAACTTGTCACAGGGGGTCACCATCTTGGAAAGTGTCTGTGACACTCACATGCTCAGTGGGCTCTGATTGGCTGTTGAGAAGCTAAGCTTAGGGCTCGTCACTAATTATCCAGCAGAAAATGAGCTTCCCTGGCTGTAATATAAGCTGATGCTACAGGTTTGCTGATTATTAAATTCTGATGCTAATTGCACTGGTTTCTGTGCTGTCATGTAGTAATTATGTGTATTAATTACTAATCAGCCTTATATTGTGACATTTCTATTCTATGTGTACTGTATATTGTGAGTGGCTCCCTAAGCTCAGTAAGTGACAGCAGCACAGAGCATGTGCAGTGAATCAGCAGAAAAGAAGATGGGGAGCTACTGGGGCATCTTTGGAGACACAGATCTTTACTGCTAAAGGGCTGTGGTTGCCTTGGGCTGGTACAGAAGCACAAAACATCATGTACAACATTTCTAGCTACTTCTTTAGTTAGGCTTTAGTTCTCCTTTAAACTACAGCTCCCAGCATCCCACAGAGGAAGATTTATCTGTAGCTTTATACAGCACCTTCTCACACTGTGGGGCACCTTTACGTCATAGTGAATGGCTAATTCTAAGCAACTTTTCAGTTGGTCTTCGTTTTTCCTATAATTTTTTTAATTATATGCCATCTGACTCTTTCCAGCTTTTTAATGGGGGGACACCGACCCCATCTAAACAAAACAAATGCTCTGTAAGGCTCCAAATGTATTGTTATTGCTGTTTTTCTTTTCAGGCCTCCCCTATTCATATTCCAGTGTCTTATTCAAATCAAGGCATGGTTGCTAGGGTAAGTTGGACCCTAGCAACCACATTGCTGAAATTGGAAACTGAAGCGCTGCTGAAGAACAAGTTTAACTCAAAAACCACAAATAATAAAAAATGAAAACCAATTATACAGCTAAAACTACATCATACTAAAATTGAATTTAAAGGTGAACAAAACCCCTTAACTGTCTTTTGATTTTTTTTAAAATTCTCAACCCTACTTATTCTCACCCTTAAAGGGGCGGTTCACCTTTAAGTTACCTTTTAGTATGTTATAGAATGGCTGATTCTAAGCAATTTTTCAATTGGTCTCCATTATTTATTTTTTTTAGAGTTTTTTTTAATTATTTGCCCTTTTCTTCTGACTCTTTCAAGCATTTAAATGGGGGTCACTGACCCCATCTAAAAACAACTGCTCTGTGAGGCTACACGTTTATTTTTATTGCTACTTTTCATTACTCATCTTTCTATTTGGGCCTCTTCTATTCATATTTAGTGCAACCTGACTGCGGAAACTGAAAACTCAAATAACTCAAAAATCACAAATAATAATAAATGAAAACCAATTGCAAATTGTCCCGGAATATCACTCTCTACGTCCTACTAAAAGATCATTTAAAGGCGACCCTGCCATTGCATTTCCTTCTCTTTTCCCAGAATGCTTGCTCATTGTCGTGGTCCTTTAAAACAATCTCTCCCTTTTCAGTTCAATGTAATGTGGTTTCACTGACTGTATCTGATAATAAGATCTATGAGGAGGCCATGAAAACAAAGAAGTGCTGTTGCCCTGGTTCAACCAGTTTGTCCCATGTTGTACATTTTCCTGCAACAGAAAAGGAATTCCATAGAGATAAAGTCTTGGTTTATTATGTTTTTAAAGGACAAGGCACCCTGAGGCCAGGTCTGGGTTTTTTTTGGCAGGTTTATGGTATAAATGATGTTCTTTGGAGCAAAGTTTGATATTTAGGGCCACAGGTAATGCTGGCAGAAGTGGTGTAACTAGAGTGGGGCCCCCAGCAAAAAAATCTTCCGTGTGGCTTGGCGCACCCTGATCCCATCCAACTTCCAAACCCTCCCACACACTTCCCTACCCACCTCTGCCCACTTTCAACCCACCTCCACACACTTCCCACCCACCTCCACCCACTTCCCACCCTACCTCCACCCACTACCCGTCCCACCTCCATCCACTTCCCACCCCACCTCCACCCACTACCCGCCCCACCTCCACCCACTACCCACCCCACCTCCACCCACTTCCCGCCCCACCTCCATTCACTACCCGCCCCACCTCCACCCACTTCCCACCCCACCTTCACCCACTACCCGCCCCACCTCCACCCACTTCCCGCCCCACCTCCACCCACTTCCCGTCCTACCACCACCCACTACCAGCCCCACCTCTACCCACTACCCACCCCCCTACACCTGTTGGGGGCACCCTGGGAAGACAGAAGAGTGAGGAATTGTGGGTGACCCCTGAGTGTGCATATCAGGTGGACAAGTCAGCAACTTTTGGCCTGTGAATGGGGTGCAAACCATGGCCTCCAAGCAGATATACTGTACGCATGTGGGCTTTGTGATACTGAATATGGTTTGCAGTATGGGGCCAAAATGTTTGCAACAGGCTGATTTAGCCAATCTCTAATTCCGGCCCTGTAAATATAATCTACTGGTGCCCTGAACTGGTCAGACTGGTGTGTTTGCTTCAGAAACACAAATTTGGTGGCAGACTTTAGGGGATTGAGGCCTCTCTTCCTCAATTGGCCCTTGTACAGACTATACTGCACCAAATAGCGACAGTAGGGTCAGGGTTGAGGTCCAGTGTGTAAGGCATACACCCCAACTGTCCCGGGAAACAGCTCAACCCGCAGTCCCGCATTATACTGAAAAGTCCCAACTTTCTCTGCATTGAACAGCCAAAAAAGTAATTATAACAATTTAGATAAGGAGGTCCCTTGGGAAACGTTAAGGCCCCCATACACGGGGCGATAAAAGTTGCCGACAGACAGAGTAGGCAGCTTATTGGCCCGTGTGTGGGGCCCTCCGACGGGCTTCGCCGATCAATATCTGTCGGCCAGATCTCAATCGGGCAGGTTAAAAATTCCCATCGGATTGTGGCCGCATCTGTCAGTTGATGCGGTCCTGCGATCTGACCGTCTGTATTGGCAGCATTGTGATCTGATCATTGGGCCCTAGGGCCCACAATCAGATCAGCCCGATATCACCCACCTCAATGTGGGCATATTGGGGAAAGATCCGCCTGTGTATGGCCAGCTTTAGACTCACAGCTTAAAGGGCAAGTCACCTTCAGTAGCAAAACTGTAATAACTGGGGGGAAAAAACACAGAAATGTGTTCAAACTTTTATAACCTGCCAAATGTTGTAACATAAACATGGTAATTAGGGGGTGTGGCCACAAAAATGGGTGTGGTCAAAAGAATTCGCCCCACTACACGCAGCGTGTGTAAGGCAGTGCCAGCCAAGCCAGTTGACAAGCTATTAATTAAAATTGGTTTTAAATTCATTTGAAAATGTAATTTTTTGTGGAGATGGGTTGATTTTGCAAGAATGGATTCTTTTGATACTATTTTTATGTTTATCAATTGATAGGGGTTTTTTTTGCCAATTCAGGATTTTTTGAAAGCCGTTTTCTTGTATTGTTGATTTTGTATTTTTAATAAAAAATCCCTATCTGCGTGCAAGTGTACGCAAAAATATGGAGATAACAGCAATGCTTTGAAATTATACAGAAAACGTAGCAAACTTAGATTATTCTTTATTCCCATATTGAAATGGAACAGGTAAAAATCACAAGGAATCTTTGCAATTAAACCTCGTTTATGCCATCGTACAGGTGATATCAGGCGCAGTGACATCATAAAGCGTGACAGTGCCAATTGCTATGGTGCCAATTGTCTAACATTTACATAGTTAACAAAAAGACGACAAGAAGTGACATAAATCGCTGACTATTATTGTCACTGGCAGAGGAAGCGTTTTTTGCAATGCAGATGGGCAGCAATAAAGTCATTTATAAACAATGGGCAAATTTGCTCCGGGGCAGTAACCTACAGCAACCAATCGGTGATAAGCTTTTTTTTCAGCCAGCTGCAGGTTGAGCACTGAAAGCAAACGTCTGATTGGTTGTCACGAGGGTGCAAATTTGCCCCTTGTTTATAAATGATCCTCCTAGTGTAAAGTGCCCACGGTGAATTTGATGACATACACATTCAGGGGGATCCATCAGGTTATATCTCATAGAACTGCTTTTATTTATTTAGGGAATGGTGCCAATGGCCCTGACTGGTTTTTGACCAATACCATACCTCCCAACATTTTGGAAGTAAAAAGAGGGACAAAATATTTTTTTCCCGCATGTAGCGCAGCAATTTTTTGACCACACCCCTTTCTGTGGACACACCCCCTAATTACCATGTTTGTTTTACAAAATTTGGCAGGTTATGAAAGTTTGAAAATATTTCTCCTTATCTTAGCACCTGTTAGCTGTTCTGGGCTCTCTGCTAAAAGCCAATTAAGTGAGAAACTTTGTTTCTTTTTCTGGCTGTTCAGTGCAGAGAAAAGAGGGACTTTCCAGTACAAATGAGGGACTGCGGGTTGAGCTGTCAAAAGAGGGACGGTCCCTCCGAAAAAGGGACAGTTGGGAGGTATGCAATACATCAATCAGATACTGGGCAGTGCCATCAACTGTTTCAGCTTACCTGCATTGTCAGAAGGTAATACCTATATGCATTTCCCTCTGCCTGTCCCTAACCAAAGCTGCTCTCGCTGCACAATGTAATCTCTCTGCTTATATCCAGGTTTTGGAAAGTACCTATAAAGCCATTTCTTTTGCTTGCACTGGGTCCCTTTGCCTTTACCTCTAGACCAGGGGTCCCCCAACCTTTTCTACCCGTGAGCCACATTTAAATGTAAATTAAGTTGGAGAGCAACATAATCATGCAAGAAGTCCCTACAGGTGCAAAATATGGAATGTTATTGGCAATTATAATGGTAGTGGACTTGCAGACTACACGAGGCTCTGTTTGGCAGTACATTTGGTTTTTGTGCCACTAAAACTTGCCTTCAAGCCTGGAATTCAAAAATAAGAACCTGCTTTGGGGTCACTGGGAGCAACATCCAAGAGGTTGGAGAGCAACATTTTGCTCATGAGCCACTGGTTGGGGACCACTGCTCTAGAACAGCGGCCCCCAACCTTTTTTGCACCACAGACCAGTTTCAAGCAAGACAATTTTTACAAGGGGGGGAGGGAGTAGATGCATGGGTGCATTTCAGGCTTACCAAAAAACAGTACAAACAGAATTTTGGTCCTTATCATGAACACAACTCTTGTAATGGCAATGGCACACCAGGGAGCTGGAATTGCAAGTAATTAGGAACTTTTTCATTGTTTTTGCAGCTATTATATACAGCTGGAACCAGAAGTGGCCCAGTTCGGCACAGCTCGAGGCCTGCTACTAGTCCTCAGCCTGGTGGTTGGTGACCCCTGCTCTAGACCATGCCCCCCCATTACCCTGCCACTGACTTACTTCTGTTCATGGGGTTGCCATCAGAAGAGGTTGAGAGCTGCAGAAAGACCATAAAGAATCCCAGGATGAGGATCAGTCCAACCACAATCAGCCACATGTGCTTATTCAGCATCTTCAGGGGGAGCGGGCGACCCCTCATGGTGGCCGCCCGCCTTCTGCGCACCTGGCTTGGCACCGTCGTGTCAGTGTTGCTTCATTCACAAACTTCTTAATGGGCAGATGGGCATAATGTCTTCTTGCCTCCTATTGCCGGACTGTTAGATGTGACCTGGGAACTGCCCAGGTTTTGTGCACCTGAGAGTCAACTCGCTGATGACTCTTGAAGCTCTTAAGTCCTAGGTTTATTTAACAAGTATTTATGGTAGCAAGGACTGTGCCCGCAGGATGCTCCAGTCTCTTGATTATATTTGGCGCCAGCACCCAAACCAAGGATAAATCCAGAATGAATGGTGCCAGTGTTTGGAAGGAAGCGTCCCGGGCGATGGATATTCAGTGTGATGTTTAAACTGCGTGACAGCTTCTTGCTTTCCTTCTTCCTGCTCTTACCTGCCTCACTTCACCTGGATGGCCCAGCCCTCATTCCATAGCCGGCCCCTGCACCTGGCCTGTTCTTCCTGCTCTGAGTGGCCCCTTGCTTCACACCAGCTCACTCTCTTTCTCTTGTTACCTTGACGGCTCCGTCCCTGGGGCTTACCCACTTCTCTCCTAGGGAGTGGTAATTTTGCTCTGCTCCTCCCCGCTCCTTACTGTCAACAAGCTACTGACAAGCCATTCTACCTGGGGACAGGCTGAGAACTTTGCTGTGCAACCCAAGAGGTAAAGGATACCTCTACTCCATAATGTGTATCTTATTAACAGTCCTATTTAATGCTGACACAGTTTTCTGTTTTATTACTGGTCCATACGTTATCTATGTAATACAGGTATGGGACCTGTTATCCAGAATTATTGGGACCTGGGGTTTCCCTGATAACGGATCTTCCAGTAATTTGGATCTTCATACCTTAAGTCTACTAGAAAATCGTAAACATTTCATGAACCAAATTGGCTGGTTTTGCTTCCAATAAGGATTAATTACATCTTAGTTGGGTTCAAGTATAGGTATGGGACCTGTTATCCAGAATACTCAGGACCTGGGGGTTTCTGGATAATGGATCTTTCCATAATTTGGATCTTCATACCTTAAGTCTACTAGAAAATCATGTAAACATTAAATAAACCCAATAGGCTGGTTTTGGCTCCAATAAGGATTAATTATATCTTAGTTGGAATCCAGTACAAGCTACTGTTTATTATCACAGAGAAAAAGGATTTTTAATTTGGATCGTTTGATTATAATGGAGTCTATGGGAAACGCCCTTTCTGTAATTCAGAGCTGTCTGGATAACGGGTTTCCGAATAAAGGATCTCATACCTGTACTAAAGGTTAATTTAAAGGTGAACAACCCCTTTTATCCATCTTTCTAGGCCCTTTCCTACTGATCTTCTATTCTGACTTCCAATCTGCTGTTTGGTTGGTGGGATCATTAAGCCCAAGCAACCAGATAGCATTGAAAATTCCAGTCCTAGGAAGAATCTTTAACACCTTTATGTTACAGCTTTGAGTGCAGTTTGGAATTATAATCGCCATAACTCACGCTGCAGGACTCTATTACGGTGTTCTTTGGAGCAGGTGACGCTGAAGGTGCCATGGATAGAGACATACAGGTACGGGATCCATTATCCAGAAACCCAGTATCCAGAAAGCTCTGAATTACAGAAAGGCAGTCTCCCATAGATTCCGTTTTACTGAAATAAAATTTTTTTTAAAAAATGATATCCTTTTTCTCTGTAATAATAAAACAGTACCTTGTAGCAAAAAAACCAGCCTATTGGGTTTATTTACTGTTTACATGATTATCTAGTAGACTTAAGGTATAAAGATCCAAATTACGGAAGGGTTCATTCTGGAAGAGCATTCTGGAAAACAGGTCCCATACCTGTACTAGAAAAAACTGTGACCTTGACCCTAGATCCATAAACAAAGTTTATTTCCATGTGAATGGAATTCATAGACTTTTCCTAATTAGCAAGAACTTGTAGAACCGGGTTCAGATTAATGTTAATGTGACTTTCCTCTGCACCATGTTTAGGAGAAACAAAGCCGAATGCAGGAGGTCAACAAATACAGAGATTAACGGCTACTGGAAGGACCTGCTAGATATAAAGGGAAACATTTGTATAGGTAAGTTGTTTTATACATATACAAAGTACAGTATGGGACCTATTATCCACAATGCCTGGGGCCAGGGGTTTTCCGGATTATGGATCTTTCCATAATTTGGATCTTCATACTTAAAGTCTACTAGAAAATCACATGTACATCAAATAAACCCAATAGTCTGGTTTTGCTTCCAATAAAGATTAATTATATCTTAGTTGGGATCAAGTACAAGCGACTGTTTTATTATTACAGAGAATAAGGAAATCAGTTTTATAAATTAGGATTATTTGATTATAAGGCCAGAACTAGGGTTGAGCATCAGGCATGTGCCAAGGCCAAAGGCTTGCCTTGGGTGCCAGTACTTGCTATCTGGGTTCAGCTCTAAGGACCAGACATTTGACTAATCTTTATTTTTCTGAGTAAGAACACGTGCCCTGTAGCCCAATTGCAACTCGAATGGCTGCCCACATGGCAATGGCATATTTATATAAATTACTGTAGCATTTCTAAGGCAGACCGGGAGTTTTTAGCAGCATAGGGTAATACACTATATATATATATATATATATATATATATATATATATATATATATATATATATATATATATATATATATATATATATATATATATATAACTTAGGTTCACGTATACAGGTCCGCCATCAGGGGGCACAGGGGGTACTGCTGTACCAGACCCGGGCTTGAAGGGGGGACGGCTGTGCTGCATTTTTCAAAATGTGCCGTCTCGCCTCTCCTGAAATTCCTACAGCTGAACAGCCGGACTGCCGAACAGCCGAAGAGGCGAAAAGACCCGAAGTCACGAAAACAGGCAAAGTTGAAGTCCTGAAGTGCCGAAAAGGCAAGAAGTCACGAAAACAGCTGAAATTGAAGTCCTGAAGCAGCGAAAAAACCCAAAGTCACGAAAGGAGACGAAGTTGAAGTCCTGAAGCCACGAGTTCAATTCCTCTGAACACCAATGTGTGTTTTTTTATTTTTTTAAATCCCCTGGTCACTAATGTATTATTTTAATATAGGCCCCTACCACCAATGTTTTTTTTAAAAATATTCACTGGGGTCCCAATTTTTTTTTTTAAACTTGTAAGGGGGGCCCTGGTGCCAACGTTTTTTTTTTAAAAAATATTCTCTGGTGCCCCATTTTTTTCTAACTCTTATGGGGGGCACTGGCAACAATGTTTTTTTTTAAAAAAAAACTCTTATGGGGGCCTTGGTGCCAATGATTTTTTTTAACTTGCAGGGGGGCCTTGACCACCAATTTTCTTTAAAAAAAACTTTTATGGGGGGCCCTGGTTCCACAGGTTTTTTTAACTTTTAAGGGGGCCCTGACAATCATTGTCTTTTTATTGTGTGGGGGGTTACCTTTATAAGTGCTGATGTCTGTGTGGTCTTTTAACTGTGGTGTGAAGTGGGCGGGATCTGGGGCGGGGCTTGGGGGCTGGAGTGGTTTTCTAATGGCGGCCCTGCACGTACGTGTATAAGAATCTGCCTCAGCCCATCATGACCCTAGGTTACCAGCTGACAGGGGAGTGAAGGCAAATGTAACTTGTATGCACTTGTGATTACCTAATTGTGATTCATATGAAAACTCTCAGTTGATAAGGATCATCTCACAGCAGACCCATTTGTTTGTTTACTGTGATTTAGCTCCAGTTTATACTCACGTGGCACCGGCTGTGCAAACTCGCCTGAAATAAAAGGAGGAAACACTAAGGGCTATTCCACACGGGGAGATAGCGACGCGTTTGCGGTCGCGGCGACAAAGCGCCGCGACAGTCGCCGCGACCGGCGCAGGCGACAGTTTTGTATGGGCGCCTATGTAAAAACGCCTGTGCTAACCACACGAGGCGATGCGCTTTTCAACAGTCGCCTGAAAAAGCCTGGCGAGGCATTTTCAGGCGACTGTTGAAAAGCGCATCGCCTCGTGTGGTTAGCACAGGCGTTTTTACATAGGCGCCCATACAAAACTGTCGCCTGCGCCGGTCGCGGCGACTGTCGCGGCGCTTTGTCGCCGCGACCGCAAACGCGTCGCTATCTCCCCATGTGGAATAGCCCTAAGAAGTAGCAAGTTACTACATGATAAACTCTTGTTTCACAAGAAGATTAGTTTCTTTCACATTATTGCTGATTCAGGTATTGCTATCAGTGGGCCGTAAACATTCTCATGCACTGATTGGCTCCAGGCTGCCACTGCCGTGGGAATGTTGCACTGCTGGTTATACCTCTCAAACTAAGTAAACAAAAGGCCTAGGGGCCCACCAGGCTTTTTTCCAGGTCCCAGGCATGCAGGTCCGGACTGAGAATTAAAATAGGCCCTGGCATTTCAGGTACACAGAGGCCCAATCAGCCCACATAGAGGCCCAAACAGCCCCCTAAATACGGCCTTTCTACTGGACCTTATAGCAGCCCTTCTGGCATTTGCCAGAACCCACAGATTGCCAGTCCGGGCCTTACGGCATGCCAGTCTGACCCTGACCTCTACAATTAAGTAAGCAAAGGGCCTAGGGGCCCACTGAGACTGGGACCCAACGGGTTTTTTCTCCGCGCGCCGGCAGGATTCGGTTCGGGATTCGGCCAGGATTCGGCCTTTTTCAGCAGGATTTGGATTCGGCCTGGCCGAACCGAATCAGAATCCTAATTTGCATATGTAAATTAGGGGCGGGTAGGGAAATCAAGTGACTTTTTGTCACAAAAGAAGAATTTTTTCCACTTTTTCCTTTCCTGACCCTAATTTGCATATGCAAATTCGGATTCGGCTCGGTATTCGGAAAAATCTTTCACCAAGGATTCGGGGATTCGGCCGAATCCCAAATAGTGGATTCGGTGCATCCCTAATAAAAAGCCACAAAAGCAATTACAATAAATTAAATTGCTTAAAGGGGTGTTTCATCTTCGGGTTAACTTTTAGTATGTTGTAGAATATCCCTCTCTACATCATACTTAAAGTTAACTCAAAGGTGAACAACCCCTTTAAGTCATATCAATTTACATGGATGCTTCAGGAGGTACTCTGTTTAGCCTCCCCATCACCCACAGTTACTGCCGAATCTCCCGCTCCCTGTGATTCGCACCTAAATTATGGAAACCACCAGGCGGGCGCCTCTGTTGTAGGTGAGTAAATGCTTAAACATTATTTAAATTAATTGAATTCATTTAAGTCAATGGGGAAATTTCAAGCAAGGTCCCCTGGAAGTCGCTCTAGCAAAAGCCACATAAAGAGGCGCCATAGATTACAGACATATTTTCCCATAACATTCTCAAGCGGCTGCTTACAATTACGCCGGATTTGTTCACAGAGGTACGTGGTTGCTGAAAACTAGTGCGCCGGTTTTAATGTGCCGCTAGTTATTTTAGGAAGAGGCAATTAATAGGCTACTAAATCTCCACGAATTTGGGTTTGTGTCTCTGCCCTAAGCTTATGGTCATTCTGACTCTGGGCCCTTTATGTTTCATATATAGCTCTATGGGCTATGGCTTGGGGCATGAGCTACCAGGTGGGGCGTGGCCTTATTGTGTGGGCGTGGCCTTATTGTGTGGGTGTGACCAGAACTGAAGTTACCTCTAATGGCAGGCAAGGAAAGGCAAATTGCTCATAGCCAACACTAACAAACCATGTACAGGTATGGGATCTGTTATCCAGAAACCCATTATCCAGAAAGCTTTGAATTAAGGAAAGGCCATCTTCCATAGACTCCATTATAATCAGGAATGCACTAAATCCACTATTTTGGATTCGACCCAACCCCTGAATCCCTCGCGAAAGATTCGGCCAAATACTGAACCGGATCCTAATTTGCATATGCAAATTAAGGATGGGAAGGGGAAAAAAATTTTACTTCCTTGTTTTGTGACAAAAAGTCAAGCGATTTCTGCCGAATCCTGCTGAAAAAGGCCGAATCCCGAACCGAATCCTGGATTCGGTGCATCCCTACTTGTACTTGATCTTGATCTAAGATATAATTAATCCTTATAGGAAGCAAAACCAGCCTATTGGGTTCATTTATTGTTTACAGGATTTTCTAGTAGACTTAAGGTATGAAGATCCAACTTATAGAAAGACCCATTATCCGGGAAAGACCCCCAGGTCCCAAGCATTCTGGATATCAGGTCCTATACCTGTACTAATAAATGCCTTTACTAATGCCATTTCCGATCCCTAAGGACATCACAACGTTTCTATTAGGAAAACCAATCCCACATCTGCCCCGGCAATCACAAAAATTGGCTAATCATGTCCTCACTGCAGCTAGATTGACCATTGCCAGGAATTGGAAGTCCACTGTGTCCCCTACTATCACTGAAGTACTGCAGAGAACCAATGCAAACAGGGAATTCGACCTTAGGATTGCATGGATACAAAATCGAGTCCAACAACATCTGGACGTTTGGGACATTTGGGAACTCCGTGGTCTGACGGAGGTTCGTCCTCCATTGGCCTCTACCACGGCTATCACTGGTTAACTCTGCAGCCTCCATTGTGATGTTCTCTTGGATTGGTGACCCTCTGTTTTGCTATATATTTCTCTTCATTTCTCTTGTATTTCCTTCAATACTGGGCGCATACCTGTTCTGTCTTTTTTATCCCCTTTCTCCCTTTTTTTTGTTTTTGTTTCTTCTTTCTCCCCCTTTTCCCACTCTACCTTTTCACGTTTCCTTTCTTTACCTGTGATTTTAGATAAAAAATTAGAGCCTCCTTAGCTGTACACACAGTTACTCTGTTTTATGAAGATGTTGACTATTCTTTGGTATGACATGATATATGCTTATCCTTGACTATGTTGATGATCAATGCATTTTACATGTACGACTGTATTTTTTTTTTTTCTGCTCTTTCTTTAATAAAATTATAAGTTACAAAAAAAAAAATAAATGCCTTTACTGCTATAGCCATCAGTATATATCAGTTATAGAACAACGAGGTCTTTAAGACGCACCTTACACAGGTTCCACCTATACGGATTGAGGAGAGGGTACAAGGGGGGTTTCACAACAACCACTTCATTGTTCCTCCAAGCACTGGAAACAGAACAAGTGTATATGTAAAGAGTAGGCTGAATGTCATTGTGTGTATTTTCATCAACAAAGTGCATTCAGCCCATTAAAGCAACAACAAAACCTATTGTGCATCTGTCTGTGCCCAGTGCTTGTCTGAAGTCCCTTCCTTGTATTTAGTGTCCTCTACCTTTTCTCTAATTAACTGATTTAATCTGATGGGAACAGTTTTGTGTGATCACTTGGAGTAGGATAAACAGCCTGGGAACATACCAGCTTGAAAGTGTCACTGCACCACATCTACTGGATAAAGAATTAGGCTAGAAATGTTCTATGATGGTTACCCTGATTGTCCCATAATAAACAGATTGGCAATTTGATTGGCCAGACCCTTTTTTTTTTTATTATTATTAAACTGAAAAAGTTGCAGCTTCTTCCAATAAACAAAATAAAATGAAAAACATTTGTGGCAATTCATTATTTATTCAACATTATACAGAGTTGTCACGCAGACACATACATACACAATAACGTTTTCACAATAGTGTCGCTTTAAGATTATTTGAGTCGTGTAAACTAGTGATGAGTGAATCTGTCCCGGTTCGCCGAAAAATAAGCGAAACTGCAGAAAAAAACCCGCAAAACTGCAAAATTCTGCGAAAAGAATTGTAGTCAATGCTTTTACGCGCGACAAATTTTCTTGCTCCAAATGCATTAAAGTTAATGGACGTTTTTTCTTATGGCGACTTTTTTGTCCTAATGCATTAAAGTCTATGGGTCATTTTTCTTATGGCGACTTTTTTGTCCAAATGCATTAAAGTCAATGGGTCTTTTTTCCTATGGCGCCTTTTTTGTCCTACTGCATTAAAGTTAATGGGCGTTTTTTCTTATGGCGACTTTTTTGTCCTAATGCATTAAAAGTGTGGTTCACCTTCAAGTTAATTTTCAGTTGTTTATAGTTTTTGAATTATTTGCCTTCTTCTTGTGACTCTTCCCACATTTCAAATGGGGGTCACTGACCCCCTCTAAAAACAAATGCTCTGTAAGGCTACACATTTATTGTAATTGCTACTTTTGTATTGCTCATCTTTCTATCCAGGCCTCTCCTATTCATATTCCAGTCTCTTATTCAAATCAGTGCATGGTTGCTAGGGTAATTTGGACCTTAGCAACCAGATTGCTGAAATTGCATACTGGAGAGCTGCAAAATAAAAAGCTAAAGAATAGAAAATGAAAGCTAATTGCAAATTGTCTCAGAATATCACTCTCTACACCATACTAAAAGTTAACTCAAAGGTGAACAACCCCTTTAAAGTCAATGGGTCTTTTATGTTATGGGCGTTTTCCCGCGACAAATTTTTGCGAATTTCGCCAAAAAAAAAAATCGGGCAGGGGCGAAATTCTGAATTTTGCCGTAAATCCATGGCTGGCGAATATATTCACTCATCACTAGTGTAAACATGCTCTTCCAATCATTGCTGAACACAATATAATACTAACTGCCGGGTTATAATACTCCCTTCGGGGGAGGTTAGTCGCCCGATGAAGTAGCGATTCGTCGCTTGGCAACTAATCTCCCGAAATAGCAGCGTGTGTCTCTGCCCTTAAAGGAGAACTAAACCCCCAATGAGAAAAGCCCCAGCCCCCCCCCCATAGTACCCTCTATTTAGTCCATTAGTGCAAAAAGTGTCCCTAAATTTCTTTTCATGCAGAGTAGCGCAGTGGAGCTCCAGGGCACCATCTTCCGCATCTTCGGAAACCGCACGCTGGCAATTTTCTCCTCCTTTTTGTGTACAAATATTGGCTTTTTTATCCTTTATAGCAGCTGGTCAACTCCAGAATGTTGGTTAGACAGAGCGCTGGCTATTTATTTCTGTGTTTCATAATAAAAAAAGCCCTACAAAACTTTACAAAAGCCAGGGACGAGCCAAAGATGTGGCCAGAGGGGATTTACAGGCGTGTGAAAATCAAATGACCACATTTGTAAATTTGCTGGCAGCTGATTTTCTGCTGTTTTATTTCCCTTTCATTCTAAAGCTGCCCATAAACGTGCAGATTTACCTGCAATATCAAACGAACGATCGTTCGGTGCCATCTCCCAACCTGCCACTAACCAAATCAAATAAAGTAGTTAAAGGTTAAGTAAACCTTAAAAACAAGTGAATGTAAAATAGATGAGAGTGCTATTCTAAGCACTTTTGTCATTTACATTCATTATTTATTTTCTTTTTATTCCAAGATATTAAGGGATACATGTGCTGTTAATATGAATGAATTTTGTTACAACAGCGCCACCTGCTGGTCAGTTTCTGACCAGTCTGACCACCAAGTAGTCAAGGAAGTTGTCAGGAGAAAAGGCTGCTCTGATGTTCTTCTGCTTAGGAAAGATTTGAGAAAGGTTTCTAATTGGCTGGATTTCTATTCAGTTTTCGCAATGTTTTAAAGTGTTGATGCCCAGTTCAAAACCACACAGGTGGTAACCCTATATCTAGTTATATTCTGCTTGATTAGTAATTCCATTAATATGAGATCAGTGGCGGAACTACCGGGGGAGCAGGGGGTGCAATTGGACCAGGACCCGCTGGCAGATCGTACACCGATGTAGCTGGTAAGAAATTTGCTTATGGAGGGGGTTGTTGGTGGCCCGGGTGCATAGCTCGCACCCGGCTAGTTATGTTACTGTATAAGATCTATTACACAGAAATCGGTTATCCAGAAAGCTCTGAAATAAAGCAATGCTAATATAGAAAAAAAAATCTTATTTTTGATTGATTTGCTTTTTTGTACCTGTAATAATAATTAACTGTACTTGATAATAACTAAGCCATGTTGAGGTGAGTATGTTAGTATTTAAATGTTTTTCATGTATTGGCCAAGTTATTGTTCGGGTTTCAGAAGGCTGAAAACCAAACAGAAAGTTGAGACTGAACAGGCCTTAGAAAAACCGAACTGTTTGGGTCAAAACCGAACAGGTGGCAACCCTAAGGTACAAAATTCAAAACGTCTTTCCGCTTTTCTATTCTCAGATAGACAAGATTTATATATAACGATGGGAGGTGCTCAGTGTTAGCACTGCTGCAAAGAGCTTCCGTAAGCTACACAAAAAAATAGAAACAAAGGCACACTCACTTCAATGCTTCTGCAAAAATATTTTGACTTTTCTTTTATTTATGGTGAGATCTCAGCAAACGTTTCGGGGGCAACACCCTTCATCAAGTGCTACTTACAAAGTCAAGAGTGAGTTTAGTTTCATTTCATCCATATACGTTTCTACAGTACACAGTAAAACAAAACAACGTTCCTCTAGGACCATGGTGCTACACAACACAACATAGATGTACCCGACAACAGACAAAAAGTGCAAGTGCAAAAATATGCAACTCCTGCAAGACAGGACAGCACAGTGCAGGGACAGGACAAGACAGTGCACACTCAGCAGATGTAATATGTTACGTAAATAATGCTGAACATCGGACATGATGGGTGTATCATTGTGATTTGTAGTAGTAGTAGTAAGAACATGATAAAGAACATGATAAAGTGCAGATGTGCTCATAGAGAACAATTGTATCCAATGGCTATTTATTTATACAATGGCGTATAGTGGCTGTGTAACGTTGTGGTATATAGTAAGGTCAGATGGAGTGTGAGTGTGAGAGAGATCTGTCCGGTCCCCGAGTATTCAGGAGCCTTATGGCTTGAGGGAAGAAACTGTTACTCAGTCTGGTAGTGAGGGCCCTAATGTTTCGGTACCTTTTTCCAGATGGCAGGAGTGTGAACAGTGAGTGTGAGGGGTGTGTTGGATCAGACACAATGCTGGTGGCTTTACGGATGCAGTGAGTAGTGTAAATGTCCGCGATGGAAGGAAGAGAGACACCTATGATCTTCTCTGCGGTCTTCACTATCCTCTGTAGGGTCTTGCGCTCCATGACAGTGCAGTTCCCAGCCCAGACAGTGATACAGCTGCTCAGGATGGTCTCGATAGTCCCTCTGTAGAAGGTTTTGAGTATGGATGGTGGGAGATGGGATTTCCTCAGCTTTCGTAGGTAGCAGAGGCGCTGTTGGGCTTTCTTGGCTAAGTAGCTGGTGTTGTGGGACCAGGTGAGATGCTCCGCCAGGTGGACACCAAGGAATTTGGTGCTTTTGACGATCTCCACATCAGAGCCGTCGATGTAAAGATGGTCACTCGGTAGTCTTCCTAAAGTCAGCAGGGGAACATTTAAATGTTGAACGTCAACATTTAGGGTGAAGATAATTGTTGACCTTCCCTTTAAATGTTTCCCAGCACACACCTTGTAAGTAGCACTTGATGAAGGGGCTTGTCCCCGAAACGTTTGCCAAAATCTCACCATAGAAGAAAAGTCAAAATATTTTTGCAGAAGCATTGAAGTGAGTGTGCCTTTGTTCCTATTTTATGTGCGTAGGCAACCCTAACGTATAGGAGCCCTGATACATAAACCATTTCAATAAATATTGGTAAAACAGCTCAACCTCTAAACGTTTTAGTGGCCAGCAGATGTTTGCCTCAAAATTGTCTGAAATTGAGGAAAGTCACCGGAAAATGCTGACGGGAGATTGGGGTTCAGAGCCCTAAATCTGGTAACTCCCGACTTCTACACAAGTCAGTCCCATTGCATGCTGGGTATTGTAGTCTTACATTCAACTTGGCAAAACGACATTACCCAACATGCATCGGGAGACGCAGGCTCGGCCCACTAGGTCAAGGAAAAACTTAGGCTGCTTTCCAAAGTACACACCAGCCAAAGGCTCAAAAAGTAGCCCAAATCTGTACCTTGGTTAGTTTATACTTTCAAAACCCGACTGTGCTTTAAATTAGTAGCCCAATTCGGCTGGAAACTCGCCACCCTAATGGGCATTTTAGGACTAAGACTTCCTTATATAAACGAGGTTCTTTGCAGCGCCCTCTGTCGGCCCTTTATTTACATGACAAGCTTTTTTCTATTGATCCACATCGCCCTAACTCGCGCGGATGGATACCTGGAAATTCTACACCCAGCCTCCCTCGCCCTCCGTCCTTTCTCGTTTAATATATTTCTATTTATTTCACCCTCAAGGCGCTGCTTCTGTTTGTTCCCGGCGCGGCTTCACCCCCAGCTCGGGAGGGACGTATTCCGCAGCGTACTACATGCACCAGGCGGCGGAGGCGGACATTTCCTGTTTCCGGCGAGGAGAGCCGCAACTTGCGATTTCCGGTCTGGAATGGTAATGAAAACAAACCGGGTTTCTTTTTGTAACTACAGTGACCGAGGAGATACAGCTTGAGGACCGGAGAAAGGCTCCTAGAAAGGCGGGACCTTGAGCATCTGACACCCCCAGGGAGAGCTATTGTTGCCGGGGCCCCGGAGAGGAACAAAGGCCGGAAGGGCCCCAGTTTCACGTTACAAAGTTGCATCAGGACTGCGAGGAGCCTGCAGGGGCCTAGGATCGGGATGGCAACACCGTGACAGATACAGACTGGACTTTACCATTTACTGCAGGAGCCTCTGAATGTTCTGAAGGACCTGCTGGGCTTTGGGAAGGAAACTGAATACTGAGGCTGTAATAAGAGGCTCCTGGAGGCCCAGTTGCAACAGGAAGAGTGTGTCTCCCTTATCCTGAGAGCTGACATTTAATTGGAGCACTTACAACAAGGCTGCAGGGGCCCTAGTGACACAAACAAGGAAGAGCTGCATTCTCTTTAGGTTTGAAACTAAAATTGCGTCTCTGATTATAACTGGGAGGGAATTGCTACTAATTGGCTCAGGGACTTGAGGTGTCCTAGTCAGGTAAGGTTACTGGTAGCCCAGTGGTGAAAATTTGGCATTTTGCGAACCTCAAGGGGAAGGGGGTAATGGCAGCTACAATAAAGACCCCATTATAAAAGGTTGAGCAGCAGCGACAGACATCTGGGACTTGATTGCCTCAAGGAAAGTAACTTCTAGCCTGTCTGTGCTAAACAGGGGTGAGTTGTCCCAGTGGCTTAAATTTGGGACTGTCTGAGATAAAGCGATATTTTGTAAAGCCACACGTTAGTACCGGCAGAAGAGAATCGATCTTTTCGTCAAGAATCTCAGGAAATCCTTAATCTAGTATTAGACTGTATTTCCTTTCCTTGGAAGGAACCAGTGTTAATAACCGCGGGTACTGTGGGAACAGGAGAGGCAAAGTGTAAATCCTTGGCTGTAACTAGAGGATCACGGCGAAAACTCTGTACTTTCCAGCAATGAGGGGCATCACTTCATGACAGAGCAAGGCGTTTATCCAAGCGAGATCTGGGATGCTGATCCACGTTGTCTAGTTGTATACGCCTTGCTGCACTTGAGGATCAACACATATTTGGAATGGCCGCCTACAATGAATTTGTGCCCCCTCCGGAATGCCCGGTGTTTGAGCCCAGCTGGGAGGAATTCTCCGACCCCTTGGGTTTCATTGGACGCATTCGACCGATTGCTGAAAAAACAGGGATATGCAAAATCCGACCTCCCAAGGTAAGACAGATAAGTCATATGTTATTAGTACACGGATATCCTGAAATAATTCCTTAAAGGGCATGTAAAGTCTAAAATAGAATTTTGTATACTAAATATAAACATGAACTTACTGCACCACAAGCCTAATCAAACAAATAATTTATGCTTTCAAAGTTGGCCACAGGGGGTCACCATCTTGTAACTTTGTTAAACATCTTTACAAGACCAAGACTGTGCACATGCTCAGTGTGGTCTGGGCTGCTTAGGGATTGTCATTAACAAAGCTGCTTGAGTTCTGCATGGCTGGGAAGTAAGGGGGGGGCTCCCCCTGCTGTTCATAAGTATGATTGTTTCCCTGCTCAGCAGTTAGGGACCATCTGACAATTCCTATCCACAGCAGTAAATGAAGGGAGAATTTCACTGCATACCGTCAGGTTTCTTATAAAAACAGTACACATTTTTTAATTAAAGTATATTGGAGATAGGTTTCTTTTTCATTAAAGAAAGTAAAAATGGGATTTTATTTTTTTGCCTTTACATCCCCTTTAAGGATAAGTTGTGTAGCTGCAACAGGGGCACAAACACCACATACAGACCTGAGCACAAGTCATATTTTCATGTGTTTATAAATATTTATGCAGGAGAAATTAGTCTTTTCTTATTAAACACACATTTTTCAAGAACCAGCGGCTGGAATTATAACTTTACACTGGTAAAAATAACCATAGTTTATGTCAATGAGATAGGGACTTAGATTGTAAGCTCTACTGTAAAGAGATGCTGAATATGTCAGCTCTATATAAGTAGAGGATAATAATGGTTCGCTTTTAATCACATATATTCTGGGTTGTGCAATTGATTGAATGATCTCTTTATGTCCACTCCTCCCCGATATTTTAACATGTGATAGCCATGAAGATATGGCACATGTCTAGACATTATTAAAGGCTAACATTTAGCGACATTCCTTTTATTTAGATCTTATAAGTTGTGTGGCTCTCGGCATGAAAATAGCACTTTTTTAATCTGTATTCTATAAATAGGTGTATGCTTAAAGGAACAGTTCAGTGTGGAAATAAAAACTGTGTATATAGATAGGCTGTGCAAAATAAAAAATGTTTCTAATATAGTTAGTTAGGCAAAAGTGTAATGTCTAAAGGCTGGAGTGACTGGATGTGTAACATAATAGCCAGAATACTACTTCCTGCTTTTCAGCTCTCTAACTCTGAGTTAGTCAGTGACTATAAGGGGGGCACATGGGACATAACTGTTCAGTGAGTTTGCAATTGATCCTCAGCATTCAGCTCAGACTCAAAAGCAACAGTTATGACCCAGGTGCCCCCCCCCTCAAGTCTCTGATTGGTTACTGCTTGGTAACCAATCAGTGGAAACCAAGAGAGCTGAAAAGCAGGAAGTAGTATTCTGGCTATTATTTTACACATCCAGTCACTCCAGTCTTTATACATTACATTTTTGGCTAACTAACTATATTAGATACATTTTTATTTTGCATAGCCATATGGAGTAATTTGACCAACCAATTCATTCCAACAGCTCTTCACCTATTGGCTGCCACATAGGAACTACGAAATAGCCAATCAGAACCCTTATTTGACACTCCAATGACTTTTTCTTTGCTCGTGTTGCTCCCCTACTCTCTTTACGTTTGAATGTGGCTTTCAGGTAAAAAAAAAAGGTTGGGAGCACTAATCAAGAGTCTTTCTGTATATAGGTATAGAGTGGCTACTGGCTCACTGCATTTACTGTGTCAGGACTATTGCAATCCTGTGTCTCACTGGATATTCAACAATGAAACAATCAAGTGGTTAGCTAGTTATTGTGTGTTTTATTGTGTGTTTTATGTTCAACTTGAAAGGCCACTATAATCAAAATAAAGTTTTTGAGTAGCTGTAGTGTAGGTCCTAGATATTTCTATTTATGATGCAAACACATGTATGTGCTGAATGCAGATGAATTTGGACATACACAAATTAACGTCCCTTTTGGCATTTACATTTGCTCCCAGCTGTACAATTCCTCTGTTTTCATACTGTGGAACGCACACAAAAAAAGTCACCACCCAGGAATGCAAAAGTCCATAAACAAACTGATAAAAGGCATCAAACTTGATTCTTCCAGACCTAGTTGGCAGCTTAATGACCTATGTATGGGGCTCTCTGACTAATATCTCATCAAGAATCGGCTAAATATTATTTGGATACGCTTGATTTTCTTATTCGAGGAGGACCGCATTGGTTTGGTGATGTGGCTCATATCCAACAGCCTTGTAGGCCCCTCTGCCAAATGACTTGACCTGGTAATATTTGATTTACCTTTCAATTAACTTTTAGTATGATGTAGCCAATGTTGTACTGAGACAATTTGCAGATTTGGTCTTAAATTTTTATTTTTTTAAATCTTTAGCTTTTTGTTCAGCAGCTATGTGCAGTAGCATTCAGGCAGAACTTTGAATAAGAGACTGGAATATGAATAGGACAGGGCCTGAATAGAAAGATAAGGAATTAAAAGTAACCATAATAAATTGAGGTCACAGACCAATAGCTTTTTTAGCTGGCTGTGTCAGAAGCCTTTCATTTGAATGCTGGAAAGATGTAGGAAAATAATTCAATGACTATATAAAATAATTGGAATAGGATGACCCCTTTAAAAGCCCTAAAAGTCATTGTTTGCCACTGATTATTTATTTATTACACCACTTTTCAAGCCTGAATGCCTTTGCTGCTAGTCTTTGTCCTGTTGCTGATTTACTAGCACATACAGGGTTAAATTTACCTGTTCTCCTGAAGTCAAGGTGCAGAATGATTCCTACAAACTGTGCGGCTTTGCATCTGTTTAAATACATCTTCAAACACTGTGCTGAGCATCTCTTTGCAGGGAAAATACTCATAAATATGTAAAATTGCAGTCCAGTGCTGTCCAACTTCTGTGGTACCAAGGGCCGGACTTGTTCTGGCCTACATGGTGGAGGGCCGATAATGAAAACCAGTTTTGACCACTCCTTATTTTAAAATCCAACCCACTTTAGACCACAACCATGTTACCGCAAGTCCATGTCCACATTAATGGTGATACAGTGACACAGTGCTGGTGTCCCTCCAGCAGTTTATATGAGTGTGGGCAGTTTCAGTCGGGTCTCAGGTGTGAACGGTACAGGGATAAAAGGTGGCCATACACGGGCAGATAAAAGCTGCCGACAGACCGTGTCGGCAGCTTATTGGCCCGTGTATGGGGCCCCGCGACGGGCTTCACCGATCGAGATCTGGCCGAAAGTCGGCAAGATCTCGATCGGGTGGGACAGAAAATCCCGTCGGATCGCGGCCGCATCTATTCGTTGATGCGGTCCCGCGATCCGACCGTTTGGGCATCGTTAGGATCCGATCGTTGGGCCCTAGGGCCCACGATCGCATCAGCCGATATTGCCCACCTCAAGGTGGGCATATCGGAGGGAGATCCGCTCGTTTGGCGATCTCTCCATGTATGGCCACCTTTAGGGTGTGAACAATATAGGTGTCAGAAGTGTGAACAATACTGGGGATTACAGTCTGAATTTGAGGTTTAAACAATGCAGGGGCCAGTTGATACCTTTTCAATCTCACACATGGTAAAAAGACACAGCAGGCAGACTTTCATGTGGGGGGCCACACAAGGTGGGGTTCGCGTTCCGCCAGTTGGACAGCCCTGCCTTAGTCTAATAGGAGTGCGTCAATCCTCATCTGGATTACCGCTATCCCGGTAATCTGGTATAAAAAGTAATCCGGTATAAAAAGTACTCGTAAATATGCTTTGTTGAATGGAGTGTATAGATAAGTAAACCTAGAATTTTCCTGATGGTGTGTGTGCGATATGTTTTATTTATTCTTTACCCCCTAGAGAGCCTGTTGTGGTTGTTGACACAATTACTATATTGCTTTTATGATTTCTTTGTCCTGTCCTTCCTATAACAGGACTGGCAGCCACCCTTTGCCTGCGATGTGAAAAGCTTCAGCTTCACCCCTCGGATACAGCGACTCAACGAACTCGAGGTAATTGCTCTGTGTTTATTGTGCTTTTGAGTAAGCTTGGATCATGGTTATCACAATCTGCTGTTTTAGTAGCTACGATTAGAACTGTAACATGTTGTAACCTGTGCATACAAGCTATAACAGAAATGTTAGGTTGGAAGCTTGACCACTTAAGTTCCTATAAATTCTGTACAGATAGTTGGGTTTAGGCAGTAACATATTTGTCCCAGTACAATACAGTAGCCAGTAGTGGATACAGGGAGTCCTTGAGTTACATCCACCCGACTTACGAACAACTCACACTTACATACAGAGGATATTACAGTAATATACAGTGGTTTGTTTGGCCTTTATTAGCATTTAGCTTTAATACACCACCTGCCCCAATCCCCTCTGGTATGTATTCTCTACTGCAGAGCACAGAAAGGTACAAATAAATACAAACATTTAATAAGTAAATGTATATGTTACAACTTACATACAAATAAAACTTAAAGGGATACTGTCATGGGAAAAAACATTTTCAAAATGAATCAGTTAATAGTGCTGCTCCAGCAGAATTCTGCACTGAAATCCATTTCTCAAAAGAGCAAACAGATTTTTTTTATATTCAATTTTGAAATCTGACATGGGGCTAGACATTTTTTCAATTTCCCAGCTGCCCCCAGTCATGTGACTTGTGTCAGCACTTTAGGAGAGAAATGCTTTCTGGCAGGCTGCTGTTTTTCCTTCTCAATGTAACTGAATGTGTCTTAGTGGGACATGGGATTTTACTATTGAGTGTTGTTCTTAGATCTACCAGGCAGCTGTTATCTTGTGTTAGGGAGCTGCTATCTGGTTTCCTTCCCATTGTTCTTTTGTTTGGCTGCTGGGGGGGGGGGTTGTGATATCAGTCCAACTTGCAGTACAGCAGTAAAGAGTGATTGAAGTTTATCAGAGCACAAGTCACATGACTTGGGGCAGCTGGGAAATTGACAATATGTCTAGCCCCATGTCAGATTTCAAAATTGAATATAACAAAATCTGTTTGCTCTTTTGAGAAATGGATTTCAGTGCAGAATTCTGCTGGAGTAGCACTATTAACTGATTCATTTTGAAAAAAAAATGTTTTTCCCCATGACAGTATCCCTTTAAGAATAAACCTGCAGACCCTATCACATATGTGACTGCCTGTAGTTTCATTATTGTAATTGCTCTAGACCAGCCTTGGCTAAATACAAGTATGGGACCTGTTATCCAGAATGCCTGGGACGTGGTGTTTACTGCATAATGGATCCTTCTGTAATTTGGATCTTCATACCCTACGTCTACTAGAAAATAATGTAAACATTAAATACACCCAATAGACCGGTTTTGCTTCCAATAAAGATTAATTATGTTTTCTTTTGGATCAAGAACACGGCTCTGCTTTATTCTTACAGAGAAAAATGAAATCATTTTTAAAAATGTGGATACAATGAAGTCTATGAGAGATGATCTTTGGGTTTCTAGATAACGGACCCCATACCTGTAGAACATTTGCAAGCTGTGTAAATATAAACAAATTTGTGCTTAATTGGCTTTATGATCTTGCATTGTTAAAATGCGGATGTGGGCAGAAGTAATTTACATTTGAAGCTGTTCCCAGAAGAACTTGAATCACCTGCAAAGTATTGTCACTGCGTGACAGCTTAGACAGAAGCAGTTTATTTCAAATTCCAACATGGCTTCTGGTTTGGCTGGTTGGAAGAGATATAGCAGGAGGGACGCCTATTGGGCATCTCAGCCTCTCAGGTGTGTGTTAGTTTGTTTGTTAGTGTCTGTGTTGTAACATAGGCTTGCGATGTTCTGTTAATTTGCATGTTTTGTTTATTCCACTTAATTATGTGTCATGGAGGAAAGGTAGGGAGCAAGTTGCACACCTGCCATGCCGTTCATCTTGCTTATGCTGCATAGTGATGCAGTGCCCCCTACCTGTAGTTTATATTATGCCATGTTCCAAGCCGATTATGAGTAGGTCTCCTGGGAGGTGTGTAGACCAGCTCAAGGACGTTTTCAGGAGAAAGAAAGAGGTTGCTCTGATGTTCTTCTGCTTAGGAAAGATTTGAGAAAGGTTTCTGAGGTTTCTGTTTTCCTAAGCAGAAGAACATCAGAGCAGCCTCTTTCTTTCTCCTGACAACTTCCTTGACTACTTGGTGGTCAGACTGATCAGAAACTGACCAGCAGGTGGCGCTGTTGGAACAAAATTCATTCATATTAACAGCACACGTATCCCTTAATATCTTGGAATAAAAATAAAATAAATAATGAATGTAAATGACAAAAGGTCTTAGAATAGCGCCCTCATCAATTTTACATACACTTATTTTACACACACAGCTGCCATAGGAAGGGATTAAGCCATAGTCCAATATGCCCTTTTCCAGACTAGAACTGAGCTTAGAAAATGCTAATATACTGCACTTTCTGTAAGATTTAATCTAAAGTATTTGGCTACGTTGAAACCTTTCGACCCAATAAACCATGTCCTTTTTCGCTATTCTCCTAACAAGGGCAAAGGCATTTAAAGGGAATGTAAAGTCATTTTTTTAACCGTGCACGTATAGATTCTTAGCACTAAATAAAACAATTTAGTAATCTATATATCTGTTAAAACTTTTGCACCCGCTTTGAAATACAGTGGAGCGATTCTACAGCTTTCTCTCATCCCCCTTGATCACAATTCCCCTTAAGATTCAATGGCGGGTGGCTCCCCCTCCGATCAGGGGCGTAACTACAGAGTTAGCAAACCCTGCTGTTACTGGGGGGCCCAGGAGGTTTAAAGGGCCCCATGAGGCCCACATAAAGAGCAATTCTAGTTACTCCATTGCCTGATGCTCCGATGTTGATAATGCCTAGTGTTCCATAGGCCTCATGGTTATTGCTCTTTGACGGTCTTCATTTTCTGTTTCATTCAGGCAATGACCCGTGTGAAGCTTGACTTCCTGGATCAGCTGGGAAAATTTTGGGAGCTGCAAGGGTCCGCACTTAAGATTCCAGTGGTGGATCGCAAACTTTTGGATGTGTATGCACTTAGCAAGGTGGGTGTGTGAGGACAGGCTATTCTGCAAATAAACACGTGGTTTAAACTGATGGTTCACCTTTAAATTAACTTTTAGTATGTTTTTAGAACAACCAATTCTAAGCCAACTTTCAATTGGTCTTTGTTTTTTTTAATTATTTTCCTTTTACTTCCGACTCTTTCAAGCTTCCAAATGGGGGTCGTTGACCCCATCTAAAAACAAATGCTCTGTAAGGCTATACATGTATTATTATTGCTACTTTTTATTATTCATTTTTCTATTCAGACCAATCCTATTCCAGTCTCTTTAAATCAGTGCATGGTTGCTTGGATACTTTGGACCCTAGCAACCAGATGGCTGAAATTACAAACTGGAGAGCTGCTGAATAAAAAGCTAAATAACTCAAAAACCACAAATAATAAAAAAATGAAAACCAATTGCAAATTGTCTTAGAATATCACCCCCTACATCATACTAGAAGTTCATTTAAAGGTGAACAACCCCTTTAACGTTTTCTGTAGCAGAAAAATTAAACGTTTGCCAGAATGAAATATTTGCAGGAGATACACAAATTTCTAATAGAACGAAATGGGCCTTAGTGCCCAGCGCCATCTTTACAGCAGCTTCTATATAATTCCGTTCTTAATTTTTGTTTTATCATTGCAGATCGTTTCCAGCGAGGGAGGCTTTGAGCTTGTAACTAAAGAAAAGAAATGGTCTCAGGTGGGAAATCGAATGGGATACCAGCCTGGAAAAGGAACAGGTTCTCTTCTGAAGATTCACTATGACCGAATCCTCTACCCCTATGAGCTCTTCCAGTCTGGTGTCAGCCTGATGGTAAGAAATACACATAGACTGCAATACAAACGAAAACCGGCACAATGGGTCTCTGCAAGCGGGATTAACCCTGCGTTTTTATTAGTGCAAGCAATGAAACGCTTCAAGGCACGCCCCTTCGTTAGACATACTAGCAAATGAAGCAGTGCAGCGTTTAACAAGTAACACGTGACATCATGCAATTAACATATCAAATCAATTGGAGAAACCCCATCCCGTTGTCCGTAAATGAACATTCAATGTCCCTAGTGTAGGTAGAGACACTTGATTTCATCCAGTTAGATAAATATAAAAATGTAAATCGTGAAAAAAAAATTCAAAAAAGGATCCAATGTCCGTAGTGCAGGTTGAAGCATCAAAAAAAACATAATTATAGCAGCAATGATCCAGGACTTCAAACTTGTCACAAGGGGTCACCATCTTGGAAAGTGTCTGTGACACTCACATACTCAGTGGGCTCTGATTGGCTGTTGAGAAGCTAAGGGCTCGTCACTAATTATCCAGCAGAAAATGAGCTTCCCTGGCTGTAATATAAGCTGATGGTACAGGTTTGCTTATTATTAAATTCTGATGCTAATTGCACTGGCTTCTGTGCTGCCATGTAGTAATTATGTGTATTAATTACTAATCAGCCTTATATTGTTACATTTCTATTCTATGTGTACTGTATATTGTGGGTCCCTAAGCTCAGTAAGTGACAGCAGCACAGAGCATGTGCAGTGAATGAGCAGAAAAGAAGATGGGGAGCTACTGGGGCATCTTTGGAGACACAGATCTTTACTGCTAAAGGGCTGTGGTTGCCTTGGGCTGGTACAGAAGCACAAAACATCATGTAAAACATTTCTACCTACTGCTTTAGTTACGATTTAGTTCTCCTTTAAAGGTAAAATAAAGTCTCAGAATAATTGTAACCACCCGGGATAAGTTGAATGTACGGCCAAAGGGTTGAATATTCTCTGAAAAAACTTGAATGTCAGGAAGGCTGCAAACAACTCAAAATTTATCTCTGGACCCCTCCCATTGACTTAAACAGCTATTCGACAGGTTTTAGTTGACGAATAGTTAAATTCCAGTTCTTAAAGGGCCAGAATACTATAAATTTTGAAAAATCTAATTGGAATTTTTTTTAAAAAAAACTCAAATCAAATTTGAATAACTCCCTAGTCGACAGTTTTGACCATAAAAAAAATTGAAATTAGATTTTTCAATTCGACCCTTGATAAATCTGCCCTCTAGTGTTTTATTGTGTAATTGTATTCTTTATTATACCTCAGGGCATCAAAAAAACAAGTCTGAAGGTAGAAGAGACGGTTGAAGTGACTGAGCCATGCGAGGTTCAAAAAGACTCGCCTGAGACTGACAAGAAAATAATTGCCCCTATGAAGCGGTCTCGACGTATAAAGTCAGAGGTACTAGAATTTTGTGGCCTATAAAATGCACCACCTACAATACATGTCTGAGAAATTGGTGGTTAATTTTTCCCTTCTCATATGTACATGAGGGACATGAGCCGTGTGTATCCATACAGGAAGTATATTTCCGTTTGTACCCTCATTCAGGAAAAACAGATTCTTGTTTTGATTCGCTTGTCTTATCTCTTTGTTTTTATATAATGTTTGTTGTGGGTGTAAATTATTATTTGTAGCAAGTGCACTTTAAGGTGTTGTTACATTGTTTTTAAGGATAAGTAAACCTTTAAAATAAGTGAAATAATGTCAAATTGATGAGAGTGGTATTCTAAACACTTTTGTGATTTACATTTATTATTTATTTTCTTTTTATTCCAAGATATTAAGGGATACATGTGCTGTTAATATAAATGAATTTTGTTCCAACAGCGCCACCTGCTGGTCAGTTTCTGACCAGTCTGACCAGCAAGTAGTCAAGGAAGTTGTCAGGAGAAAGAAAGAGGCTGCTCTGATGTTCTTCTGCTAGGAAAACAATTAGAAACCTTTCTCAAATCAGCAGAAGAACATCAGAGCAGCCTCTTTCTTTCTCCTGACAACTTCCTTGACTACTTGGTGGTCAGACTGGTCAGAAACAGACCAGCAGGTGGCGCTGTTGGAACAAAATTCATTCATATTAACAGCACATGTATCCCTTAATATCTTGGAATAAAAAATAAATAAATAATGAATGTAAATGACAAAAGTGCTTAGAATAGCACTCTCATCAATTTACATTCTTATTTTTAAGGTTTACTTACCCTTTAAGGTTTTTTTATCTTTTCCAGTTTAAAAGTAGTGGGAGGGCAACAAGTAGCGGGTAGGATTGAGTTAACAAATTAACTTATCAATTTATGCTTGGCCATTGTCTGTATCTTAGCCAGAAACTATACAGATCACAAACAGCACCGAGGTGAAGAAGTTGCATGTTTTCGGAGCAGCAGCGCGAATGATTGGAATTGGTGACAGTGTGAAAGACCGAGCTGGTGAGTTTTTATATGGGAACGTGGTGCCATGTGTAACTTGTTCAATTAGAAGGACATGCAAATAAACGAATAGAAACAGTTCCATGTAAAGAGCTGGTGCTAGACAGCATTAAAGGTCTACAAGAAAGCCGGGGAAAGAACTTCAAGCAGCCAGGCATGGTGGCAGCTATGCTGCTTTGCTTTTATTAAAGGGGAACTATTGTATAAATGAAAATTTAATTTCTCTGTCGTCTAAAGGGGGACACAGGGACTCTTGGGGGTTTAAGCTCCACCCTCCAGGAGGCAGGACACTAATAAATTAAATTTAAGGGGCGTGCCCAAATACTGGCTTAACCCCACACACTGTAACAATCCCTCAGTTTTTAAGTGTCCTGCTTCAAGGAGGATGGACTCCGTCGTCAAGACAGACATCTTCATGGGGGATCACCAGGGCAGGACTGCCTGTTCCTTGGAGTGAAACCTCCCTCGAGGGATGCCTCACCGGGGTCATTTCCCTAGCCATCTCGGCTATATCCGACCTGTACAGATAATTCCTGCCACCCGCTGGGGACAGCAGATGTTCTGACCGGTGAGGAGCCATATGTGAGTAGGAGCCCTTATCGTACTCCTTCACGGGTTGCTCTCCCCCCCCCTCCCCTCTCTCAGCCCACCCCAGCCCATGCTGCAGTCCCTACCTCCGCCTAAACTGTCTCCGTGTGTTCAGGCAATACACGCGCGTTCCAACTGCGCAGTGGAACGCATCGCGCTGATGCGTTCCAGCGGCCATTTTGTTTTTCCGGCGCGAACTGCAGGAGGAGGCGCCAGCAAGCGGGGAAGATTTGGGCGCCCCTCTTGGCTCATTTAGACGGCGCACTCCTGCTTCCTGCACACGCCAGTAATCTTACCCTGCTCCAAGGCAACAGAGATACCGGAGACAGCTTTCTCTTGGGGATTTTTGCATCTCCCTGCAGGCAGCAGGCTTGGGCTCAGCCTTTCAGCACTTCCTTTAGAAGGCACCTTCCCCTGTCACCATTTCTCATCAGGTACCTTAGATACTGCTCACATGGCAGAGGGTAAGTCAGGGGGACTTTTCCTCAGGGCTGGGGGGAGAGCACCAGCAGCACAGGTGACTTATTTTACCTGTAAATCCTGCCAGCTTAAGATCCCTGGGGGCCAGGCTGATCCGCTCTGCAGATCTTGTTCAAAGGGGCAGGGGCCCGCACCCACCCAAGGGGCCATCCCAATGATCCCTGAATCTGGGGACCCAACACAAGATTCTACTGCTCCTGATGAGGTGGCAGGCACATCTTCAGACCCCCCTGCTCCCCTCTGGGCCCTTCAGCTTTCGCAGTCCCTAGCATCCCTGCAGGGCTTACCATCTATTGCTAGTAACTTGGGCAAAGCCCTTGCCAAGCTGAGCCACAAAACTGGCGGAAAGCGTAAAAGGCTTCCCAGTCCCAAGGGGGACACTGACACTCATTCCCCTTCTGACGTCTCTTCGGCTGGAGAGGACGATTATCATTCAGAGGGTGAACTGCTGCCATCTGATGTCTCCTCAGAAGCAGAAGAGGAACATGAGGAAGAAGCTAAGAACAAGGAACTCCCTCACGACGTAGATGCTATCATCAAGGGGGTGATGGAGGTCCTAAAAATCACATCGACACCAGATCAACAAACTTCGTCGACTAACCTGTTCAAGAGGAAGCACAAATCCTCGGTATGCTTCCCATCGCATGAACAACTCCTCAACATAATACATGAGGAATGGAATTCGCCGGAGCGAAAGTTTCAAGCTACACGGAAATTCTCGAAATCTTACCCTTTTCCCAAGGATTTGGTGGAAAAATGGTCCATGCCTCCAACAGTGGATGCCCCAGTTTCGAGGCTCTCCAAATCCACAGCCTTACCAGTCACGGATGCCGCAGCCTTCAAAGACCCATCTGACAGACGTCTAGAAGGATTCCTAAGGGCAGTCTACTCATCGGCTGGGTCGACCCTACGACCAGCACTTGCTTCCGCTTGGGTGGCTAGGGCCATTCAAGCATGGGCAGAATCTCTCGTGGCGGACATTCAAGAGGGTGTTCCCAGAACAGACCTTCTGTCTTCCGCACAGTCCCTCACGGAAGCGGCAGCCTATCTATGCGACGCCAATCTGGACACAGCACAGATTACCGCACGCACTTCAGCGCTGTCTGTCGCAGCCCGCAGAACCCTCTGGCTAAAAAATTGGTCAGCGGATGTCAGTTCCAAGAAGTCCCTCACATCACTCCCCTTCAAGGGACAACGACTATTTGGTGAAGAACTTGAAAAGATTATTTCACAGGCTACCGGGGGGAAAAGTACCTTCCTTCCCCAGAACAAAGCAAGACCCTCACCCTCTTCCAGGAGAGGGAAGTTTTTTCGTGGCCACAGTGGACGGTTTTCCAGACGAAACAGTCCTCCCCAACGTTCCCACTTTCGCTCCAAACCAAACGATAAGGGACGTCCGCCATGGAAGAACAACAAGTTCCACAACAAGTCAGCAGCTGACAAATCCACTTCAGGCTGACGGGTCATCCCCTCCGGGGTCTCAGCAACCATTAGGGGGAAGATTGCTAAGATTCCGGGAGGTGTGGAACATACATTCGTCAGACGCTTGGGTAAACGAAATTATTTCCGAAGGCTATCACCTGGATTTCGCATCTCCCCCTCCCAGAAAATTCCTTATGTCCAGGGTTCCGTCCAATCCCACCAAGGCCCGGGCCTTCTTGGATTGCATCGCAAGCATGGAACACAACGGAGTTATCATTCCGGTTCCCTCGTCAGAAACATTTTGCGGATTTTACTCCAATCTGTTCCTTGTTCCGAAGAAGGAGGGCTCCTTCCGACCTGTACTAGACCTCAAATACCTCAACAAACACATACGGTCAGTACGGTTCAAGATGGAGACTCTACGCTCAGTCATTCGAGGAATGGAACCGGGTCAACTGATGATGTCCTTAGACATCAGGGATGCGTATCTCCACGTACCCATATGGCCTCCCCACCACCGTTTCCTCAGATTCGCATACAGGAATCTCCACTACCAATTTGTGGCACTGCCCTTTGGTCTGTCCTCTGCCCCCAGGGTGTTCACCAAACTCATGGCAGTGACAGCGGCAACACTACGGCTTCAAGGGATCTCGGTCACTCCATACCTGGACGACCTGCTGCTGAAGGCCAGAACTCCAGAGAAGAGCAAGAGGGACCTTCAACAAGCAATTTCACTTCTTCAGAGTTTCGGGTGGTCCATCAACTGGAACAAGTCCAGTTTGATTCCCAGTCACCAGATGCTGTTCCTGGGCCTTCATTTCAACACAGTAACCCAACGGGTGTCATTACCTCAGGACAAGCAGAGGAAGATACGAGAACAAGTCAATCTCCTCCTTTGCAGTCAGCACCCCACTGTACATCTCGCGATGCGGGTTCTGGGTCTGATGGTATCCTCCATCGAAGCGGTACCCTTTGCTCAAATACATCTGAGACCTCTACAGAACAACATTCTGTCAGGCTGGAAAGGCGGTCCCCTGTCCCAGCGGATTTCTCTGCAACGCTCAACAAGAGAATCGCTTCTCTGGTGGCTGAATCACCAAAACTTAGCCAGGGGACAGTCCTGGGCAACTCCAGACTGGACCGTGATAACAACGGATGCAAGTCTTCTAGGATGGGGAGCAACCTGGAACAACCTGTCGGTGCAAGGTCCTTGGTCTCCACAAGAAACAAGACTCCACATAAACATCCTCGAACTGCGGGCGGTCAAACTAGCCCTCAGACATTGGTCCTCCCTACTCACAAACAAGTCGGTCCGAGTACAAAGCGACAATTCGACCACGGTCGCGTACATCAACAGACAAGGAGGAACTCGAAGCACGGCATCTCTAGCGGAAGTGGAGCAAATCCTAACCTGGGCGGAACTCAGCACGGTGAGGTTGTCCGCCATCCACATCCCAGGGGTAACCAACACGCAAGCAGATTTCCTCAGTCGGAACCAGCTGGATCCGGGAGAATGGGAGCTTCACCCCGAAGTGTTCGCAGACTTGGTAAAAAGGTGGGGACATCCTCAAGTCGATCTCATGGCGTCCAGAACCAATCGCAAAGTGCCAGCCTTCTTCTCTCGCTACCGGGACCCGACGGCGATGGGAGTGGATGCCATGACACAAGTTTGGCGGTTCGACCTAGCCTACGTTTTCCCTCCGTTTCCCATGCTGCCTCGGGTTCTGAAGAAGATCAAGCTCTCACAGACAACAGTCATCGTGATAGCTCCGTATTGGCCCAGGAGAACGTGGTTCTCGGACCTTCAAGAAATGTCCATAGCGCAACCAGTTCGCCTTCCATCCAGGAGCGACCTTCTTCAGCAAGGCCCCATAGTTCATCACAACCCGGGCCTGTTCGCTTTGACGGGATGGCTGTTGAGACGGCCATTTGGAGACGAAAGGGCATAGCAGAAGACGTCATCACCACCATGCTGAAGTCACGCAAAGCCACATCATCTAAAGCTTACCATAGGGTGTGGCGCACCTACTGGAACTGGTGCAAGGAGAAGGATTTTCCCTATCTGGATTGCGACATTCCCAGAATCCTGTCCTTCTTGCAGAATGGTCTTCATCTGGGCCTTAAACTCAGTTCCCTGAAGGTTCAAGTTTCTGCCCTTTCCGTCCTGCTTCAGACTCGTCTCGCAATTAACGACTCTATCCGCACCTTTCTACAGGGAGTAGCACGCATTGTCCCTCCTCTTCGGTCACGGATACCTGGATGGGATCTCAATCTGGTTTTGGAGGCTCTCCTCGATCCTCCCTTCGAACCTCTGGGAACCATTTCTGAACAGTTGCTTACTTCGAAAGTGGTCTTTCTAGTAGCCATCTCTTCTGCACGACGGGTCTCAGAACTCAGTGCCCTATCGTGTGATCCTTCCTTGCTAGTTTTCCACAAGGACAAGGCAGTACTGAGGACAGTCCCTTCCTTTCTACCTAAAGTTGTGTCATCGTTCCACGTGAACCAAGAGATTGTGGTTCCATCTCTCTGTCCGGAACCTAAAAATGCCAAGGAACGACGTCTTCATGGTCTAGATGTGGTCAGAGCCCTTCGGTGGTACCTTGAACGTTCCAAGTCGTTTCGTCGTTCTCAAGCCCTATTTGTCATCCCTTCTGGACCTCGGATGGGCATGGCAGCTTCTAAGACTACCATCGCACGTTGGATCAGAGAACTCATCAGACGAGCCTATCTAGCCAAGGAACGAGCCCCTCCCATCAATATCCGAGCTCATTCCACGAGATCCTTGGGTGCCTCCTGGGCGTGGCGCAACTCGGCATCTTTGGACCAGATCTGCAGAGCAGCTACTTGGTCCTCGGTGCATACATTTACTAAATTCTACAACCTGGACACGTTTTCTTCAGCGGAAGCCGCCTTCGGCCGCAAAGTACTACACTCTGTAGTACGGTAACGTGTCTTTCAATTCCTCAACAAATTTCGCTCCCACCCTGCTGTCTGGGGCTGCTCTGTTAAGTCCCCAAGAGTCCCTGTGTCCCCCTTTAGACGACAGAGAAAACAGGATTTTTGATACTCACCGTTAAATCCTTTTCTCTGTAGTCGATAGGGGGACACAGGGCTTCCCGCCCTGAGCGAAATATTGACCCTGTTGGTCTTATGGAGAAGTTTCTTCTGATTTACCAGTTCTGCAAGTTGAGATTATTTTTATATGTTTGCCTTTCAGCAGTTTCTTTGGTACCAACTGAGGGATTGTTACAGTGTGTGGGGTTAAGCCAGTATTTGGGCACGCCCCTTAAATTTAATTTATTAGTGTCCTGCCTCCTGGAGGGTGGAGCTTAAACCCCCAAGAGTCCCTGTGTCCCCCTATCGACTACAGAGAAAAGGATTTAACGGTGAGTATCAAAAATCCTGTTATAAGCTTCAACATACTGACATAAGAAACTTTCTAAATACAATTAATTAAAAACTCTGTACTGTTTCTGAAATAATCAAGTTTATCATCATTATCTCTCTCTCAACATCTGTTTCTCTTTATTATCTTTTCATGCAACAGTCATTGACAATTAGATCCCATATATTTTATAGGGGGCTCCTTCTGCTTAGAAGATGTATTAGAGCTCACTCTATTAAACTCACCAGAAATCCTGTCTCTCTCTCTCTCTCTCTCTCTCTCTCTCTCTCTCTCTCTCGCCGTTAATTTATTAGATTTTTTTTGTACTGGAATCAGTTATTTGAATGAGCTCTTGTACATCTGCTAGGCAAAAGGAGCCCCCCTATAAGATATATTGGATCTAATTGTCAATGAATATCTGACACCCAACTGCTGCATGAAGAGAAACAGATGCTGAGAGAGGGATAGTGAAGAAAATGATGCAGAATATTTGATTGTGTTTAGAAAGTTTCTTATTTCAGTATGATGAAGCTTATATTAAATTTTAAATTAAAAGTTCCCCTTTGGCATGTGCCCGGCAGCAATATGGCTACCCCTGTGGATCTAGAGCTGAAGAAGGCTTTCACTGAACTTCAAGCCAAAGTTCTTGATACCCAAAAGAAGGTTAAACTTGCGGATTTATAAATCGACCAGCTAAATAGGACAGAGAAGCATGCGGATCTTACCAATGCAGAAATTAAGACCCTGTCTGACTCCACAACTATGTATGAAGGAGTAGGAAGAATGTTTGTCCGGCAAACAAAAAGGAGATTTTGTGTATTTGCCGTTAAATCTTTCTCTTCATTGTCCCTGTGTCCCCCAAGCAGACCTAGAGAAAGATACAATTCACAACCAGCTCTTAAATAAACAAAAAGTCGCTGATGAGAAAATTGCAGAGTTGGAGCAAAATAAGTCGTATCTGGAGCGAAGCGTAAAGGATGCTGAAGATAACATAGGAGAAATGTTAATGGCCAGAAGAGCCAGTGTTGGACTGGGACACTGGGGGCCCACCCGAAAACCTTAGACCAGGGGCCCACTCTCAGTACTCTTCCTTTCTTCACTCAATCTCTGTTCTCCTAGTCTCTTTTCTTTACATACTATAATCTATTATTCCATCTATTTAGCCTCTTTGTTCTCATAGAAATAGGGACACTGGGGGCCCATCCAAAAACCTTAGACCAGGGGCCCACCCGAAATCCTTAGACTAGGGGCCCACCCAAAAACATTAGACCAGGGGCCCACTCTCAGTACTCTTACTTTCCTCACTCAACCTCTATTCTCCTAGTCTCTTTTCTTTACATACTATAATCTATTATTCCATCTATTTAGCCTCTTTGTTCTCATATAAATAGGGAATGGCCATGAAATAGGCCAAATGTTTAGCAGCATGAGGGGCCATGTCACCTGGGCCCACAGGGAGTTTTCCTGGTATCCCGGTGGGCCAGTCCGACACTGAGAAGAGCGCAATAAGAGTTGCAGACACATAGTTTTCTTTGTTTAATGTTTTCAATTACCTGTAGAATATGCCAATACTGCAGCCAGTAATAACAAGTGCATTTTTGAGAACATGCAGCAAGATGCAATATAACTAATAAAAGCAAGTGAGGGGGAAAAAAAAGTTCCCCTTTAACAGTAGTGATGTGTGGGTTGAAAAAAAATTCCACTGCACTTCTTTTTTTAGGCCCTCATCTGACCGCCCATCTGTGATATCACAAAAGGGGGGCGGTGTGGGGAAGTGCCTATAAATAGACGCAGCCGGGGAGAGTGCAAAGAAGAGCTCAACCCGAACCCGAGACCCCAAGAAAGTGTGTCAGCCTGAATCCACCGGCCCGCAAATCACTGATTAGATATGGGCAAAAGAGGCAGTATAGGGGGTGCAGGTGCTGCAGGAGGGGGGAACTCTGCAGTGGGCATAGTCTGTACAAAATTATTTTAATTGTTGATCCCAATAGGGCCGGGACTGTTAGATTTGCATTTGTGGTGGTAGAGGTGAATACCTTCTAAATCAGCACACTGCAGTGAATTATACCTTTTCTTCCCCTTTGAGACTTTCCTTCTAGTGCCCTGCACCACCATTGAACCCAGAGAAGAATTACACTGTGTGTATAAAATACTCCTCTTTTCTAATGCAGGATGTTTTTGTGATTTCAGATGAAGCTTACAAGAAGCAGAACAGTTCAAAGCTGGAGGCATTCGGAATGCAGAGAAGACATCAGAAGGGGACCCTGTCTGTTAGTTTTGTAAGTCAGTGATCAAAAACAGATGGAGGGTATTCAAGTGAAAATCCATGTTATTATTTCCCCTTTCAATGTACAGCAATGTTTGCGGGTATACAATTTACTACGTTATTACCCTTAATACAGTGAAAAGGTAGAAAATTGCGTCCACGGAGGTTTTCCCTATTAAATTCTTGTATCTATTCATATTAGTGGCAACTGTTATTTAGTTTGCCTGTGCAGTCAACCTTATGTGATGATGTATTGCATTCTATTTCTCCTTTAAACATGCTGAAAGTATTTCATTTTAAAAAAATTAAAATCCCCATACCTTGAGAATATCTGTCTTTCTTGCTGCAATAGGTTGACTTGTACATCTGCCTGTTCTGTGCCCGTGGTGACTGTGAAGACAAATTGCTGCTGTGTGATGGATGCGATGACAGCTACCATACCTTTTGCTTGATCCCACCTCTTACAGAGGTACCCATGGGTGACTGGAGGTGTCCCAAATGTGTGGCTGAGGTGAGTGCCATGAAGAAAGGCCTATTCGGAGCCTTTACCGATCCTATCACCTGCCTCTCCAGTCTTGAGTCAGGTATTGTGATAACTTATATTAACTTTTTTTTATTTTAAGGAGTGTAACAAACCCCGTGAAGCATTTGGATTTGAACAGGCAGTGAGGGAATACAATTTGCAAAGCTTCGGAGAAATGGCTGACAGCTTCAAATCTGATTACTTCAATATGCCTGTGCATGTGAGTATTTCAGTTAGTATTCGCCCAGCCCACACCAGCATATTCATTATTAGACGGCTAACCACTATTTACTCTTTACAAATTTTACCTTGTATACCTGACATTGGAAAATGTGCTGTTGTTCTTGGGCAGATCAGGTCTCTTGATGTCATGGAAGGCTGCCTAAAGTTGGTCATTTAATCTGGTTCATATTGAGGCTTCCATAGATCAGATGTCCTTTTTGTTTCGGATATATATCAATATATCGGCATTATTTGGTATGATAATAAACACGAATATACACAAAGGAAAAGCTACAAGGATAAATCAACAATCTAACAGGTTATATGCAATGCCTATCAATGCCTATATTGTCAGTTTCCCAGCTGCCCCCAGTCATGTGACTTGTGCTCTGATAAACTTCAGTCACTCTTTACTGCTGTACTGCAAGTTGGAGTGATATCATCCCCCTCCCTTCCCCCCAGCAGCCTAACAAAAGAGCAGTGGGAAGGTAACCAGATAGCAGCTCACTAACACAAGATAACAGCTGCCTGGTAGATCTAAAAACAGCACTCAATAGTAAAATCCAGGTCCCACTGAGACACATTCAGTTACATTGACTCTATCTGAAAGCACATGACAAAATAAGATGCACCTACACACCAGTATTACAACTTAAAAAAAAAAAACACACTTGTTGGTTCAGGAATGAAATATTATATTGTAGAGTGAATTATTTGCAGTGTAAACAGTGTCATTTAGAAATAAGAACTACATCATAAAAATCATGCCAGAATCCCTTTAAATACCCTGATGCCTCTGGAAATTTCCTAAGTCCCGAGTGTAAATCCTATTGGATAGAGCATTATCTTGGACGCACATTGCATTGCAGGATTCTGTAAAAAAAAAAAATTTTGTGGCAATGAAATAATTGTGTTACAGATGGTTCCTACTGAGCTTGTGGAAAAGGAGTTTTGGCGCTTAGTCAGTTCCATTGAAGAAGATGTGATTGTGGAGTATGGAGCCGACATCTCCTCTCGGGATTTTGGGAGCGGCTTCCCAATATTGGATGGAAGGAGAAAGCTAACTGCAGACGAAGAGGTGAACTGTATAAAAATTCTTCAAAGGTGTAAACAACTTGGCTTCATCTAAATGAGTAGAGGGATTTATATGCTCTACTGTAGGCACAGAACATTCCATCTCTGCATTTTTGCATTTAAACATATGACCGGGAGCCATTATTTTCTCGACTGATGCAGTGGGCATTTAGAAGAAACGCCCACTTCTAAAGCTGGAGAAAGCAGTCTGGGTCACTGTCAATCTCGTGTACCTTCATATGGTACTTAACCTCAACATGTTCAATGTTACTGCGTCTTATATAAATATCTTTGTAGGGCCCTCAATTATTTGGAAGAATATGACCCGTATTGTACTCCTCTAATAAAATTATAATCCGGACCCCTGATGTGGCCTTTATATTCCTGTATTTTATGTGTTCGGGTTAAATGACCCAATGTCAGAGCTAAACCAGATGAGCAGATTGCTCTGATTAAAGGATAAGAAAACCTTTAAATAAGTGAAAGTAAAATTGATGAGAGTGTTATTCTAAGTACTGTTGTCATTTACATTATTTATTTTCTTTTTATTCCAAGATATTAAGGGATACATGTGCTGTTAATATGAATGCATTTTGTTCCAACAGCTCCACCTGCCGGTCAGTTTCTGACCAGTCTGACCACCAAGTAGACAAGGAAGTTGTCAGGAGAAAGAATGGCTGCTCTGAGGTTCTTCTGCTTAGGAAAGATTTGAGAAAGGTTTCTAATTGTTTTCCTAAGCAGAAGAACATCAGAGCAGCCTCTTTCTTTCTCCTGACAACTTCCTTGACTACTTGGTGGTCAGACTGGTCAGAAACTGACCAGCAGGTGGCGCTGTTGGAACAAAATTCATTCATATTAACAGCACATGTATCCCTTAATATCTTGGAATAAAAAGAAAATAAATAATGAATGTAAATGACAAAAGTGCTTAGAATAGCCCCCCTGATCAATTTTACGTTCTTATTTTAAAAGTTTACTTATCATTTTAACGGAAAGCGTCTCATTAATGTTGTTTTCTAGGATTACGCTCATTCTGGATGGAACCTCACTAACATGCCTCTGCTTGAGCAGTCTGTGCTCACTCACATAAACGCTGATATCTCTGGTATGAAAGTGCCCTGGCTCTATGTTGGCATGTGTTTCTCCTCATTCTGTTGGCACATTGAAGACCACTGGAGTTACTCAATCAACTACCTGCACTGGTAAGTGTGCCTCCTTCACACAGACCCTTTACAATAAGCGCATTTCATAAAACCGGGCTATAGTGAATCATAAAACCGGGCTATAGTGAATATGAATATTTCTGTTTCAGGGGGGAGCCAAAGACTTGGTATGGTGTTCCTTCACATGCTGCAGAACAGCTAGAGGATGTAATGAGGACTCTGGCTCCAGAGCTTTTTGAGACACAACCGGATCTCTTGCATCAGCTTGTAACCATCATGAACCCCAACATCCTGATGGAACATGGAGTGCCTGTAAGTAATAATATACAGTAGAACTTTTTTTCTAAGCCAGAACACCCTTAATTGCTCTGTGTGCCATTGCCCTTCATTCATTTAACACAGTTTCATTGAAATTTACATGCCCTTTCCTTCACACAGTTTCATTGAAATTTACATGCCCTTTCCTTGACTTTAGGTCCCCTTTTAAGCAAAAGTAAAGGGTCCATAGGGAAAACATTTTTTACTTCCTTGTTGTGATAATAAATCACGCAATTTCCCTCCCAGCCCCTAATTTGCATATGCAAATTAGGATTCGGATTTGGTTCGGCCTGGCAGAAGGATTTGGCTGAATCCTGCTGAAAAAGGCCAAATCCTGGATTCGGTGCATCCCTAATTTGGACCCTAGCAACCAGATTGCTGACATTGCAAACCGGAGAGCTGTTGAGTAAAAAACTAAATAATTCAAGACCATAAATATTAAAAAATTAAAAGCAATTGCAAATAGTCTACATCATACTAAAAGTTAACTCAAAGGTGAACAACCCCTTTAAGATACAAAAACATAGCAAACAATAAACAGTTATTTCCCACCCCTAATTTGCATATGCAAATTAGGATTCCGGTCAGTATTCAGCCGAATCTTTCGTGAAGGATTCGCGAATCCAAAATAGTGGATATGGTGCATCCGTAGTCCAAATAACCCTGACCACCATGCATTGATTGATTGAGACTGGAATATGAATTCCAGAGGGCTAAATAGAAAGATGAGTAATAAAAAGTACCAATAACAATACATTGCCTTACAGAGTATTTGTTTTTCTCTTGCCTAATTGGGGGACACAGGCACCATGGGGATGAAGATCCTGCAGCTGGAGATTGGACACTAAGATGTTAAATTTGACTCCTCCTCCTGCTCTGGGCTTCATCCTCTGTCTCCTCCTAACAGCTTCAGTTTCATTTAGTGTCCTCAGAAGGAGAAGACATATACCTTGTGGCTGGAGCAACTGATCAGAACTACGTGTTACGATCTTGCCACTCTAAGGGGCCATTGATCCATTCAAGAGCCCCTCCAGCTATTGATTAGATGCCCTATAGCCTTCCCGCTCTACGGAGGTCTGCAGGCTTGCTCCTATCTCCCTGCGCTGCTTCCCGCTCTTCGGAGGTCTGCAGCAGCGCCGTGCACTCCCTCTGGGTGTTGTACTGTATGCTACAAATGATGATATATGTGTTTATTCATGTATATTTTCATTTGTCATATATTTAGGGAGATCTTACTACTGGGCATGGACCAGCTGGCATACTACGTGAGTATGATTCTATTTACCCCCTCAACTATATGGCCTCTAGTGAATAAGGCTTCCCAGGCTCTCCTTACCCTTCCCTCCATCCGGTTAGGGCCTACCGCCTCTTCTCCGGTATCTTCCGTCCCTTTTGGTTCTGGCGCGTCTTCTTGCGTTCCACGCTGGAACGCACTTCCGCTTCCGCCCAGCCTTCACTGTACATCGCGCCATTTTCTCTCCGCGCCGCACTTGTTCGCTACCGGCGCCCTTCTCTGACCTACTGCGCGGCTTCCTCAGGCTCTCTACAGCAGTATCCCAGGTCTCTGCCTGGTACAGCCTGCGTTCTGCTAGGGGACTGCAACGGAGTTACTGCTACTCCTTCCCTAAGGCAAGTACCTTTTCGTTTCCTATACTTAGGCATTAGGTTTCAGGGTCACTTACCCCATATGCCCCTCTCTGTCTCCACAGGCCATCCACGCCAAGAAAGCGCTCTGCCATCCACCCCACGCTAGGCTGGGGACCCCTGTCTCATAAAAAAAAAAAAAAAAACTAAATAAAAGAAAATATACAAAAACATATTTTCTGGTTTCACGTTGCAAGGAGCAATATGGCAGACAAAACAGAAGAGCCCAGGACCTCCAGATCCTCAGCTCTTTCACGTTCCAATGCTCAGATATCCTTTCTGGCATGTACATTATGCAAGGCAAAGTTTAACTCTGCTTCGGCTGATTCAGTGTGTATAGCCTGCAGACCTTCAGAACCCTCGCCACCCCCATTGGCCGGCACTTCTGACTCTGAATTAGTTAGGGCCCTGTCCCTCTCACTCGCAGGCATACAAAATTTGGCCCGCATTCCCGAGACCTTAGATAAGGTTCTTGAGCGACTTTCACACCCTTACAGGCCGGATGACCGCCTTACGGGCACCAAAAGACACGCTCCTTCCCCTCCAGACTCCCTCCGGTGAGGAAGGCCAAGTTTTATCTGAGGAAGGCTCTGACCAGGAGCATCTGGATCCCGATCTGGATACGCCCAGAACACCAAAGGAGGTCGAAGGCCTCATCCAAGCGGTTCTCACCACACTAAATATTGAAGACTCAGTCACTGTAATTGAACCAGCTAAGAACATCTTCAAAAGACATAAGAAGAGTTCACACGTATTTCCAGCATACGAACAACTCGATGACTTAATTAAGGCCCAGTGGAAACACCCGGACCACAGGGTACAGATTTCTAGACGATTCTCTCAGACATATCCATTTCCTCGAGTGCACTGATCTTTGGGCATCACCCCCAGCGGTAGACCCCCCTGTTTCAAGACTGTCCAGGAATACTACCATACCTGTGGCAGATGCGGCTGCATTCAAGGACCCTATCGACAAGCGCCTTGAAGGGCTCTGCAAGTCAGCCTTTACAGCGTCAGGTTCTGCCTTTCGACCAATCTTCGCTATTGCCTGGGTCGCAAAGGCAATGGAGGTCTGGGTGTAGCAAGTAGCACAACTTATTGGATCTGAGGATCCCACTACAGACAACCTTCTGTCCCAAATTGCGGACGCTACTACTTATATCGGCGACGCAGCAATTGACGCAGCAAAGATGGCGGCACAGGCCTCGGCTCAATCCGTGGCAGCTCGTCGGCTCCTGTGGCTGAAATCCTGGTCAGCCGACTTAACATCCAAACGCTCCCTAGTCAGCCTTCCCTTCCAATGGAAACTACTCTTTGGAGCCGAACTTGACAAGATTATATCCCAGGCCACGGGTGGGAAAAGCACCCTACTCCCACAGACGAGAACCAAAAGACCTCCCTTCAAGAGAAGGCCCTTTTTTCGTCCCTTCAGGCAAGGCCAACGCACAAAGACACAGTCGGATAAATCCAGTTCGCATTTCCGCTCCCGCTACCAAACCAAACAAAGACCCAACTGGTCGTCCAACAAGACTACCACAAAATCCTCCCAGGACAAGTCCAGTTCAGCATGAAGGGGTGCCCACCCCCGAAAGGATCCCCCTAGGAGGCCGCCTAAAATCTTTTCGGGAGGTGTGGCACCAACACGTAAAGGACCTGTGGGTTCTTCGGGTGGTTTCTCAAGGACTATTGATAGACTTTATGCAACGACCACCCCACAGATTTTTCTGTTCAAGGTTGCCCAGTCAACAACCCAACAAAATCAAATTCCTCTCTGTCATCCAGGACCTCGCCGCGGCCGGTACAATACAGCCCGTACCGACAACAGACAACGGCAGAGGGTACTACTCCAACCTCTTCATGGTACCCAAGAAAGACGGATCCCTACGCCCAGTCCTAGACCTCAAGGACCTCAACCCATTTGTTCGCAAATACCACTTCAAGATGGAATCCATCCAATCCGTTTTGGCAGCCATGGAAGACGGAGAGTTCATGTCTGTAATCGACATCAAAGACGCCTACCTCCACATACCCATCCACCCAGCTCACCACCGGTTTCTCAGATTCTTCGTCAACGGTCACCACTGGCAATTCGTGGCTCTTCCATTCGGGCTATCTTCAGCCCCCCGCGCCTTCACCAAGGTCATGGCGGCAGCGCTAGAGGGGTTAAGACTCAAGGGCATACCGGTCATTCCTTATTTGGACGACCTTCTCGTCAAGGGCTCCTCCGCAGCCATAGCCCATCTCCATACAACCCAAGTCCTGAGGACCCTGACGGACTTGGGGTGGATGATCAACTACAACAAGTCCACCCTAATTCCGACACAGACAATAGAATACCTGGGCCTGATCTTGGACTCTCGCAGGGGGAGAGCTCTTCTTCCTCGAGACAAAACCATCACACTACAGAACAGAGTTCGGACCATCAGGAGTGCTCCCACTGTGTCTCTGCGCATGGCCATGCAAACCCTCGGAACGATGGTGGCGGCCTTCCCGGCAATCCCCTACGCACAATTCCACACCAGACCCCTCCAACATGCCATTCTTCTGCAACAACGAAGGGATCGGGAAGCTCTCGACCGACAGATAACCCTCTCCCTCGACTGGTGGCTCCGACCACATCACACAGCAGAAGGGCGGCCATTCCCCCCACACCTCTGGACGGTTCTCACAACGGACGCCAGCCTACGGGGATGGGGAGGTGTACTAGATCAAACGACGATCCAAGGCCTTTGGGATCGAGAAGAGAGAAGTCTTCCCATCAATATCTTGGAATTGAGAGCGATTCGTTACTCTCTGGAACACCTGACCAACCTACTTCGGGGTCAAGCAGTACGGATCCAGTCCGACAATGTGACGGCAGTTGCATATATAAATCACCAGGGCGGCACCAGAAGTCAAGCGGCCCTTCGGGAAGCAAACAGCATCCTACAGTGGGCAGAAAACAACGTTCCTGCCATATCGGCGGTCCACATACCAGGGGTCGACAACTGGATAGCGGACTATCTGAGCAGAGAGACGCTAGATCCCGGAGAGTGGAGTCTCCAAGAGGTTTTCCAACTCATAGTGGACAGATGGGGAATTCCGGAAATCGACCTGATGGCATCCCGGACCAATCGAAAGGTCACGAAGTTCGTGGCAAGAAGCAACGATCCTCTGGCACACGCCGTCGACACTCTTGTGCTCCCATGGCAGTTCTCCATGGCGTACATATTTCCACCCCTGGCACTTCTGCCAAAGGTCATCAAGAAGATCAAGAGGGAGGGAACCCAGATAATTCTGGTAGCACCCTTCTGGCCCAGGAGAGCGTGGTTCGCGGATCTAGTACAGCTAGCGTCAGACGCTCCGTTCCATCTTCCTCAGAGAAAAGATCTGCTAACGCAGGGCCCCATCGTTCACCCGAATTCTCATCAGTGGGCTTTAACGGCGTGGCTCTTGAGGCCTTAGTTCTAAAGAGAGCAGGAGCTCCGGCTGAGGCTCTTCCTACCATGCTGCGGGCGCGAAAACCCGTTTCGGCAAAGGCATATCACCGCGTCTGGAAGACATTCATATCTTGGTGCGAACTTAGAGGCTCGGATCCCCAGAAGGCTAAAGAACATGATGTTTTCTCTTTCCTGCAGGAAGGTTTGACGAAGGGTCTGGCTGTCAGTTCACTGAAGGTTCAAGTGTCTGCATTTTCCATCCTCCTCCAGCGGAGGCTGGCCCTCAGGAGTAATATCAAAACCTTTCTGCAAGGAGCTACGAGGTTGGTACCTCCGTATCGTTGTCCAGTTCCACCCTGGGACCTTAACCTTGTCCTTTCAGTTCTTCAGGAAGACCCTTACGAACCCATTGACTCTATTCCTCTCTCTACCCTGACTGAAAAAGTGGTGTTTCTCCTGGCCATCACTTCTGCTCGGCGAGTCTCTGAATTGGCGGCCTTGTCCTGCCGACAACCGTTCACCATCATCCATAAGGACAAGGTTGTGCTCAGGCCTACTCCGGATTTTCTACCAAAAGTAGTTTCGGAATTCCACCTCAACCAAGATATGGTCGTTCCCTCATTGTGTCCGGCTCCCAAGAACCCTGCGGAGAGTAAACTGCACACTCTGGATGTGGTTCGCGCTATCACTTTTTACCTGCAAGCCACCGAAGCTGTCAGGAAGACGGACGCCCTGTTTGTTATTCCCACTTGGCCTAAATGCGGGTCCAAAGCAGCCAAGACGACAATAGCCAAGTGGATCCGTAGTACTATCATTAGGGCCTATGCCTTGCGGGGGAAACCTCCTCCTCTCAAGGTGAGAGCTCACTCCACATGCTCCCTCAGCACGTCTTGGGCAGTCAGACACCATGCTTCAGCGGAACAAGTTTGCAGAGCGGCCACCTGGGCGTCCCTTCACACTTTCACGCGATTCTACAGGCTACACACTCTGGCTTCTGCCGAAGCAAGCTTCGGGAGGAAGGTGTTGCGGGCCGTGATCGGTTGAACACCTTTTGGGGTACTCAGTGTCCCGCCCTCTGGGTTGCTTTGGGACATCCCCATGGTGCCTGTCTCCCCCAATTAGGCAAGAGAAAGGGAGATTTTTGTACTTACCGTTAAATCTTTTTCTCTTGTCCTATATTGGGGGGCACAGGCCTTCCCTCCCTGTATTGACACTGGTATTCATGTAGTTACTAGTTGTGTTTATATGGTTATATTTTTTATGGTTCTCTATTCGGGGGGTTTCCAACTCCTCTTCTGTTTTGGGTTATATTGCTCCTTCTTCGGTTGAAACTGAAGCTGTTAGGAGGAGACAGGGGATGAAGCCCAGAGCAGGAGGAGGAGTCAAATTTAACATCTTAGTGTCCAATCTCCAGCTGCAGGATCTTCATCCCCATGGTGCCTGTGTCCCCCAATATAGGACAAGAGAAAAAGATTTAACGGTAAGTACAAAAATCTCCAGTGACCCCCATTTGAAAGCTAAAAAGAATCAGAAGAGTAATGCAAATAATTCAAAAACTATAATAAAAAATGAAGGCCAATTGAAAGGTTGCTTAGAATTGTCCATTATATAACATACTAAAGGTTAACTTGAAGGTAAACCACCCCTTTAAGATTTTTGTCTTATTCTTTGTAGGTATACAGGACTAATCAGTGTGCCGGAGAGTTTGTGATCACCTTTCCTCGCGCTTATCATTCTGGATTCAATCAGGGCTACAACTTTGCAGAGGCTGTAAATTTCTGCACTGCAGACTGGGTAAGGCTTCTAATCCCTTTCACTGTAAGCATGTGTGACAGACAGACATATATACATATATACTACAACTCATATAAGAGTATGGAGCAGATTTATCAAGGGTTGAATTGAAAATTCAAAATTTCTAGTTTTTTTATGGTCAAAACTGTCAAATTCTATTAGGGAGTTGTTCAAATTTGATTCGGATTTTTAAAACTTTTTTAATTTCGGGAAAAAAAATGTTACACTTCATTAGGGTTACCTTCTCAAGCAAATGCAAAAGTACTTTTTTGTGGTTGAGAATGGCAGACAGAGATTCTGTAACCCGATTCACCCAGGATTTCACACCTTAAAGCAATGATGGCAAATCCTCCAGGGAATAACGGTAAAAGATAATGGTCAAAACTGTCAAATTCTACTAGGGAGTTATTCAAATTAGATTTGAATTTTTAAACCATTTTTAATTTATCATAGATTTATCCTACTTTGGCCCTTTAAGAACTCGAATTTGACTATTCGCCACCTAAAACCTGCCGAATTTCTGTTTAAGTCAATGGGAGACGTCCAGGGATCGATCTGATCTTTTGTTTTCCAGCTTCCAATGGGCCGTCAGTGTGTAAGCCACTACCGCAGGCTGAGGCGCTATTGTGTTTTCTCTCATGAAGAGCTGATCTTTAAGATGGCAGCTGATCCAGAGTGCCTGGATGTGGGCCTGGCAGCCGCAGTATGCGAAGAGATGACCGTAATGATAGAAGAGGAAACCAAACTGAGGCATTCAATTGTGCAATTGGTGAGGGATATTTATCTATAGAAATTCTATGTGGTTAGATTCTTCTTATTCTTTTTTTTTTTTCTTCTTCTCAAGAAGTGTATAGTTTGCAGATTTTTTCTAACTGTGTTTTATTGGTTTGCAGGGAATCGTACAGGCAGAGGAGGAGGTCTTTGAGTTGGTGCCAGACGATGAAAGGCAATGTTCTTCATGCAGAACCACATGCTTTCTGTCTGCACTCACGTGTTCCTGCAGCTTGGATCGGCTTGTATGTCTGTATCATGCAGAGGATCTCTGCTCTTGTCCCCCACAAACTAAGTGTCTCAGGTATGCAAGCATGACACGGAATAGAATATAGAATCTGCCTTAAAGTAGAACTAAACCCTATATAGTGAACTTATTGCACGAGGCTAAAGTTTCAGCTTGTCAATAGCAGCAATGATCCAGGACTTCAAACTTGTCACAGGGGGTCACCATCTTGGAAAGTGTCTGTGACACTCACATGCTCAGTGGGCTCTGATTGGCTGTTGAGAAGCTAAGCTTAGGGCTCGTCACTAATTATCCAGCAGAAAATGAGCTTCCCTGGCTGTAATATAAGCTGATGCTACAGGTTTGCTGATTATTCAATTCTGATGCTAATTGCACTGGTTTCTGTGCTGCCATGTAGTAATTATGTGTATTAATTACTAATCAGCCTTATATTGTGACATTTCTATTCTATGTGTACTGTATATTGTGAGTGGGTCCCTAAGCTCAGTAAGTGACAGCAGCACAGAGCATGTGCAGTGAATCAGCAGAAAAGAAGATGGGGAGCTACTGGGGCATCTTTGGAGACACAGATCTTTACTCTTAAAGGGCTGTGGTTGCCTTGAACTGGTACAAATGCCCAAACATAATGTACAACATTTCAAGCTACTTCTTTACTTTAGTTCTCCTTTAAAGGCAGTTTACATTTGCAATGGTTTTACATAAACTCTCATCTGTAAAGACACTCTAGTATCTTTGATTTTTATACATCGCACACAGCGAGGATTTTAACCTGAAAATGCATAACTGTTCTGACCTTAGCCACATGAGTACTGGTCATTTTAAATGTTGTCTGATTGCTGTGCCTTGTGATCTACAACTGTCTGCATCCCCTCTCCCCAAATTAACACAGGACAGACTAGATTGCAGCCAGTGGGTTGTGGGCTGACCCACTCATCCCAATAGGTAGATTTCAAATAAATCTTCACAGCACAGTCAGAAATGAGCTATACATTTTCATTTAATTTATGTTTTCATATCCCTTGGTGCATCACATTTTAGGTACCGTTATTCCCTGGAGGATTTGCCATCATTGCTTTATGGTGTGAAATCACGGGCACAGTCTTATGAGTCCTGGGTGAATCGGGTTACAGAATCTCTGTCTGCCTCACTCAACCACAAAAAAGGTGAGACTTTTATTGTATTTGCTACAGACTGAGCCTTGAGAAGGAAAACTTAATGAAGTGAGACATTTTTTTTTCCTTGGATTGCATGTTTGGACATGCAGCGATGAAAGGCATTTGCCGTTCTTTCAGATGTTGTTGATCTTAAGCCCTATCACCCCCATCTAAATAGACTTTAGTTAGGATCTCTAAGCATAAGGATTGGCCTGCACAATCGTATTTCTCAAAAATAGACCTTATCTCCATCTCAATAGACTTAAGTTAGGATCTCTAGTTCTAAAGCAAAATGATTGGCCCGCACAATCGTATTTCTCGAAAATAGACCTTATCTTCATCTGAATGTACTTTAGTTAGGATCTCTAGTTCTAAAGCATAAGGATTGGCCCGCACTATCGTATTTCTCGAAAATAGACCTTATCTCCATCTCAACAGACTTTAGTTAGGATCTCTAGTTCTAAAGCAAAATGATTGGCCTGCACAATCGTATTTCTCAAAAATAGACGTTATCTCCCATGCCACGTCCAGGCGCCTATTTCTATTGAACACCTACTTTACAGGAGAATTTAGTCCGAAGGCAAGAATGCTGGTAGGCAGGACCACCATCAGAAATCACAGGGCCCCATACGACAAAATTTCCTGGGCCCACTGGGCTGCGCCCACCGCAAGCCCCACCTACAGGTCCACCCTCCCCACCCCACAGGTCCGCCCCCAACACACAGTTACAAAAAACAAAAAAAATATTGGTGGCTAGGGTTCCCACATGTTAATAAAAAATAAAAAGATATTGGTGGTCAGGGCCCCCCATAAAAAAACATTTGTGGCCAGGGCCCCCCCATTAAAAAATATTGGTGGCTAGGACCCCACATGAGAAAAAAAATTGGTGGCCAGGCCCCCCCCCCACATTATAAGAAAATTGGCGGCCAGGGCCCCTTAAAAGTCCATGCCTTCCCAAAGTCAGCAGCTCTCAGAAAGATGTGGGGCCCGGCTAATCAATTAAGTGTGGCAGGGCCGGGCCCCCCTTACCCTCGGGGGCCCCTACAACTCTCCCCCCTGTCCCCCCCTGATGGCTGCCCTGCTGGTAGGTGACCAGTACTAACGGCAGGGATAAAATCTGTCCTATTATGTGTCCTGACCTCACCCTGTTACCCCTCTTTCCAACGGGATTCTCAAGTGGTGATCTCAGGTCCCATACCTGTGCTAGTAACATGGACAGCCATTGCCTTCCCTCTTATGGGATAGGAGTCAAGTGACCAGATTTCCATTCTCATGTATTTTTTCTTTGTATGCAATCTGCAGACGTAATCGAGCTGAAAGTCATGCTCGAGGACGCAGAAGATAGGAAGTTTCCAGAGAACGATCTCTACCGCAAACTCCGGGATGCTGTTAAGGAGGCAGAAACCTGTGCATCGGTTGCCCAGCTGCTACTCACCAAAAAACAAAAGCACAAGTATGAAATATAAGGCACACCCTCTGGTTTCTTTGTTTGCAAAAGAATTGCTGATACTGTACAAGCCGAAACTGTCACTTTGTGCAGTAAAAGGTGCTGTCAGCATGCCCCATTGGCCTTTGTTACCTCAAAATGGAAATTCTAAAGTCTAAATATTCCTGACAAATTGTCATGATGTTTAATGGCCCTTCTGTTTACAAAATGTTCCACTTCGAGATGGAACATGGCAGGTTCTGTCATAGTCTCTTAAGTGTTTATTGTTTTGCAGCAGATTAAACCCAGAATATGGGAAGACTCGCACCAAACTCACCATGGAGGAGCTTAAAGCCTTTGTTCATCAGCTGTTTAGCCTGCCCTGTATTATCTCTCAGGCCCGACAGGTTAAGGTGAGTGGAACCTTGGAACTCAAATAATCAAGTGCTGGCCTCAACATGTACCATTCTTTGAAAGATTGTGACCTGCTTAAATGGTGGAGCATTGCCCATATTACAGATTACAGGCATGGGGTAATTAATAATATAAAAAAAAAAAAAGACGAGCCTTAGGTGCAACCAACTGATCTATGTCTACTATGGGTAGTGTGCTTTTGTTCCTTCCACCATTGGTAGAGCCCTGGTTTTCTTCTTCCTTCCCTGAGAGACATTGTCTTTCTTTCTTGAGCATTTATTTATTGCTTCATATATAAACTCTAGACCGGTGTATACTGCACATTCGGAGGCACATTTGTGAAGGGTTCGAATTTAAAATTCGAACAATCGATATCTATTATAAAAAAAAAATCACATTTTTTAAAAACGTGATAAAACTCCACAATGTCAGGAAGACTGCAAACAACTGCAAATTGATCCCTGGACGTCTCCCATTGACTTAAACAGCGATTCTGCAGGTTTTAGGTGGCGAAAAGTTAAGTTTGAGTTCTTAATGATAAGTCTCGAAAATCTAATTCAAATTTTTTGAAAAACTCTTGATTGAATTTGAATAAGTACCTAGTGGAATTTGACAGTTTTGACCATAAAAAAACTTGAAAATTCCAAGGAGAAACAAACCCTTTATAAAAAAAACACTTGAAAAAGGGTTTTACCCGAAACGTGTAGTGTTTTGCACTGCTAATAATGAAACACATGCAGTTTGAAAATACTGCTTTGAAGCTGTTTATTCCAACTTTATTACAGTAACTTTATAAAAAAAAAAAACTACCCTACGTAGACCCCCCCCCCCCCAGCCTAGCTGCTCCCCCGGGCAAATGCCCCTAACCCTTTACTTACCCCTCCGTGCAGATTCTGTCCAGCGGAGTTGGCAGCCATCATCAGCAGCTTTGGTAATCTTTGGAATAAGACTGGCGCTTCAGAAATTTTTGTGAGTTTCGGCACATGCGCAGTTCTATGTAGAGTAGGGGAGTAGGGTTTTTTTTTTTTATTAAGGTTTGTTTCTCCTTTAATATTTAGGATGCATAGTACCTAACATAGGGTTAGAATAAAAAATGTGTATCCTAATTCCTGGACTGTTTTTTTCCTCAGTTGCCGTTAGAGTAAGAAATAAAAGAAAGTAGTGAGTGCAAGAGCTGTAAGAGGGATTGATATAATATTGTACTTGTTTTGTTCTTTTTCCAATCCTAGAATCTGCTTGATGATGTGGAGGAGTTCCATGAACGTGCTCATGAAGCCATGCGGGATGATATCCCTGACTCCAGCAAGCTCCAGGCGCTCATTGACCTCGGCTCCAGCTTGTATGTGGAACTTCCAGAACTGCCGAGGTTAAAGCAAGAGCTTCTGCAGGCCCGCTGGCTCGACGAGGTTCGACAGACTTTGTCAGACCCTCACAGGGTTACTCTGGATGTGATGAAGAGACTGATCGACTCTGGAGTAGGTCTAGCCCCACATCATGCAGTGGAGAAAGCAATGGCAGACTTGCAGGAACTGCTCACAGTATCAGAGAGGATGGAAGAGAAAGCCAAAACATGTCTGCAAGCCAGGTGAGGGACTTACCAAAAGCATGAATTGAGATTGTATAAGTGCATGTATTTTCTCTCCTTATTTTATTTATTGCTTTATTGTTTTTTTTTTGTTTTTTTTTAATTGTTGATCATTAACATTGCATTTGTGTTCAGTCAGGTGGCTTAGGTCTTCCATTATGTATACAGATTCCACCAATGGTAACCATGTAGGGCTGGGGTTCCAAACTCGTGGCTCTTGTGAACTGCAACTCCCATCATGTCTCACCTGCTGACAGTTGCAGATACATACATGGAAATAGTTCATCTGTGTGTATTCTATGCTTGTTAATTAAGAGTAACTATACCTTCAGTGGAGTGTGGTTCCTTTAGGGCCACGTATAGGGCATCTAGAAAGAATCAGACTGGCCAAAAGTTTAATGCCAAGTGATTCATTGAGATCAGAACTTCTGAAAGCGGATGGTAATGCATTATAATGTCTGAGGCCCTCCTATGGATTGGCATGGGGTTGTTTTCTGATTTTATTCTAAATTGCATGTTTTTTTTTTAACCTCTAAATATTATGTCCTTCCAGGCCACAGCACAGCATGGGAGGTATTGAGAGCATCATTATGGAAGCCAAGAACATCCACGCTTTTTTACCCAATGTGCTTGCTCTTAAGGAAGCCCTACAAAGGGCCAAAGATTGGACATCCAAAGTGGAGGCCATTCAGGTATATAGAAACATGGGGTATATACTTCAGACAGTGATTTTAAAAGGGGTTGTTCACCTTTAAATTAACTTTTAGTATGATCTAGAGAGTGATATTCGTAGACAATTTGCAATTGGTTTTTCATTTTTTATAGGGATGCACTGAATCCAGGATTCGGTTCGGGATTCGACCAGGATTCGGCCGAATCCTTGTGTGTGGCCAATGCGAATCCTAATTTGCAAATGTAAATTAGGTGTGGGAAGCGAAATCATGTGACTTTTCGTCTCAAAACATTCTTTTTCCACCTATAATTTGCATATGCAAATTAGGATTAGTTTCAGTATTCGGCCACATTTTTCACGAAGGATTCAGGGATTCGGCCAAATCCCAAATAGTGGATTAGGTGCATCCCTAATTTTTTATTATTTGTAGTTTTTGAGTTATTCAACTTTTTGTTCAGCAGCTCTCCAGTTTGCAATTTCAGCAATCTGGTTCCCAGCGTCCAAATTACCCTAGCAACCATGCACTGAGTTGAATAAGAGACTGGAATATGATTTGAAGAGGTAGAAAAAGCAGCCATAACAATACATTTGTAGCCTTGCAGGGCATTTCTTTTTCTTTTTTTTATGGGGTCAGTGACCCCCATTTGAAAGCTGGAAAGAATCCGAAGAAGAAGGCAAATCATTTAAAAAAAAAATAAAGAAAATAAACAAATGAAGCCCAATTGAAAAGTTGCTTAGAATGAACCATTCTATAACATACTAAAAGTTAACTTAAAGGTGAACAATCCTGGACTTCATCAGCCATTGAACTTAACTTCTTGTATTGCAATCCCACTTAAAGGATAAGTAAACCTTTAAAATAAGTGCATGTAAAATTGATGAGGGTGTTATTCTAAGCATTTTTGCAATGTACATTCATTATTTATTATATTAAAGGGATACTGTCATGAGAAAACATGTTTTTTTCAAAACGCATCAGTTAATAGTGCTGCTCCAGTAGAATTCTGCAATGAAATCTATTTTTCAAAAGAGCAAACAGATATTGTTGTATTCAATTTTGAAATCTGACATGGGGCTAGACATATTGTCAATTTCCCAGCTGCCTCCAGTCGTGCTCTGATAAACTTCAATCACTCTTTACTGCTGTACTGCAAATTGGAGTGATATCACCCCCTCACTCCCCCCCCCCCCCAGCAGCCTAACAACAGAACAATGGGAAGGTAACCAGATAACAGCTCCCTAACACAAGATAACAGCTCCCTGGTAGATCTAAGAACAGCACTTAATAGTAAAAGCCAAGTCCCACTGAGACACATTCAGTTACATTAAGTAGGAGAAATAACAGCCTGCCAGAAAGTAATTCCATCCTAAAGTGCAGGCACAAGTCACATGACTATGGCAGCTGGGAAACTGACAAAATGTTTAGCCCCATGTCAGATTTCAAAATTGAATATTAAAAAATCTGTTTGCTCTTTTGAGAAATGGATTTCAGTGCAGAATTCTGCTGGAGCAGCAATACTAACTGATGTGTTTTGGAAAAAAAACATGTTTTTCCATGACAGTATCCCTTTAAGGGATACATGTGCTGTTAATATAAATTAATTTTGTTCCAACAGCGCCACCTGCTGGTCAGTTTCTGACCAGTCTGACCAGCAAGTAGTCAAGGAAGTTGTCCGGAGAAAGAAAGAGGCTGCTCTGATGTTCTGCTGCTTAGGAAAGATTTGAGAAAGGTTTCTAATTGTTTTCCTAAGCAGAACATCATCAGAGCAGCCTCTCTTTCTTTCTCCTGACAACTTCCTTGACTACTTGGTGGCCAGACTGGTCAGAAATTAACCAGCAGATGGCGCTGTTGGAATGTAAATTGTAAAATGGCTTAGAATAGCACTCTCATTATTCCTTTAAATTCCACATACACCAATAGGTTTTCTTTTTTTCTTGTAATTTCCCCAGAGTGGCTCTCACTACGCGTACTTGGAGCAGTTAGAGAACCTGCTTGTGAAAGGCCGCCCCATTTCTGTGCGCCTCGATTCCCTCCCTCAGGTGGAGTCCCAGGTTGCAGCAGCTCGAGCATGGAGAGAGAGAACAGCCAGGACATTCTTAAAGAAAAACTCCAGCTATACACTGCTACAGGTGAAAATTGTGACTACTATAGAATTGCTGTTCTGTATTGTGTTCTAGTCTTTGTTTAGGATTCTGTAATGGATGGATCAAAAATATTTGGCTAATCATTTAAATCATTTGTGATTAAGGTGTTGAGTCCACGGACCGACATTGGTGTGTACGGCAGCAGTCGGAGCAAGAGGAAGAAAGTCAAAGAGTTAATGGACGAGAAAGATTTGGAACTGGATTCCATGAGTGAACTTGAAGAACCAATGGAAGAGCCCCGGAATGCTGCATCTGTTGTAAGGCACTCTTTCTGGGCTCATGGTCCTGGCTGGAGCAGTTGTTGCAGGCTTTGTTTTTATGGGCCACTAAATCTTGAATATGTTCTAATTTTCCTTAAAGGAACAGTAATACCAAAAAATGAAAGTGGTTTAAAGTAATGAAAATATAATGTACTGGTAAAACTGATGTATTTGCTTCAGAAACACTACTATAGTTTATATAAACAAGCTGCTGTGTAGACATGGGGGCAGCCATTCAAGCACAGGATACACAGTAGATAACAGATAAGTACTACTATAGTTTATATAAACAAGCTGCTGTGTAGCCATGGGGGCAGCCATTCAAGCACAGGATACACAGTAGATAACAGATAAGTACTACTATAGTTTATATAAACAAGCTGCTGTGTAGCCATGGGGGCAGCCATTCAAGCACAGGATACACAGTAGATAACAGATAAGTACTACTATAGTTTATATAAACAAGTTGCTGTGTAACCATGGGGGTAGCCATTCAAGTACATGATACACAGTAGATCACAGATAAGTACTACTACTATAGTTTATTTAAACAAGCTGCTGTGTAACCATGGGGGCAGCCATTCAAGCACAGGATACACAGTAGATAACAGATAAGTACTACTATAGTTTATATAAACAAGCTGCTGTGTAGCCATGGGGGCAGCCATTCAAGCACAGGATACACAGTAGATAACAGATAAGTACTACTATAGTTTATATAAACAAGTTGCTGTGTAACCATGGGGGTAGCCATTCAAGTACATGATACACAGTAGATCACAGATAAGTACTACTACTATAGTTTATTTAAACAAGCTGCTGTGTAACCATGGGGGCAGCCATTCAAGCACAGGATACACAGTAGATCACAAATAAGTACTACTATAGTTCATATAAATAAGCTGATGTGTAGCCATGGTGGAAATTAAAAAAAGGCTATATGGCACAGGATAAATAGTGGATAACATAACACCATTATGATCTTTCCATTCAGGCCCCATCCTATTCATATTTCAGTCTCTCATTTAAATCGATGCGTGGTTGCCAGGATTATTAGGACCCTAGCAACCAGATGGCTGAAATTGCAAATTTGAGAGCTGCTGAATAAAATGCTAAATAACTTAAAAGCCTCAAATAATAAAAAATAAAAACCAATTGCAATTTGTCAGAATATCACTCTCTGCATCATACTAAAAGATAATTAAAAGGTGAACAACCCCTTTAATGCTTTTTTGCTAGCTTCTGTAAAATTTTTAGTGATTGTTATTTGACTTTGTCCACGTCCTTTTTAACTCCTTTCGTTAGTGTTCTTAACCCCATTTGTGCCAAAGAAGGTTGGGGAAATTCATGCATAATAAACAGAAATAACAACCTGGGTTTATTCACATAATGTACAGCATTGTCATACCCTCTAGTACAGGTATTTTTTTTATCTTTTATCTGGAAACCCGTTATCCGGAAAGCGCTGAAGTACTGAAATGCTGTCTCCCATAGACTCCATTATAATGAGATAATAGATCTTTTTAAAAATACTTTCCTTTTTCTGTGTAATAATAAAACAGTAGCTTGTACTTGATCCCAACTAAGATATAATTAATCCTTATTGGAAGCAAAACCAGCCTATTGGGTTTATTTCATGTTTATATGCTAGTAGACTTAAGGTCTTAAGATCCGTTATCTGGAAAATCCCAGGTTCCAAGCATTCTGGATACAAAGTCACATACCTGTACTATGTGCAGTCCAGTAATAATACCCTTTTAAGTTTGCTCATAGTCTGTACAGAGAGATAGGGGCAAATTCATTAAACGCCGTAGCGCCTAACGCTAGCGTGAATACGCCAACGTAGCGCATTTTCGTTAATTCGCCGATTCACTAACGGACACTGGCGTAAATTCGCTAGTGTTACTTCGCACCCTTACGCCTGGCGAATTTGCGCAACTGACGTAACTACGCAAATTCACTAACGTGCGAATTGTTCTGAACGCTACCTTTTACGCCAGACTTCCTTCGCCACCTCAGACCAGGCGAAGTGCAATAGAGTAGATAGGGATTGCTTCAAAAAAAGTAAAAAAAATTTCTAAGTCCCAAAAAACGCTGGCGTTTTTTCATTTTTTATGGGTGATAGGCTGAAAAAGATCGAAAAATTTTTTGGGGCTCCCCTCCTTCCCCCCTACATTTCCTAACTCATGGCAACTTAACTATACAGTGGGCACATGTGTAGGGCAAAATAAAAATGTTATTTGCTGTTTTGAGGGTTTCCCAGGCTTGTGTAGTGCTGCTACATATACCTCCATTGTAACTTGAATTTGGCGCCGTATGCAAATTAACCATCGCTAGCGTAACTTCGCTTTGCTTGGCGAATTAACGCCAGCGCAACTTCGCAACCTTACGCTTCCCCTGAGCGCAACTTTGGATTTTAGTGAATTTGCGTAGCGCTTGCGAAAATACGCCTGGCGAAGTGGACGCTGGCGCAACTACGAAGCTTAGTGAACTTGCCCCATAATGTCTAATTATCTAATTTGTTATAAGACCACTATGTTTGCTAAAGGCCTTTTCAAAAATATACAGTTGAACAATGTCATTGTAGTTATTTTATTTGCTGCAGAGATGTGTAGTCACCCTGGCACTTGTTGCACAATTGCAGTAACTGAACAATTTTCTGTCTTCTCCTCATAGGTTGCCGTGTTTAAAGACATGGAGCACAAAGAGGTGGACGCCATGCATTCTCTGAGATCGGCTAATCTAATCAAGATGACGATGGTCGATCGTATCGAGGAGGTGCGCTTCTGTGTGTGCCGGAAGGCAGCCAGTGGCTTCATGCTGCAGTGCGAGCTTTGCAAAGACTGGTTCCACAGCACTTGTGTTCCACTGCCTAAAACGAGCTCACAGAAAAAGGGCTCCAACTGGCAGTCCAAGGACGTGAAATTCCTTTGCACTCAGTGTATGCGCTCCCGGCGGCCGCGCCTAGAGACCATCCTCTCCCTGCTCGTTTCCCTGCAGAAACTACCTGTGCGGTTACCTGAAGGAGAGGCCTTGCAGTGCCTGACCGAACGAGCCATGAGCTGGCAGGACCAGGCACGGCAGGCGTTGGCCACAAACGAACTATCATGCGCTCTTGCTAAGCTTTCTGTTCTGAGCCAGCGTATGGTGGAGCAGGCAGCGCGTGAGAAGACGGAGAAGATCATCAGTGCGGAGCTGCAAAAAGCTGCAGCAAACCCAGACCTGCAAGTAGGTTCTTTTGTTCAACAAAGTGTTTGAAGGGATACTGTCATGGGAAAAGGTGTTTTTCAAAACACATCAGTTAATAGTGCTGCTCCAGAAGAATTCTGCACTGAAATCCATTTCTATTTAATTTTGAACTCTGACATGGGGCTAGACATATTGTCAGTTTCCCAGTTGCCTCCAGTCATGTGACTTGTGCTGTGATAAACTTCAGTCACTCTTTACAGCTGTATTGCAAGGTGGAATGATATAACCCCCCCATCCCCCCCCTCCCCAGCAGCCTAATAACAGAACAATGGGAAGGTAACCAGATAGCAGCTCCCTAACACAAGATAACAGCTCCCTGGTAGATCTAAGGGCAGAGACACACGGTTCAGGGAGATTAGTCGCAAATCTCCTCTTCTTCGGGGCGACTAATCTCCCCTAACTGTCTTCCTGCCGGTGATTTACATTCTAGTCGGCGGGAAGGCACTCGGATCGATTCATTTTCTGAAGTTTTCTTGTGAGGCAACTTCGGGAAAACGAAGTGCTCCGAGTGCCATCCCGCCATCGATGTACATTCTGAAAGGCAGGGGAAAGGCAGTTTGGGGAGATTATTCACCCTGAAGAAGAGGAGATTTGTTGCCAGGCGACTAATCTCCCCAAATCTGTGTGTCTCTGCCCCAAGAACAGCACTCGATAGTAAAATCCAGGTGCCACTGAGACACATTCATTTACATGGAGTAGGAGAAACAACAGCCTGCCAGAAAGCAGTTCCATCCTAAAGTGCTGGCTCTTTCTGAAAGCACATGACCAGGCAAAATGACCTGAGATGCACCTACCCACCAATATTACAACTAAAAAAATACACTTGCTGATTCAGGAATGAAATTTTACATGGTAGAGTGAATTATTTGCAGTGTAAACCGTTTAATTCAAAAACTACATCACAAAAATCATAACAGAATCCCTTTAATTCTCCTTTTCTATGCATGATTATGGAAGATTTGACCCCACCTTCAGACCTCAGTTATTGACTTGTGACTATCCTCTATCACAAGCCGCCTGCTGCGATCATGATGATCTACCAACATTGGTTGTGGTTGATCAGCCCTAGGGGCATGTAGCATGATCTCATTTAGAGTGTTGTGCCGGTTTAGGTGTTCCCCTGTACTAAGTACTCTTCAGCAGGAAATCTTTAGTTCATGATGGCCTATAGCTGAGAACAATATTCTATACAGCCTCAAAAAATCTTCTTACAATGTTATTTGATGCTTCAAAATGCCCATTGTTGAGTATCCTGTAAATGAGTGATCTGCAGCTTGTAGTTCTTCAGCTGTAAATAAACGGCCTCTTACATCTGGGTTATAGCGCGTAACTGGAGTGGTTAAATTCACTTGGATTTCAACCTGTGGTTATTTTACAGGGTCACTTGCCAATATTCCAGCAGAGCTCCTTTAGCCGGGGCCTGTCCAGCTCAGCACCGTCTCCCCAGACGCCTTTGGTTTACGACGACGAGGAGACTGATTCAGATGAGGATATACGGGAGACGTACGGTTATGATGTAAAGGTAACTAAGAAAACAACTGTTAGCGTTAAGTCTGTAGCGGCTTGCTATGCTGCATTTGGTCTTGTTCTTTTACTGCTGTGAATTTTACGTTTATTTAAAGGATAAGTAAACCTTTAAAGTAATAGATGAGAGTGCTATTCTAAGTACTTTTGTCATTTACATTCATTATTTATTTTCTTTTTATTCCAAGATATTAAGGGATACATGTGCTGTTAATATGAATGATTTTTGTTCCAACAGCGCCACCTGCTGGTCAGTTTCTGACCAGTCTGACCACCAAGTAGTCAAGGAAGTTATCTGGGGAAATAAAGAGGCTGCTCTGATGTTCTTCTGCTTAGAGAAGAACATCAGAGCAGCCTCTTTCTTTCTCAAACAAATATAGGGTAATGTTGTTTTATAATGTTGCCACCTCTTGTTACAATGGGAACAGTTATCTCCACCTTATAAGTGCTACCCTTGTTCTGTATTTACCACCACCAAAGAGTTAAAAAGTTTCCTTAAAAGGCTTGTTTAGGTGGGTACTCACAAACGCATAATGTCAACTTGCATGTAAAAAGTCATGAAGTCCATCTCCTGGTATACGCTGTAGAATGACATGCAGCAGCAAATAGTGTAAAATTACCTCCTTTTTTTTTTTTTAAATAAAATATTAAAATCCACTCACATGGCAATGGTTATTAAAAAGCATATCTATGCATCGTCCTACTGGGAGCTCCCCCTGTATGGAAAGTCCACACAAGTCCCAAGGCCTTTTGAGAAGGTATTAGGTTGGCTTGTAATGTCCTCTCCTCGTGGGGCGCCTCCCAGTGACGTCACCTGCCTTACGCGTTTCGTCTTGCGACTTCCTCGGAGGCTTGGTTCTGCTGCGCATGTCCACTTTCTTTATGCCGTCTTTTGGTTTTGCGCCTCACCTGGACAGCACCTCCACGAGTTTGCCGTTCGTTGCCATAGAGACGCGTGATCTTCTATGAGTTTTATTTCACTCCGTCTATCCTCCAGTTCCTTTCTTTTCACGACATTTGGAATTTTCTCTGTTGTTTGCTTTGGCTAATGATTTCCATTGTGGTATTTCACACTTAACATTTTTGGAGGGTATATTATACAAAAGCAATCTTATATAAAATATATATATATATATATATATATATATATATATATATATATATATATATATTACATAAAAAGGTTCTCTAAAAGGATCAGTATATTGAACAAGTTACTTTACACTATATAGTTGTTAATAGACCCATATATTTACCAATATGTCCAAACATCCCCTATCCCATTATATAGGGCTAGGGAAATATGCTGACATAGATCACCCACAATTAAAACATTTCTTAATGTCTCAGCTAGGACAAGCACCAGAGGCTGAACTTTCTAGAGAGCATTGGTCAACTAGGGATAAATGGAGAGATCAGCAAATACAACATTTTCTGCCAAAACTTAAGCTTAGGGGACCAAGAGTCAGGGAATTAACAGAATTTGAACAACTATGTTCAATAGAAGGCAATTTGAGACTTTCTCTATCTCCAATATATAAAATAATTATGGCTATAAAATACCCAAACTACCCTTCTTACGCCGCAATGTGGGAAAGTGAGTTAAATATTGCTTTAAATGACGAAGAGTGGGAGAAAATATATAAATATACTAATAATGTTCAATAAGTAATAGACTACAATAATAACAAACTATTGTCCAGATGGTATAGAACACCTATGGTGTTAAAAAAGATGGGTTTGATGGATAATGACTTATGTTGGAGATGTGAGCAAGATCAGGGTTCATTAGAACATTTATGGCTCACCTGTCCGCTATTAAAATCTTATTGGAATGAGGTATTTGAAACATGTTCTGATATTGTAGGGGAAAGAGTGAAAACTGATTCTCCAGCTATTTTATTATTCCATGACTTTGAACCAGAGAACTTCACTAAAAAAAGATTTATTATTACGGCTAAGGCTCAGATCCCCATGTTGTGGAGACATATGTCTAATGGAAGAATTGACTGCCTCCATAAATAATAAATATGTGAATTATTCAGCCATTTGGATATCTTGCAAAGTTGCCACCCCATTGAATCAGAATATTAATATAAATTAATGTTAAACTCAACCTAGTAAACCCTGACTTAATGCAAATACGGACCTGATTGTTAGACGTTTGATCCATCTCCCTTGAACGACCTGAATGATCTGTAAAGCAATTAGAAAAATAAATGACATCAAAGAAATGAATACCAATGTCTAGAATAACTTTTCAGTTACATGTTTTAAAATATGAACATGAATAATATATGCTTAAAATGATGTTTATGTCCTTTAATGTACATCATTGCTTATGCAACATGGTTGTAAACTGATATAAACCTGTTCAATAAAAAGAATACAGAAAAAAAAGGACTTAGAATTAGTGATGTGCGGGTCAGGATTTTCCTGACCCGCCCTGCTCCAGCCTGCGCCCGCCCGCACCCACGCTTCCAGGGTCCTTTTATAGACCCGCTCCGTCGATGACATCACAAAAGGGGCGGGGCGAGCAGACGCAAGACTATAAGCCGGCATTTGAAGGTGGTGGGCGGGGAGAGCAGGAGAAGAGCTCAACCCGCACCCATCTGCCACCCGTGAGGAGCAGTGCGAGGCCGACCCGAACCCGCCCGACCCACGGCTATCGGGTCGGCCCGCACATCACTACTTAATTTTACATTCACTTATTTTAAAGGTTTACTTACCCTTTAACAGTAAGTGGTGTCAGATCTTTTGACATAAAGTGTAGTGTGTGGGGAAAGGCCTTAGTTACTCATCCCTTGCCAACCTCCATGTCTTGATTTTGAATGGATGACATTGAATGCTGTTCATTGGGGGTTCCCTTACAGTCTGTAGGGAAAGGCACATTATCATAGAGCAAGATACTGATTATACCAAACTGCACTTTTATATATGTGGGAGGTGATACACTTTCTTACTTGTCTTAGTACCTCTTGCTGAAGATGCATGTCCAGCCTGTACTGTAAACATATACCTGTAGTTACTTATTGCTTAAAGTCCCCTCTAATAGCAGAGTTTCCCGCAATAGTCTGAGCTCTGAATACAAATGGTATTTACCTTTTTATTTTATGGTTGGCGGAGACATGCAGAGCCTATGAATGCTGCAGCAGCTTAACCAAAGGAGTCCATTAGTCTCCTGTTTACATAGGGGTTCTGTGCTTTCTCTTTCAGGACAGTGGAAGCATCAAATCTTCAAGCAGCCTGGAACCAAACCTGTTCTGTGATGAGGAGATCCCCATTAAGTCTGAAGAAGTGGTGAGCCACATGTGGACAACGTCATCGTTTTGTGCTGAACATGCTTACTCCTCGGCTTCCAAGAGCTGTGTCCAAGGTGAGAGATCTGATGGGTTAATGTGACTGTTGTATAGTGGGTTCCTCTGCATTTCTGCTTGTCTGAATGTGTAAATCATAGTCTGGGATGCTAGTAACATTCCTTCCTTGTTTCAGTTTCAAGCACCCCACGGAAGAAACCCAGAAAAAGCCCACTGGTGCCGCGAAGCCTAGAGCCTCCTGTACTTGAGCTGTCCCCAGGTGCCAAGTGCCAGTTGGAGGAACTTATGATGTTGGGAGATCTGCTGGAGGTATCACTGGATGAGACTCAGCATATCTGGAGGATCCTTCAGGCAACACACCCACCCTCTGAAGAAAAGTTCCTGCATGTCATGGAGGTACATAAAGGGATGCAAAAGGTGACCGGGGGGTTTCTCATTGCATTGATCTCTGTCTGTCAGAGAATTATGTGTTAAAGCATGAGTAAACCTTTAAAATAAGTCAATGCAAAATTGATGAGAGTGCTATTCTAAGCACTTCTGTCATTTACATTCATTATTTATTTTCTTTTTATTCCAAGATATTAAGGGATACATGTGCTGTTAATATGAATGAATTTTGTTCCAACAGCGCCACCTGCTGGTCAGTTTCTGACCAGTCTGACCACCAAGTAGTCAAGGAAGTTGTCAGGAGAAAGAAAGAGGCTGCTCTGATGTTCTTCTGCTTAGGAATAAAATTAGAAACCTTTCTCAAATCTTTCCTACGCAGAAGAACATCAGAGCAGCCTCTTTCTTTCTCCTGACAACTTCCTTGACTACTTGGTGGTCAGACTGGTCAGAAACTGACCAGCAGGTGGCGCTGTTGGAACAAAATTCATTCATATTAACAGCACATGTATCCCCTAATATCTTGGAATAAAAAAAGAAAATAAATAATGAATGTAAATGACAAAAGTGCTTAGACTAGCACTCTCATCAATTTTGCATTTGCTTATTTTAAAGGTTTACTTATACTTTAAGCCGTTCCTTCTAGTGACAATCACCATTAATTTACTTGGCACTGCTCATAGGGGTCGGTATACTGGAATATCCCTACTGCAGGCCACTGCATCTGTGTTTAAACCTAGGAAAGAGTGCAGCTCAGCTTGAGATTTGCAGTACAGAAAAAAGTGGTCTATTTATCCATTTAAAGGAGAAGGAAAGGCTAAAACTAAGTAAGCTTTATCAGAAAGGTCTATATAAATACACCAGTAAACCCTCAAAGTAATGCTGCTCTGAGTCCTCTATCAAAAGAAACACCACATTTCTTTCCTTCTATTGTGTACTCATGGGCTTCTGTATCAGACTTCCTGCCTTCAGCTTAAACCTCCAGGGCTAGGGCTTGAGCATGCTCAGTTTGCTCCTCTCTCCCTCCATCCTCCCCTCCCTGCTGTAATCTGAGCTCAGAGCTGTAAATGAGCAGGGAGAGACTCAGGCAGGAAGTGATGTCACACCAAGCTAATATGGCAGCTTCTATCCTAAACAAACAGAGACAGTGTCTAGAGCTGTTTACTCAGGTATGGTAAAGCATTCTGCAGAATAAATATAGCATTCTAGCTTGCTCTATTGTGGCTAATATGTTGGCAATAAACTGTCTTGGAGCTTTCCTTCTCCTTTAAGTATTGGTTTTTAGATTCTTCCTGTATATATGATGCAGTGCGGTCAGGCCTGGTCTAACCAGAGCTTTGCTACTGTATTTGCAGGATGATAGCCTGGATGAGAAACCAGTGAAGCTAAAAAACAAGGACTCTTCAGAAAAAAAACGCAAGAGAAAGTTAGAGCGTGCAGAACAACTCCTGGGTGAGGGCAAACAGAGGTCCAAGGAACTGAAAAAACTAGATAAGAATAAAAAGAAAAAGATGAAATTGGGGCACGACAAGGCCAAGGAGCTGAGCAAGTTGGCCAAAAGACTGGCCAAGGAGGAAGAACGTAAGCGGAAGAAGGAGAAAGCGGCAGCTGCCAAGGTTGAGCTCAGCAAAGAAATTGCTGAGAAGAAGCGAGAGAAGAAAGTGCTGGATATTCCATCTAAGTATGACTGGTCAGGAGCTGAAGATTCAGATGATGAGAATGCAGTATGTGCTGCACAGAACTGCCAGCGACCGTGCAAAGATAAGGTGAGTATTTGCGTCAGTCTCATGAAAGAGGATTGTTTATGCTACTACCCCTAGTCTGCATCAGCAGAGGAGGATGTAAGAGTAGCCACAACTCCTTTTCATTCCCATCTATGCCTACTTTAGACCAGTCCAATGAGAGAGTGCTGGATGGCCAACTCACACAGTATCTGATGTAAGGCCAGCCAGTATGTAGCCAGCTTGATATATGTTTAAACTGTGCAAAATATTCAGCATATGTAATGGTGAAAACCTCAAAAGGCAAGGTCTGTGTGATCCCACTGTATATTTTATCCAACTGAATGAACTCAAGTCCAAAGGGGGTAGCGGGTATTTTCTTTTAAGAAGATTAAAGAGACTATAGAGAGGGACGGAAGACTTCAATTATGAGGGGAGACTGTCAAGGTTGGGGTTGTTTTCTCTGGAAAAAAGGTGCTTGTGAGGGGACATGATTAGACTTTACAAGTACATTAGAGGACATTATAGACAAATAGCAGGGGACCTTTTTACCCATAAAGTGGATCACGTACCAGAGGCCTCCCCTTCAGACTAGAAGAAAAGAACTTTCATTTGAAGCAACGTAGGGGGTTCATCACAGTCAGGACAGTGAGGTTGTGGAATGCACTGCCGGGTGATGTTGTGATGCTGATTCAGTTAATGACTATAAGAGGGACTTGGATGATTTCTTGGACAGACATAATACAAAGGCTATTGTGATACTAAACTCTATAGTTAGTATAGATATGGGTATATAGAATTTATGTGACAGTAGGGAGGGGTGTGTGTATGGGGCTGGGTTTTCATTTGGAGGGGTTGGACTTGATGGACTTTCTTTTTTTACCCGATTTAACTGTAACTAAATATGTAACTATAATCCTTTCTGACTCCTTATCGCTATCGTTCTCTCTTTCTCTCTCTCTATCTGTCTATCTATATCTCTCTATCTATCTCTCTCTTGCTCTCTGTTTCTCTCTCGCTCTCTGTTTCTCTCTCGCTCTCTGTTTCTCTCTCGCTCTCTGTTTCTCTCTCGCTCTCTGTTTCTCTCTCGCTCTCTGTCTCTCTCTTGCTCTCTCTCTCTTGCGCTCTCTCTCTCTCTCTCTTGCTCTCTGTCTCTCTCTGTCTCTCTATATATATCTCTGACTCTCGCTCTCTGTCTCTCTCTCTCTCTCTCTCTCGACAACAAGCTTTCAAAATTACTGCAGCTTTTCATCTCACCATATTGCATTTTGAACTTTGCAGGTTGATTGGGTGCAGTGTGATGGGGGCTGCGACGAATGGTTTCATCAGGTCTGCGTGGGTGTCTCCTCTGAAATGGCTGAGAATGAAGACTACATCTGTACGAAATGCAGCCGGAAGCGGGTGCAGAGTTCAGGCCCCCCGTGTCTACCCTGCCCTTCAAATTTGACTTTCTTCCCTGGTTTCCCTATGTCTCCCGTTGAGGTTAAACAGGAAGTCAGCTAGCACAGCGGATACGACAAGCACTGACTGGTTGTTTCATAACTCCCTACCCTTTAATCTATCATCCTCTGCCAGCTTCTTCGCTAAAGAGGGAGGTGTTTGTTTTAGGTAGTTCTTTTGACACTGAGCAAGCCTTGGTGCTGCTCAAACCTCAGCGCTATTCTCTGGTCACGTCCAGTGGGGTTGAAGGAATCCTGAGAAGCAAAAGATAAAGGATGAAGTAGATTTGGTGCCCTTTTTGTAATCTAAACTGCTCCCACCAGCAAAGGAAAGACTGAGCATCTCACTCCCTAGGTGCCTCTCCCAGTAGTACATGGTAGGAGTAGCTGTTCCTGGCATTAAAGAAAATCCTCAAGGGTAGAGACATGTATCTGTCTACAGATCACTCAGGTCCTATGTTATGCACCTCCGAATCAAGGAACCACTTTAATGCAGATGTCCTGATTGGACCTTACCTGGCTTCAAAACAGTGATTCAGGGCCTTCTAATGGAATTCGGGAGTATTAAAAGCTGTGCATTACTAGAGTGTCACCATTGGGCGAGACATTTATGTTTCAATCTAGATACAGTGTTTTTGGCCCAGTTTTATTCCTGTTCCTTTCTGAGCATGACACAGGTACCATTGTTGATTGCATTTAATAACCCAAAGGGTTTGTTGCTTAGATAAAGGTGCAGTATTAAAGGGGAAGTGGTGCCATCCGGAAACTGACATATGACTTGTGACATCCCGAGGAGGAAAGGAAAGTGTAAAAAACAAAACTTACTTTCCATTTCTTCCTCCCGTGACTACTGTGTAATAATAATTTTTCTCTCATACTCCTCACTGTGTGTCCGGTGTCGGCCATATTTGTATTTCATATCTTTCAGTCCTTCGTTTGTGCTAAAAGAACCAGGACCTCTCCGGTGTTGTCAGCTACATTGTACTTAAAATGCAGGAGGAGTAGGGAGTAGTTTTACAAGTTTCCACAAGTAATGAAGTGCCCTTTGAAGAATACATCCCTGTTTCATCTGATTTCTTCTGTATATGTTTTGCTCATTGTTTTCTCCTGCAGGGGGACCATGATACAACATTTGATACTTCAGAACTGGCAACATGGTGGTGCTTGGCGGCAAGTGACCTCAAAGTTCCACCAAAATGACCTTGGAGAGATCTAAGACCCCCATGGTTATTAGTGGGGCTTTATAGATCACATACTTGTCCTGGGCTAAGAGCCAAAATATAGGCTATATATATTTATTGTGTAGAATTCCTGGCAATGCAGGACCAAGTATAAATGTTTAAAGGAAAAATGTTAATAAGATTATTTGATAAACAACACTGCACGAAAGAAAACTTTTTTTCTAATTCCGTGGGTTGTTCCCCATTACCCATTAGGATATGTAAACCTTTAAAATAATTGAATGTAAAACTGATGAGGGTGCTATTCTAAGAATGTTCATCATTTACATTCATTGTTTATTTTCTTTTTATTCCAAGATATTAAGGGATACATGTGCTGTTAATATGAATGAATTTTGTTCCAACAGCACCACCTGCTGGTCAGTTTCTGACCAGTCTGATCACCAAGTACCGTATATACTCGAGTATAAGCCGTCCCGAGTATAAGCCGAGGTACCTAATTTTACCTCCAAAAACTGGGTAAGTTTATTGACTCGAGTATAAGCCGAGGGTGAGAAATGCAGCAGCTTCTGGTAAGTTTCAATCAAAAAATTGAGGGTTTCTGCTCCCATTGGAGGTGCCAGCATCTCGTTTTTGGATGCCGGCGACCATTCTTGGACGCCGGCGAATATTCTTGGAGACTATTCTTGGGTGCCGCGACTATTCTTAGGCGCCGGCGACTATTCTTAAGCGTGGCGACTATTCTTAGACGCCGGCGACCGTTTTTGCGCTTGACCCGAGTATAAGCCGAGGTAGAGTTTTTCACCATATTTTGGGGGCTGAAAAACTCTGCTTATACTCGAGTATATACGGTAGTCAAGGAAGTTGTCAGGAAAAAGAAAGAGGCTGCTCTGATGTTCTTCTACTTAGGAAAACAATTAGAAACCTTTCTCAAATCTTTCCTAAGCAGAAGAACATCAGAGCAGCCTCATTCTTTCTCCTGACAACTTCCTTGACTACTTGGTGGTCAGACTGATCAGAAACTGACCAGCAGGTGGCGCTGTTGGAACAAAATTCATTCATATTAACAGCGCATGTATCCCTTAATATCTTGGAATAAAAACAAAATAAATAATGTAAATTACAAACAGTCCTAGAAAAGCACTTTCATCAATTGTACATTCACTTATTTTAAAGGGTTACTTATCCTTTAAGTTAAAAGGGTGAGTATAACCCATGGTATTACACAAAAGTGCAATGATTATGCAATTAAACGTTTTAATCTAGTATTTTACAGTGTTTTAATAAAAAAAAGGGGGGACAAGGGAGGGAGTAATCGAATCTAATTATCTACTTCCCAAGCACCAATCATGGAGAAGCTTTAGTTTACCTGTTGCCCTGTTTAGCTCAAGAAATAAGAGCAATATATATTTTTTGTGATTCAAAAAGTATGTTCAGCACACGCACTGTTTGTTGCATTCATGTCGAACAATGGGGTACAGTTCCCCTTAATGTTAACTTTTAGAATGTTATAGAATGTCCTTTTCTTCTTTTCAGTTGGTCTTCATTTTGTATTGTTTACTGTTTTTGAATTATTAGCCTTCTGCCTCTTTCAAATGGGGGTCACTGACCCCCGACAGACAAAAAAAATGTTGCTCTATGAGGCTACAATTATATTGTTATTGTTACTTTTTATTCCTTACTGCTCAGCGGGATTGTGACTGTGGGATAGCAGGTATAGTAGGGAGAGATGGTGCCTATAGTAACAGTGGATAATAGTCTCTGGGAAGGGAGTGTGACTGTGGGATAGCAGGTATAGTAGGGAGAGATGGTGTCTATAGTAATAGTGGATTAATAGTCTCTGGGAAGGGAGTGTGACTGTGGGATAGAGGTATAGTAGGGAGGGATGGTGCCCTATAGTGCAGTGGATAATAGGTCCTCTGGAAGGGAGTGTGTACTGGTGGGATAGCAGGTATAGTAGGAGAGATGGTGCCTATAGTAACAGTGGGTTAATAGCTACTGGGAAGGGAGGATCGACTGTGGGTAGCAGGGATAGTAGGGAGAGATGGTGTCTATAGTAACAGTGGGGTAATGGTCTCTGGGAAGGGAGTGTGGACTGTGGGATAGCAGGTATAGTAGGGAGAGATGGTTCGTTATAGTGGAAGGGAGTTGGGATAATAGGGGTGGCTCTGGGAAGGGAGGTGTGACCTTGTGGGATAGCAGGTATAGTAGGGAGAGATGGTGTCTATAGTAACAGTGGGATAATAGTCTCTGGGAAGGGAGTGTGACTGTTGGGATAGCAGGTATAGTAGGGAGGATGGTGCCTATAGTAGCAGTGGATAATAGTCTCTGGGAAGGGAGTGTGACTGTGGGATAGCAGTATAGTAGGGAGAGATGGTGCCTATAGTAACAGTGGATAATAGTCTCTGGGAAGGGAGTGTGACTGTGGATAGCAGGTATAGTAGGGAGAGATGGTGGTCTATAGTAACAGTGCGGTAATAGTCTCTGGGAAGGGAGTGTGACTGGTGCGGATAGCAGGTATAGTAGGGAGAGATGGTGTTCCTATAGTAACAGTGGATAATAGTCTCTGGGAAGGGAGTGTAACTGTGGGATAGCAGGTATAGTAGGGAGAGATGGTACCTTATAGTAACAGTGGAGATAATAGTCTCTGGGAAGGGAGTGTGGACTGTGGGATAGCAGGTATAGTAGGGAGAGATGGGCTGCTATAGTAACAGTGGAATAATAGTCTCTGGGAGGGAGTGTGACTGTGGGATAGCAGGTATAGTAGGGAGAGATGGTGCCTATAGTAACAGTGGATAATAGTCTCTGGGAAGGGAGTGTGACTGTGGATAGCAGGTATAGTAGGGAGAGATGGTGTCTATAGTAACAGTGGATAATAGTCTCTGGGAAGGGGAGTGTGACTGTGGATAGCAGGTATAGTAGGGAGAGATGGTGCCTATAGTAACAGTGGATAATAGTCTCTGGGAAGGGAGAGTGACTGTGAGATAGCAGGTTATAGTAGGAGAGATGGTGTCTATAGTAACAGTGGATAATAGTCTCTGGGAAGGGAGTGTGACTGTGGGATAGCAGGTATAGTATGGAGAGATGGTGTCTATATTAACAGTGGGATAATAGTCTCTGGTAAGGGAGTGTGACTGTGGAATAGCAGGTATAGTAGGGAGAGATGGTGCCTATAGTAACAGTGGATAATAGTCTCTGGGAAGGGAGTGTGACTGTGGGATAGTAGGGAGAGATGGTGTCTATAGTAACAGTGGGATAATAGTCTCTGGGAAGGGAGTGTGACTGTGGGATAGCAGGTATAGTAGGGAGAGATGGTGTCTATAGTAACAGTGGATAATAGTCTCTGGGAAGGGAGTGTGACTGTGGGATAGCAGGTATAGTAGGGAGAGATGTGCCTATAGTAACAGTGGATAATAGTCTCTGGGAAGGGAGTGTGACTGTGGGATAGCAGGTATAGTAGGGAGAGATGGTGTCTATAGTAACAGTGGATAATAGTCTCTGGGAAGGGAGTGTGACTGTGGGATAGCAGGTATAGTAGGGAGAGATGGTGTCTATAGTAACAGTGGATAATAGTCTCTGGGAAGGGAGTGTGACTGTGGGATAGCAGGTATAGTAGGGAGAGATGGTGTCTATAGTAACAGTGGATAATAGTCTCTGGGAAGGGAGTGTGACTGTGGGATAGCAGGTATAGTAGGGAGGGATGGTGCCTATAGTAGCAGTGGATAATAGTCTCTGGGAAGGGAGTGTGACTGTGGGATAGCAGGTATAGTAGGGAGAGATGGTGCCTATAGTAACAGTGGATAATAGTCTCTGGGAAGGGAGTGTGACTGTGGGATAGCAGGTATAGTAGGGAGAGATGGTGTCTATAGTAACAGTGGATAATAGTCTCTGGGAAGGGAGTGTGACTGTGGGATAGCAGGTATAGTAGGGAGGGATGGTGCCTATAGTAGCAGTGGATAATAGTCTCTGGGAAGGGAGTGTGACTGTGGGATAGCAGGTATAGTAGGGAGAGATGTGCCTATAGTAACAGTGGATAATAGTCTCTGGGAAGGGAGTGTGACTGTGGGATAGCAGGTATAGTAGGGAGAGATGGTGCCTATAGTAACAGTGGATAATAGTCTCTGGGAAGGGAGTGTGACTGTGGGATAGCAGGTATAGTAGGGAGAGATGGTGTCTATAGTAACAGTGGATAATAGTCTCTGGGAAGGGAGTGTGACTGTGGGATAGCAGGTATAGTAGGGAGAGATGGTGTCTATAGTAACAGTGGATAATAGTCTCTGGGAAGGGAGTGTGACTGTGGGATAGCAGGTATAGTAGGGAGAGATGGTGTCTATAGTAACAGTGGATAATAGTCTCTGGGAAGGGAGTGTGACTGTGGGATAGCAGGTATAGTAGGGAGGGATGGTGCCTATAGTAGCAGTGGATAATAGTCTCTGGGAAGGGAGTGTGACTGTGGGATAGCAGGTATAGTAGGGAGAGATGGTGCCTATAGTAACAGTGGATAATAGTCTCTGGGAAGGGAGTGTGACTGTGGGATAGCAGGTATAGTAGGGAGAGATGGTGCCTATAGTAACAGTGGATAATAGTCTCTGGGAAGGGAGTGTGACTGTGGGATAGCAGGTATAGTAGGGAGAGATGGTGTCTATAGTAACAGTGGATAATAGTCTCTGGGAAGGGAGTGTGACTGTGGGATAGCAGGTATAGTAGGGAGAGATGGTGTCTATAGTAACAGTGGATAATAGTCTCTGGGAAGGGAGTGTGACTGTGGGATAGCAGGTATAGTAGGGAGGGATGGTGCCTATAGTAGCAGTGGATAATAGTCTCTGGGAAGGGAGTGTGACTGTGGGATAGCAGGTATAGTAGGGAGAGATGGTGCCTATAGTAACAGTGGATAATAGTCTCTGGGAAGGGAGTGTGACTGTGGGATAGCAGGTATAGTAGGGAGAGATGGTGTCTATAGTAACAGTGGGTAATAGTCTCTGGGAAGGGAGTGTGACTGTGGGATAGCAGGTATAGTAGGGAGAGATGGTGTCTATAGTAACAGTGGATAATAGTCTCTGGGAAGGGAGTGTAACTGTGGGATAGCAGGTATAGTAGGGAGAGATGGTACCTATAGTAACAGTGGGATAATAGTCTCTGGGAAGGGAGTGTGACTGTGGGATAGCAGGTATAGTAGGGAGAGATGGTGTCTATAGTAACAGTGGAATAATAGTCTCTGGGAAGGGAGTGTGACTGTGGGATAGCAGGTATAGTAGGGAGAGATGGTGCCTATAGTAACAGTGGATAATAGTCTCTGGGAAGGGAGTGTGACTGTGGGATAGCAGGTATAGTAGGGAGAGATGGTGTCTATAGTAACAGTGGATAATAGTCTCTGGGAAGGGAGTGTGACTGTGGGATAGCAGGTATAGTAGGGAGAGATGGTGCCTATAGTAACAGTGGATAATAGTCTCTGGGAAGGGAGAGTGACTGTGAGATAGCAGGTATAGTAGGGAGAGATGGTGTCTATAGTAACAGTGGATAATAGTCTCTGGGAAGGGAGTGTGACTGTGGGATAGCAGGTATAGTATGGAGAGATGGTGTCTATATTAACAGTGGGATAATAGTCTCTGGTAAGGGAGTGTGACTGTGGAATAGCAGGTATAGTAGGGAGAGATGGTGCCTATAGTAACAGTGGATAATAGTCTCTGGGAAGGGAGTGTGACTGTGGGATAGTAGGGAGAGATGGTGTCTATAGTAACAGTGGGATAATAGTCTCTGGGAAGGGAGTGTGACTGTGGGATAGCAGGTATAGTAGGGAGAGATGGTGTCTATAGTAACAGTGGATAATAGTCTCTGGGAAGGGAGTGTGACTGTGGGATAGCAGGTATAGTAGGGAGAGATGTGCCTATAGTAACAGTGGATAATAGTCTCTGGGAAGGGAGTGTGACTGTGGGATAGCAGGTATAGTAGGGAGAGATGGTGTCTATAGTAACAGTGGATAATAGTCTCTGGGAAGGGAGTGTGACTGTGGGATAGCAGGTATAGTAGGGAGAGATGGTGTCTATAGTAACAGTGGATAATAGTCTCTGGGAAGGGAGTGTGACTGTGGGATAGCAGGTATAGTAGGGAGAGATGGTGTCTATAGTAACAGTGGATAATAGTCTCTGGGAAGGGAGTGTGACTGTGGGATAGCAGGTATAGTAGGGAGGGATGGTGCCTATAGTAGCAGTGGATAATAGTCTCTGGGAAGGGAGTGTGACTGTGGGATAGCAGGTATAGTAGGGAGAGATGGTGCCTATAGTAACAGTGGATAATAGTCTCTGGGAAGGGAGTGTGACTGTGGGATAGCAGGTATAGTAGGGAGAGATGGTGTCTATAGTAACAGTGGATAATAGTCTCTGGGAAGGGAGTGTGACTGTGGGATAGCAGGTATAGTAGGGAGGGATGGTGCCTATAGTAGCAGTGGATAATAGTCTCTGGGAAGGGAGTGTGACTGTGGGATAGCAGGTATAGTAGGGAGAGATGGTGCCTATAGTAACAGTGGATAATAGTCTCTGGGAAGGGAGTGTGACTGTGGGATAGCAGGTATAGTAGGGAGAGATGGTGCCTATAGTAACAGTGGATAATAGTCTCTGGGAAGGGAGTGTGACTGTGGGATAGCAGGTATAGTAGGGAGAGATGGTGTCTATAGTAACAGTGGATAATAGTCTCTGGGAAGGGAGTGTGACTGTGGGATAGCAGGTATAGTAGGGAGAGATGGTGTCTATAGTAACAGTGGATAATAGTCTCTGGGAAGGGAGTGTGACTGTGGGATAGCAGGTATAGTAGGGAGAGATGGTGTCTATAGTAACAGTGGATAATAGTCTCTGGGAAGGGAGTGTGACTGTGGGATAGCAGGTATAGTAGGGAGGGATGGTGCCTATAGTAGCAGTGGATAATAGTCTCTGGGAAGGGAGTGTGACTGTGGGATAGCAGGTATAGTAGGGAGAGATGGTGCCTATAGTAACAGTGGATAATAGTCTCTGGGAAGGGAGTGTGACTGTGGGATAGCAGGTATAGTAGGGAGAGATGGTGCCTATAGTAACAGTGGATAATAGTCTCTGGGAAGGGAGTGTGACTGTGGGATAGCAGGTATAGTAGGGAGAGATGGTGTCTATAGTAACAGTGGATAATAGTCTCTGGGAAGGGAGTGTGACTGTGGGATAGCAGGTATAGTAGGGAGAGATGGTGTCTATAGTAACAGTGGATAATAGTCTCTGGGAAGGGAGTGTGACTGTGGGATAGCAGGTATAGTAGGGAGAGATGGTGTCTATAGTAACAGTGGATAATAGTCTCTGGGAAGGGAGTGTGACTGTGGGATAGCAGGTATAGTAGGGAGAGATGGTGCCTATAGTAACAGTGGATAATAGTCTCTGGGAAGGGAGTGTGACTGTGGGATAGCCATGTGGCTATTAGAGGCAGTGCAGTAATTCTCTAGTTTACAGTACTCAGTCACCACCTTGTGGATGTTAGGGAGGTTTTAGGGGGAATCACAGCCCCTTGTTTGTATCCCAGAATGATACCCCAGTGTCGCTGCTGGGGAGCTGTTGCCATGAGATGAGTTGAGAAACTTGCCTTAGGCTGCAGCAGCTTCCGAGTCACTATGGGAGGCAAATAGCCACTCCTGGTAACTTTAAGAGCCAAATTTCCCATCATTAAAGTGGAAATTTGGCTCTTCTAGTGCAAAGATCACAATTGCACTCTCTGCACTAACTATGTGACCGCCCCTGGACCCGCTCCTGTGCAAAAAAAAAAAGTATGAGCGGGGGGGGTATCCCAAAAGCTGCCCCAGGTGGAAGAGGCATAGAATCACCCCTGACCCCCAATATTAAAACATTATAAAGCAGCACAATGTAGGCCCTGCCTTCCATGCGCCCCAGCCAAGAGCAGGTATAGCTCTTAATAATAATAATAATAATAAACAGACAGTTCCATTGTTTATGGTGATTGGAGTAGAACATCTAATACTGACCGGTACCTTTTGAAAACCTTTAGGTGATGTGCTGGGGTTTCATATTATTTTGCAGGGACTGGGGCCACCGTGTCATAGATTGTATATTGCTGGGGCAATTTTCTTGTGAGAGTCTGGGGCCACTGTCTCTTACAATATATATTACTGGGGCCACTGTCTCATGCCATATATATTGCTGGGGCCACTGTCTCATACAATATATATTGCTGGGGCCACTGTCTCATACAATATATATTGCTGGGCCACTGTTTCATGAAATGCTGGGGCCACTGTCTCATACAATATATATTGCTGGGGCCACTGTCTCATACAATATATATTGCTGGGGCCACTGTCTCATACAATATATATTGCTGGGGCCACTGTCTCATACAATATATATTACTGGGGCCACTGTCTCATACAATATATATTGATGGGGCCACTGTCTCATACAATATATATTGATGGGGCCACTGTCTCATACAATATATATTGATGGGGCCACTGTCTCATACAATATATATTGATGGGGCCACTGTCTCATACAATATATATTGCTGGCCTGTGGCCACTGTCTCATGAAATGTTAAAAACACCATCAGAATACAATGCACTCACTGTGATTAACTATAAGACCAGAGATAAAGCAAAGATTTTCTTGCAGGTGGGACTGGCCCACCCAACAAACCTTCCCCCACCACGACCACCACCACCGCTGCTGCTGTCACCCCCTGGTTGTGTCCTCATGCTGTGGTAGGAGAGAGTGGCCGGGGAGGGGGGATTCTCTTAATTCTAGAGGAACAGATCTCAGTGTCCAGCCCCTCCGTCCCATGAGCTGCAGGTCCTGCTCACTCTCTAGTCAGTTGTCCCTGTATCATTTATATTACAGGGGTCACTAAGTCATGAAATGTTGACACCGTGTGGATGTGGATAAAATGTGGTGTGTGTATTGTCCTCGCTCCAGGCTGGTCATCTGCCAGAGGTTTAACTGCTACTCTCTACATCGTGACGGCTGCTGGAGTTGTAGTTCTGCAACATCTGGCATTGCCACAGATTCTGCAAGAAAGGTAAATCGGAACATCGAGGAAGGGGCAGAAATATAATCAGTTTGGCCGCCTGCTCCCCAGACAGAGAGATTCTCTTTGGGAAATCCCAGGGCAGAAATATAATTCTATCCACTAAACAAATAATTGAAAGGCCACGTGTCACCGGGAGTCACAGGGCAACGGAAAGTCCTCAAAGTAAATACCAGATGTTTTATATAAACTGCACCTCCGCCTGCAAGGTTTCCGCCCCCTGGACTCCCTGCAATTGATTTATATATTCTATAATAAGGCCTAGGACTTTAACGGGATAAGGAGCAATAGGAGGAGTTATAGGGAGGTGTATTGGGAGCAATAGGAGGAGCTATAGGGAGGAGTATAGGTAGTAATAGGAGGAGTTATAGGGAGCTATAGGAAGTAGGAGGAGTTATAGGGAGCAATAGGAGAAGTTATAGGGAGGGGTACAGGAACAATAGGAGGAGGTAAAGAGAGAAATAGGAGGAGTTATAGGGAGGGGTATATGAAGCAATAGGAGGAGTTATAGGTAGCAATAGGAGGAGTATAGGGAGCAATGGGAGGAGTTATAGGGAGGGGTACAGGAACAATAGGAGGAGGTAAAGGGAGAAATAGGAGGAATTATAGGGAGCAGTGGGAGGAGTTATAGGAGGGGTATAGAGAGCAATAGTAGGAGTTATAGGGAGGGGTAGAGGGAGGAATAGGAGGAGTTATAGGGAGGGGTAGATGGAGCAATAGGAGGAGTTATAGGGAGGGGTAGGTGGAGTTATAAGGAGGGGTAGATGGAGCAATAGGAGGAGTTATAGGGAGGGGTAGATGGAGCAATAGGAGGAGTTATAGGGAGGGGTAGATGGAGCAATAGGAGGAGTTAAGGGGAATTTACAAAGAAATTACTTAGTGAAATTACTTTCCAGGCAGAGAAAGACAGGTGTATTGTGCAGGTAGGATCTCATAAGAATCTCAAGAACTGGACTGACTCCCTCGTGAATCCCACTCAGTCGCAGATCCATTCAGTTCCCAGCAGAGCCCGCCTGTTCCCCAGATGCTGAGAGAAAGAATAGAGCAGAGTGGGGCCCACCCACGGCCCAGCAGCCTGGAGCTGTAAACACCAGTCGGAACAAAGAATTAGAAGCAGAAGATTGGAATCTGGGGGAACTGGATGGACGGGATCAGAAACATCTCACGAAATCAACAGAAAATATAGAAATCAGAAACAGAAATGTTACAAAACATTTAGTAATCTGACTCTTGCACTAAATACAGGTATTATCCTCCTACACCAAACACTGTTGTATACCTTAAATATCCCAGTACTGCATGAACTGTAGAGCACTGTAGTAGAAGTAAGTCTGACTCTGCATGATCTCCTCCCTATCATGTTGCATCTCTGTCATCTTTTCCTACTGTCTCCATCTTGTCCTACTGTCTCCATCTTGTCCTACTGTCTCCATTTTGTCCTACTGTCTCCACCTTGCCCTTCTGTCTCCATCTTGTCCTACTGTCTCCATCTTCCCCTACTGTCTCCATCTTGTCCTACTGTCTCTATCCTACTCTACTGTCTTCATCCTGCTTAATGTCTCCACCTTGTCCGACTGTCTCCACCCTCCCCTACTTTCTCTATCCTGCTTAATGTCTCCATCTTGCCCTACTGTCTCCATCCTGCTTAATGTTTCCATCTTGTCCTACTGTCTCCAATCCATCCTGCCCTACTGTCTCCATCCTGCTTAATGTCTCCATCTTGTCCTACTGTCTTCATCCTGCTTAATGTCTCCATCTTGTCCTACTGTCTTCATCCTGCTTAATGTCTCCATCGTGCCCTCCTGTCTTACTGTCCCCATCCTGCTCTAATGTCTCCATCTTGTTCTACTTTCTGCATCTTACTTAACAGTTTCTATCTTGCCATATAATCTCCATCCTGTCCTACTGTCTCCATCCTGCTTAATGTCTCCATCTTGTCCTACTGTTTTCATCCTGTCCTACTGTCTCCACCTTGTCCCAATGTCACCGTCCTGCTCTAATGTCTCCATCTTGTTCTACTTTCTTCATCTTACTTAACATTGTCTATCTTGCCCTATAATCTCCATCCTTTCCTACTGTCTCCATCTTGCTCTACTGACTCCATCTTGCTTTGTTGTCGGTATCTAACCCTACTGTCTTTATCTTGCTCAACTGTGTCCATCTTGACCTACTTTCTCCATCTCACTCTACTGACTTTACCTAGCCCTACTGTCTCCATATTTAGCCCCAGACTCCACCACATATAGACAGCCCCAGGAGAGTTGATAGACTGTAAGCTCCTTGGGACAGAGCAATGCTTATCCCATAGAAGCTGTTTCTTGAGACACTGCACAAATACTGTATATACTGTGTATAAATAGACACATTTTACAGAAGGTGTTGCTATTATAAGACTGTACTTTATTCTATCTGCACACCAGACGCCAGATACACCACATTAATGCGCCTCCTCTGCCCTTTCTCCCAGGTTCAAAGCTTGAGGCTTCATCTTATTTGTGACTCTCGGGACAGACATATGTATTCCCAGGGGTTTATATTATCTTTATAATCTCGCTTGTACACACTCTAATTAAACAGCGCCTTCCAGTGATCGGTATATCAAAATACATTGGAGAATTCCAAGGGTTTGCTAATAACTAATGCTCAATGTGTTGTAGGCACAAGAACACTTGCACAATCCCAGAATCCTTCCCTGCATAGCTGTATATTTACATGTGGGTGGGAGCTGCCAGCCTTTAGTACAGTATAGTGGTACAGTGTATAATACAGATTATCATAGGGAAGAGGGCACACAGGTTGGTGGTGCGGGGGGGGGGAGACCCTCTTTTATTGGAAATAGGGTCCCTGGGAGTTGCATAGGGGTTTCAACCACCGTGTGATAGTTGGATATCTGTAACCCCCACCCATGTAGGTGAAAGAGTTAAAGGGCACATAATTCTCTTTGAAGGTCGTGATGGTTTGAACTCGATCCAGACACTGGAGCTGTTGCCAAACTCTGTGATCACTGAACCCTGATGTGACAGTTGAGTTTCCCAATATCCATTATATGACACTCAGCACAGGGGGTTGATGACAGACAGGTTGGCGGTAGGGGGACCCTACGATATTGGAAATACAGTATAGGATTTAATAACCGACGGTAAATGGGTGTAACGTACCATACATCAGCGTGGGGGGGGGGTGTTGGCAAGGGCTGCCCATGTTTAATAAGCACTCGCCTGTCATCACTCACACGGGGCGGATTTTTGGCTCAAAAAGCATTGACGTTTTTTTTACACCATACGCCATGTTATTAACCTTAATCTCGGCACATAAGATAATGGCTGGAGGCTTATGAGCCCCTATAATTGGCAATAAACATAAAATAGCCCACGGTTATGTAACGAGGAGGGATAAAGGAGGAAAGGGGAGAAACAAAGATTCAATTGACTGAATTGAGGCTGTAAAGAAATTACAATTCCTAATTAAGGCAATAAACCACTTTTACTGTACCAACCTCTGCAGCCAAGAAATGTAACTGCCGTCCACATTCACTAAGCAGGGCTGTCGTTTGGATATGGGGAGGATCCCGCATGCACAATATGGCCGGAGTGTGGGCACAGCGTTGAGGAGAAGGGGCTTCTCCTGGAACAAAATCCACCGTGGGTGATGGGCTTGAAAGAGTAAATGCTACGATGGGTGCCAGGAGTATTTACTATATAAGCACCCATCATCCAGCAATTGTGCCCCCCCAACATATGCTTGTCCCCTGCTGTCACCCAGCACCCCCTGTAAGGGACTTACACCTCCTCCACTTCTAGTCCTTCATTTATGATTTATGAAACCAAGTCTGGGCCCTAATTTGTATAATTCAATTTGCACACTATGTGCCCCCCCAAAAAACAACATCCTTTGTTGAGGGGTTTAAAGCATTCCTTTTGAATTTTGGCAAAATATTAAAGGAAAACTAGACCCCCAAAATAAATACTTGAGCAACAGATCAAATATCAAATTAGGTGTCATATTAAAGAATCTTATCAAACTGGAAAATATATTTAAGTAAATATTTCCTTTTACAACTCTTGCCTTGAACCACCACTTTATGATGGTCAGTGTGTTGCCTCAGAGATCACCTGCCCAGAAATACTGCAGCTCTAACTGTAACAGGAAGAGATCACCTGACCAGAAATACTGCAGCACTAACTGTAACAGGAAGAGATCACCTGACCAGAAATACTGCAGCTCTAACTGTAACAGGAAGAGATCACCTGACCAGAAATACTGCAGCTCTGACTGTAACAGGAAGAGATCACCTGACCAGAAATACTGCAGCTCTAACTGTAACAGGAAGAGATCACCTGACCAGAAATACTGCAGCTCTAACTGTAACAGGAAGAGATCACCTGACCAGAAATACTGCAGCTCCAACTGTAACAGGAAGAGATCACCTGACCAGAAATACTGCAGCTCTAACTGCAACAGGAAGAGATCACCTGACCAGAAATACTGCAGCTCTAAAGGTGGCCATACACGGGCCGATAAAAGCTGCCAACAGACCGTGTCGGCAGCTTATTGGCCCGTGTATGGGGGCCCCCGACGGGCTTCCCCGATCGAGATCTGGCCGAAAGTCGGCCAGATCTCGATCGGATGGGTTTAAAAACCCCGTCGGATCGCGGCCGCATCTGTTAGTTGATGCGGTCCCGCGATCCGACCGCCCGTTTGTGAATGCTAGGATCCGATCGTTGGGCCCTAGGGCCCACGATCGGATCTGCCCGATATTGCCCACCTCAAGGTGGGCATATCGGAGGGAGATCCGCTCGTTTGGCGACATCGCCAAACGAGCGGATCTATCCGTGTATGGCCACCTTAACTGTAACAGGAAGCAAAAGACACAACTCTGTCTGTTAATTGGCTCATGTGACCTAACATGAGTTTTTTTGTGTGCACCGTGAATCGTACGATCCCAGGGGGCGGCCCTTATTTTTTAAAATGGCAGTTTTCTATTTATGATTACCCAATGGCACATACTACTAATAAAGTATATTATTATGAAAATGATTTATTTAGATGAAGCAGGGTTTAACATATGAGCTGCTTTATGCAATATCTTTTTATAGAGACCTACATTGTTTGAGGGTATATTTTTCCTTTAACAGGACCAACTGTATCGCCCCAGCCGTCCTGCAAAATGTGATGGCATTCTGCACTGAATCAGGGCTAGAACTCTGGGGGGGGGGGGGGGCATTCAAGCACAGGATACACAGAAGATAACAGATAAGTACTACTATAGTTTATATAAACAAGCTGCTGTGTAGCCATGGGGGCAGCCATTCAAGCACAGGATACACAGTAGATAACAGATAAGTACTACTATAGTTTATATAAACAAGCTGCTGTGTAGCCATGGGGGCAGCCATTCAAGCACAGGATACACAGTAGATAACAGATATAGTACTACTATAGTTTATATAAACAAGCTGCTGTGTAGCCATGGGGGCAGCCATTCAAGCGTAGATCACAGATAAGCTCTGTAGTATACAATGGGATTCTGCAGTGCGCATCTGTTATCTACTGTGTATCCTGTGCCACTGGGTGTGGGCAGAGTTTGCTGCTGAGAGGCTTTGCAAGAGTTAAAGGCAGGGGAGTAACTACAGAGGAATCAGACCCTGCAAGTACTTGGGGCCCAGGGTTATAGGGGGCCCCACAAGGCCCTAATTAATGAGCAATTTCAATGTGGTTAAAAAGGACAATCTCTGGATATATTGGGGCTGTAAAATGAATTTGCCATGGGGCCCAGTAACATGTAATTACACCACTGGCTGAAGGATTTGGGCTGGTGCCAGTGGGGAGGGAGAGAGCAGTGATATCCCTTTATTTCTCCTCCTTCTTCCCTCCCTCTCCTCTGATAAACAGGCAGGGCTGGAGCTCTGGGGCAAATCCCAATGTCTCACTTGTATTCACTCCAGTCACTGGCCGGCACCCCCCGAGCACCGTCCTACTGCCAGGTGAGTGTGAGTGTGAGTGTGAGTGCTGTAGGACTGGCAGTTAGTCTGAAAGGAGGGAGAAGGGACTGTATAAGTAAAGTTTACCGGGATTCAGAAATGAATTAGTGGCAGTAACATTCGTGGGAACTGAAGCTGCAGAGGAGGAATGTGCAGAGTTTGGCTTCTGTACAGTCTAATACAGTGTAGTGTGAGTGTGAGACTCTGTGTGAGTGTGAGACTCAGTGTGAGTGTGAGACTCAGTGTGAGTGTGAGACTCAGTGTGAGTGTGAGACTCAGTGTGAGTGTGAGATTCAGTGTGAGATTCAGTGTGAGTGTGAGACTCAGTGTGAGTGTGAGACTCAGTGTGAGTGTGAGACTCAGTGTGAGTGTGAGATTCAGTGTGAGTGTGAGACTCAGTGTGAGTGTGAGACTGAGTGTGAGACTCAGTGTGAGTGTGAGACTCAGTGTGAGTGTGAGATTCAGTGTGAGACTCAGTGTGAGTGTGAGATTCAGTGTGATACTCAGTGTGAGTGTGAGACTCAGTGTGAGTGTGAGATTCAGTGTGAGACTCAGTGTGAGTGTGAGATTCAGTGTGAGACTCAGTGTGAGTGTGAGATTCAGTGTGAGACTCAGTGTGAGTGTGAGACTCAGTGTGAGTGTGAGACTCAGTGTGAGTGTGAGACTCAGTGTGAGTGTGAGATTCAGTGTGAGACTCAGTGTGAGTGTGAGACTCAGTGTGAGTGGTGAGATTCAGTGTGAGTGTGAGACTCAGTGTGAGTGTAGAATGTACTGTCAGTAATATGCAAGCAAGAGTGCAGCTCAGTGTGAGTGCAGTATATACTGGGAGTGAGGCTGAGTGTGAGTGCAGTATATACTGGGTGTGAGGCTGAGTGTGAGTGCAGAATATACTGGAAGTGAGGTTGAGTGTGAGTGCAGTATATACTGGAAGTGAGGTTAAGTGTGAGTGCAGTATATACTGGGAGTGAGGCTGAGTGTGAGTTCAGTATATACTGGGAGTGAGGTTAAGTGTGAGTGCAGTATATACTGGGAGTGAGGCTGAGTGTGAGTTCAGTATATACTGGGAGTGAGGCTGAGTGTGAGTGCAGTATATACTGGGAGTGAGACTGAGTGTGAGTGCAGTATATACTGGGAGTGAGACTGAGTGTGAGTGCAGTATATACAGGGAGCGAGGCTGTGTGTGAGTGCAGTATATACTGGGAGTGAGGATGAGTGTGAGTGCAGTATATACTGGGACTGAGGCTGAGTGTGAGTGCAGTATATACTGGGAGTGAGGCTGAGTGTGAGTGCAGTATATACTGGAAGTGAGGTTGAGTGTGAGTGCAGTATATACTGGGACTGAGGCTGAGTGTGAGTGCAGTATATACTGGGAGTGAGGCTGAGTGTGAGTGCAGTATATACTGGAAGTGAGGTTAAGTGTGAGTGCAGTATATACTGGGAGTGAGGCTGAGTGTGAGTGCAGTATATACTGGAAGTGAGGCTGAGTGTGAGTGCAGTATATACTGGGAGTGAGGCTGAGTGTGAGTGCAGTATATACTGGGAGTGAGGCTGAGTGTGAGTGCAGTATATACTTACAGTGATATTCAGTGTTAATACACAATATGCCATGAGTAATGATTGCCCTGAGTGTAAGTGAATATATACTTGGGTGCTTGATTGGAGTAAGGCTGATGCAATACTAACTTTGATAATAGTGAGTGTGAGTGCAGTATAATACTCTGAATGATACTAAAGGTGAGGCTATAAGTGAGTGAAATGCTCAGTGGGAGGCTAATAGAGATTGCTGGATATACAGTGAGTCATACTCAGTGGGCCTCAGTTGCACAATAATACGATTATCCGATTAAATCGTGCTTTTTTAATAATAAATAAGGTCCGATCATGGATTCTAGTTTGGTCAGACTTTTTTTATTAAAATACTCGGATTTTGATAAATATGCCCCATAAAAGTTGATTTTAAGATGAACTTCCCCTTTAAAACAGGATCTATAGCCATTCGCTGGCTGGATCTGATCAGCTCTTCTTCTGTCCCCAGGCCAATGGGTCGGAAAGACTGTGAGAAATCCCAGAATTTAGCCGGAGGCTCGGACGCCCTCTGTGATGCGGGAGAGGGGAGGAGCCAGGAGCCAAAGATGGAAGACAGGGGGCAGTGGAGCAACAAGGTGGAGTTTGTCCTCTCAGTTGCTGGGGAAATTATCGGATTGGGCAACGTCTGGAGGTTTCCTTATCTCTGCTACAAAAACGGAGGCGGTAAGTTTATTTAAAGGAGGCATAAATTGAATTAAAGGCGCAAGGGAAATGGCGCAAGGGGCGGTGGTCCTTTAAGGAGGGGGAGCATTTAGGATTATTTTCAACCTGGGTTCTATGAACAGGGTTTGAGATGAACACACTTATTTTTGCCTATCGTTTGAAAATCAACCACTTCCTGGTTCTGCCGAGTCACCTTTGGAGTATGTAAGTAAAACAAATGACCAGTCTACATTAAAGGGATAAGAGGGTGTTGGTTATACATAGCTCCTTATTGCCATTTGGAATAATTACCCTATTTATAGAGGAGGCAATAGGGCTTTTGTGAGCCCAGGTTACATTTCGCTAGGGCTAACTACAGATGCGACCTTTCCCAAAATCTGTTTTGATTTGCCCATGGCCCGAGTTTGGGGGGAGAGGTTAAGAGAGTTATGTAACATAAGGTGCAAGTTCATATCTATAGTAGCCAATCAGCAGGCAGCATTAACTGTCCATTTGTTTTAAAGCAACTATCTTATTGGTGGCTATGCATTACCGCTGCTGGCCAACCTTTGTGACTTTTATTACATATGGGGTTTAGCCTCCTGTGAATCCTAGTCCAGTAAAGGTGCGAGTGATGTAACAATGGTGCCATTTGATACACAAACTGCTGAAATGTTTAGGTGTACCCATGGGGCTCAGGGCAAATTAGAGACCTTTGGGAAAGGTTAGTGTGTCCTTGTCCAATAATGGTACACTAAACTGGGCCTCTAAAATACAAAGTGTGTGAGAGTGACATAACAATGGTTGCATTGGACCTCCAGACTACTGGACTGTTTAGAGGTAGCCATTAGGGCCCAGGGCAAAGTAAGGAGTTCAATAGTCCATTAAAAGTACCTTGAGTTCCCATCTGGAGAGCAGGTTCTCTAACAAAAAGTCTAATTGAGTTCCCCTTTGGAGAATATCTAACTGTAAGTGATGTAACAATGGTGCCATTTGATACACAAACTACTGTCAGGGGTATCCATGGGACTCGAGACATTTTAGAGAGATTTGAGAAAAGTTAGCGTGTCCATGTCCAATAATGGTACTCTAAGCTGGGCCTCTAAAATCCAAAGAGCATGAGAGTGATTAAACAATGGTTGCATTGGGCCTACAGACTTCTGGACTATTTAGATGTACCCATGAGGGGCCAGGGCAAAGTAAGGAGTTCAATAGTCCATTAAAAGTACCTTGAGTTCCCATCTGGAGAGCAGGTTCTCTAACAAAAAGTCTAACAGTGAGTGATGTAACAATGGTGGCATTGGATCTACAAACTACAGGAATGTTCAGGGGTACCCATGGAGCTCAAGGCAAATTAGGGAGCTCTGGTAAAAGTTAGGGAGTCCTAGTCCAATAATGATACACCAAGCTGGGCCTCTAAATTACAAAGTGTGCTAGTGATGTAACAATGGGGCTTACAGACTACTGCAGCATTAAAAAGCACCCACGAGGGCCCAGGGAACATTCAGGAGTTTTAGTAATATTCACATCTATATATAAACGTCCAATAACGTTTTTGGATAGTTAAATTAAAAAGTCGAACAATGAGTGATGTAACAATGGTGATATTGGATTGATAGACTAGACTACTCAGAGGCACCACAGGCTCATGGGTGCTAGTCTGTAAAACAAATACTCCTATTAAGATTCTGCTGTGAGTTCTTGAAATTGTCCTGAGACCAGGCAGTGATAACACAATTGTTAATCCCATCGTAGTAACAGAGCCGGTTGTTGGATGAGCTGTTGTCGGATCCAAGGGCAGCAGGGCTGGGAGTATTTGGATGATACTGGACGGATCTTTTTCCCACAGTTGCCCATTAGCCACGCATTTCTCTCCCATTGATATGTGTTGCCGGGGTCAGGGGTCAGGCGCAGCAACCCCACAAGGGCCTTTTTATAGGAACTATTAATCACGCGGCGTGATACATCATTAATTCACTCCTTCAGTGCCAAAGGGCCCCGGCAGCCCACTGCAAAGCAAAGAAGTCGCTGACCCCTCTGGGTCCCCGCCACTTAACTCTTTGCTGCCCCAGGGTTTCCTTTTATATTGTGACCTTCCATTAAGTCTGCAGGGAGTCCCCCGCTGGCTTCACACTTGTTTAGGGGAAGAATAAAACTCCGGAGAGACCCACAAACTGGTTTTGTTTTGTTTCCGTTCTTTTGGGCAAAAAGGGGGGCCCCGGAAATTGTCCGAAAAATAACAAGCTTTGTGTATTAACTCTGAACCCGCACGCAGACATAACACAGCGATGGATTCCACTCCCAGAGACAGCGACAGCTCTTATTAACAAGTATTTATAAAGCACCAACATATTCCGCAGCGCTGTACAATAAATTGGTTTATACATGGAACATACAGAATTACATGCACGACCAGAAACCCATACAAAAGGTGAAGAGGGTTCTGTCCCAAAAGAGCTTAAAGGTTACTGCGGGAACTCAGGACCCCATTGTTTAAGAAGTGTTCAGCATATGGCAATTATACTGTTGTTAAACTACAACTAACACCACCCTTCAATAGTCTTCAGGTTGTTCTTAAAGACATTAATGCAAAGTAGTGTTGCACTTCTCTCCTACTATACCTGCTATCCCACAGTCACACTCCCTTCCCAGAGACTATTATCCACTGTTACTATAGGCACCATCTCTCCCTACTATACCTGCTATCCCACAGTCACACTCCCTTCCCAGAGACTATTATCCACTGTTACTATAGACACCATCTCTCCCTACTATACCTGCTATCCCACAGTCACACTCCCTTCCCAGAGACTATTATCCACTGTTACTATAGACCCCATCTCTCCCTACTATACCTGCTATCCCACAGTCACACTCCCTTCCCAGAGACTATTATCCACTGTTACTATAGACACCATCTCTCCCTACTATACCTGCTATCCCACAGTCACACTCCCTTCCCAGAGACTATTATCCCACTGTTACTATAGACACATCTCTCCCTACTATACCTGCTATCCCACAGTCACACTCCCTTCCCAGAGACTATTATCCACTGTTACTATAGGCACCATCTCTCCCTACTATACCTGTTATCCCACAGTCACACTCCCTTCCCAGAGACTATTGTCCACTGTTACTATAGGCACCATCTCTCCCTACTATACCTGCTATCCCACAGTCACACTCCCTTCCCAGAGACTATTGTCCACTGTTACTATAGGCACCATCTCTCCTACTATACCTGCTATCCCACAGTCACACTCCCTTCCAGAGACTATTATCCCACTGTTACTATAGACACCATCTCTCCCTACTATACCTGCTATCCCACAGTCACACTCCCTTCCCAGAGACTATTATCCCACTGTTACTATAGACACCATCTCTCCCTACTATACCTGCTATCCCACAGTCACACTCCCTTCCCAGAGACTATTATCCACTGTTACTATAGGCACCATCTCTCCCTACTATACCTGCTATCCCACAGTCACACTCCCTTCCCAGAGACTATTATCCACTGTTACTATAGGCACCATCTCTCCCTACTATACCTGTTATCCCACAGTCACACTCCCTTCCCAGAGACTATTGTCCACTGTTACTATAGGCACCGTCTCTCCCTACTATACCTGCTATCCCACAGTCACACTCCCTTCCCAGAGACTATTATCCACTGTTACTATAGACACCATCTCTCCCTACTATACCTGCTATCCCACAGTCACACTCCCTTCCCAGAGACTATTATCCACTGTTACTATAGACACCATCTCTCCCTACTATACCTGCTATCCCACAGTCACACTCCCTTCCCAGAGACTATTATCCCACTGTTACTATAGGCACCATCTCTCCCTACTATACCTGCTATCCCACAGTCACACTCCCTTCCCAGAGACTATTATCCCACTGTTACTATAGGCACCATCTCTCCCTACTATACCTGCTATCCCACAGTCACACTCCCTTCCCAGAGACTATTATCCACTGTTACTATAGACACCATCTCTCCCTACTATACCTGCTATCCCACAGTCACACTCCCTTCCAGAGACTATTATCCACTGTTACTATAGACACCATCTCTCCTACTATACCTGCTATCCCACAGTCACACTCCCTTCCCAGAGACTATTATCCCACTGTTACTATAGGCACCATCTCTCCCTACTATACCTGCTATCCCACAGTCACACTCCCTTCCCAGAGACTATTATCCACTGTTATATAGGCACCATCTCTCCCTACTATACCTGCTATCCCCAGTCACACTCCTTCCCAGAGACTATTATCCACTGTTACTATAGGCACCATCTCTCCCTACTATACCTGCTATCCCACAGTCACACTCCCTTCCCAGAGACTATTATCCACTGTTACTATAGACACCATCTCTCCCTACTATACCTGCTATCCCACAGTCACACTCCCTTCCCAGAGACTATTATCCACTGTTACTATAGACTCCATCTCTCTCTACTATACCTGCTATCCCACAGTCACACTCCCTTCCCAGAGACTATTATCCACTGTTACTATAGGCACCATCTCTCCCTACTATACCTGCTATCCCACAGTCACACTCCCTTCCCAGAGAACTATTATCCACTGTTACTATAGGCACCATCTCTCCCTACTATACCTGCTATCCCACAGTCACACTCCCTTCCCAGAGGACTATTATCCCACTGTTACTATAGACACCATCTCTCCCTACTATACCTGCTATCCCACAGTCACACTCCCTTCCCAGAGACTATTATCCACTGTTACTATAGGCACCATCTCTCCCTACTATACCTGCTATCCCACAGTCACACTCCCTTCCCAGAGACTATTATCCACTGTTACTATAGACACCATCTCTCCCTACTATACCTGCTATTCCACAGTCACACTCCCTTCCCAGAGACTATTATCCACTGTTACTATAGACCCCATCTCTCCCTACTATACCTGCTATCCCACAGTCACAGCCTTTTGGCAACAATAAAGGCAAGAGCATTATTATGGGGGGCTGAGGGTTCTAATGTATCCGTTGATTAGACAGGCTGTTGTCAGGGTTGTATTGAATATACTGTGTAACTGGCTATTGCTACAGACGCTGAGAAAGGGGCATTTGTTAAAGACCTTTATTTATAAGCTGTAATCAATTTTCACACTGGGCCCCTTAAATTTTTAAGGGAAGGAAACAGCAGACAAGCTGATGGAGAGGGATAAAACGCTTCATGATAAAGGTTTATATTAGCGATGCACCGAATCCACTTTTTTGGATTCGGCTGAGCCCCCGAATCCTTCGCGAAAGATTAGGCCGAATACCAAACCGAATCCGAACCCCTTAGGGGTGGGAAGGGGAAAACATTTTTTACTTCCTTGTTTTCGGACAAAAAGTCACAAAATTTCCCTCCCGCCCTTAATTTGTATATGAAAATTAGGATCCGGTTTGGCCAGCTACAAGGATTCAGCCGATTCCGAATCCTGCTGAAAAAGGCTGAATCCTGGCCGAATCCCGAACCTAATCCTGGATTCGGTGCATCCCTAGTTTATATACAGGGGGCAAAACTGTGGCTACAGACTGTATAGAGGATAGTGTAGCCACAGTAAGTACCTGTACAGTAATATATTTCTCATGCTACTTTCCACAGGAGCCTTCTTCATCCCGTACCTCATCTTCCTCTTCACTTGTGGGATCCCTGTTTTCTTTCTGGAGACGGCACTTGGTCAGTACACCAGTCAGGGAGGTGTCACCGCATGGAGGAAAATCTGCCCTCTGTTTGAAGGTGAGTCTGAACTTTTACCCTTTTTGGTACCAAAAATGAAAATAATCATAAATAGATCAATATCCAGCATGAAGAATGGCAGCGTGGGGCAACTCATGTGCCGAGGGCTACTTGCTGGTTGGTTGCTATGGGTTACTAGACCTGAGCAAAATATGCAGCTTTTATTACTTTAACTCCACTTTTTGAAAGTGGGCCCATGGTCTAAGATTTTCTGGTCCCTGTTCTTAGGGCCCCTGGTATCCCAGTCTGACACTGCTGACAATAGGAAACAGAAGCCTTGGAGCCTGGTATTTACTGTGTACACATGAGGATCAGAATGGAATCTTTGACAGGGAACAAACTCAAAAACATTTCTGTTTTCAACAAGTTATTGTGTCCTTGTTTCACCCTCTCCAGCCTGGATGCTCAATTAGAAGTCTCTTATGTCTTATCCAACACTGCCTCCTGCTGGCCAGTGCTGAAGAAGAATCCTATCACTCCATTGTAGTGTTGGGTTCTTCTAAGAGCAGGGGGGGGGGGCGCTGCCTCAGGTGGAGGATGTGCCGGGATTGCCACTGTCTAAGAGCAGGACCCCACCCTTTTTGAAACCAAAACTTGTCTTCAAGCCTGGAATTCAAAAATAATACCTGCTTTGAGGCCACCAGGAGCAACATCTCACGAGCCACTAGTTGAGGATCACTATTCAAAGAGTATTAGCCTCATTTGTAAGTGTGGTTGTGTTAAAGTGGATGAAAATTGAACGTATTGATGCTCCATTTATTACAGGTATTTGAATACAGAGCAATTGAACTGTATTTCCCATATACCCTAGGTATTGGATATGCATCTCAAGTGATAGAAGGCTACCTGAACATCTATTACATTGTTATCCTCGCCTGGGCCTTGTTTTATCTGTTCAGTTCCTTCACAGCGGAGCTTCCCTGGGCATCATGCAACCATACATGGAACACAGGTAATGTTAGCCCCCGGGATCTAGAAGGAATAGTGGGTTCAGGCAAGGGGGCATTATAATATGGTCATGTATTTTTTTAACTTTCCCATCTAGTAAATTGCATTGACTTCGTTGGGAAATCAGAGAACTATACGGCCCTGGAGAATTCTACGTCGCCCGTTGTGGAATTCTGGGAGTAAGTTATTTGTCCTAAATAGGTGTCCCCCTTTCCATTCCCTAACTTGTCATTCAGACAATGGGCCCTGTATTTATTGCCCCATGGAGGGCCAATATATGGGGTCCCAAGTCTTTGGACTGCTTAAATGAAGCCCTAACTCTGTGGTAGCGCCATATTTTTTCGTAATCTGTCTCTGCCACAATCCTTACAAATGTGTAGAACTCCTTTCAATTCTCATGCTGCTTCATGGTAGGACCACCCCTAAAAAGCTTCCTTGTCCACCTCACCTAATGATAGGACCACCCCTAGGAGCTTCCCTGTCCACCTCACCTAATGATAGGACCACTCCTTAGGAGCTTCCCTGTCCACCTCACCTAATGATAGGACCACCCCGAGGAGCTTCCCTGTCCACCTCACCTAATGATAGGACCAACCCTGACGAGCTTCCCTGTCCACCTCACCTAATGATAGGGGCACTCCTTAGGAGCTTCCCTGTCCACCTCACCTAATGATAGGACCACCCCTGAGGAGCTTTCCTGTCCTCCTCACCTAAAGATAGACCACCCCTGAGGAGCTTCCCTATCCACCTCACCTAATGATAGGACCACCCCTGAGGAGATTCTCTGCCCAACTCACCTAATGATAGGACCACCTCTGAGGAGCTTCCCTGTCCACCTCACCTAATGATAGGACCACCCCTGAGGAGCTTCCCTGTCCACCTCACTTAATGATAGGACCACCCCGAGGAGCTTCCCTGTCCACCTCACCTAATGATAGGACCAACCCTGACGAGCTTCCCTGTCCACCTAACCTAATGATAGGACCACCCCTGAGGAGCTTCCCTATCCACCTCACCTAATGATAGGGGCACGCCTGAGGAGATTCTCTGCCCAACTCTCCTAATGATAGGACCACCTCTGAGGAGTTTCCCTGTCCACCTCACCTAATGATAGGACCACCTCTGAGGAGCTTCCCTGTCCACCTCACCTAATGATAAGACCACCACTGAGGAGCTTCGCTGTCCACCTCACCTAATGATAGGACCACCCCTGAGTAGCTTTCTTGTACTTATAATCTAAAGCTCAGCCACATTAGCAAGCCCAAGGAAAGCTGAGGGTTATTTTGCAGAAAAACTAAGATTTCTGCCATGAATAATAGTGTATAATCTATTTCTTTGGATCTGACAACTTGTGTTTGTGATTTCTAGGAATCGGGTCCTGCGTCTGTCAGATGGGATCGAACACCTCGGCAACATTAGGTGGGACCTGGCTCTGTGTCTCCTTCTTGCCTGGATTATCTGTTACTTCTGTATTTGGAAAGGGGTCAAATCCACAGGAAAGGTGAGCATTGAAGAAGGGCCTAAAAGCACCAAACCTGTGGTACCAAAAAAATTATCTGTCGATTATATGTCAAAAACTGTGATGTTCTCCATATGCTTTCAAGAATCAACATTCCAAGAGGTCATAAATAGATTGCACCCTTTCTGCTGAAGTCTGTGATGAATGACTAGGCAACGTCAAACAACATGGCAGCTTCACATGATCTATCAATGTCCCTGTTGTAATTTGCAAATGTCTCTTTCATCTCTGTGCCACTAACCTTTATATTCCTTCCTCCAGGTTGTATATTTCACTGCGACGTTTCCCTATGTAATGCTGATCATTCTGTTGGTTCGTGGAGTTACCCTCCCAGGAGCATACGAGGGCATTATTTTTTATCTGAAACCGGACATCACACGGCTCCAGGATCCCCAGGTAATACAGGGACATGGCAAAGGGTCCTTAATATTAACAAATATGGGACATAGGCGGTGCTTTTGTCTGCAATCACCCTTTGTTGGTGCTGAATCACGACATGTTTCGGGAATAGATCCCTTTTTCAAGTCATCCTTAAAGGGATACGTTCATGGGAAAAAACATTTTTTCAAAATGAATCAGTTAATAGTGCTGCTCCAGCAGAATTCTGCACTGAAATCCATTTCTCAAAAGAGCAAACAGATTTTTTTATATTCAAATTTGAAATCTGACATGGGGTTAGACATATTGTCAATTTCCCAGCTGCCCCAAGTCATGTGACTTGTGCTCTGATAAACTTCAATCATTCTTTACTGCTGTACTGCAAGTTGGAGTGATATCATCCCCCTCCCTTCCCCCCCCCCCATCAGCCAAACAAAAGAACAATGGGAAGGTAACCAGATAACAGCTCCCTAACACAAGATAACAGCTGCCTGGTAGATCTAAGAACAACACTCAATAGTAAAAACCCATGTCCCACTGAGACACATTCAGTTACGTTGAGAAGGAAAAACAGCAGCCTGCCAGAAAGCATTTCTCTCCTAAAGTGCAGGCACAAGTCACATGACTGGGGCAGCTGGGAAATTGACAAAATGTCTAGCCCCATGTCAGATTTTAAAATTGAATATAAAAAAAATCTGTTTGCTCTTTTGAGAAATGGATTTCAGTGCAGAATTCTGCTGGAGCAGCACTATTAACTGATACATTTTGGAAAAAAAAATTTTTCCCATGACAGTATCCCTTTAATATTAACTCAAGGCACTTGGTCTTGGTTTACTTATTTAATTAACTTTTTCATTCCGGCGTTCAGACTGCTCTCTGGTTGCCAGATTCATGTATCATTCAATCAGTCATTTGGAAGATTAATAACCGTTCCTTCTTCAAAAATCCTCACCAGGGCCGTAACTACAGAAGAAGCAGACCCTGCGGCTGCAGGGGGGCCCAGGAGGTATAGGGGCCCTACGAGGCCCTAATTCATATACAATTTCAATAAATATAAAATATTGATAAAACAGGTCAACCTTTAGACATTTTTGAAAAATAATTTGCTGTGGGGCCCCATGTGCCACTGATCCTCACAGTTGGTCATATTTGCGCAACCCCAAAATATCGCCTCCGCCATATTGTTTCCCTTTAGACAGTAGAGTTTGAGGAAGGAATAGCATATTGGGTGCTCAGATCATCAAGGAGTCAAGGCAGTGCTGGCAATAAAACACACGGCAGCACCAACTTGTATTTATACCAGGGATGCACCGAATCCACTATTTTGGATTAGGCCGAACCCCCGAATCCTTCGTGAAAGATTCGGCCGAATACCGAACCGAATCTGAACCCTAATTTGCATATGCAAATTAGTGATGGGAAGGGGAAAACATTTTTTACTTCCTTGTTTTCTGACAAAAAGTCACGCAATTTCCCTCCCCGCCCCTAATTTGCATATGCAAATTCGGATTCGGATTCGGTTCGGCTGGGCACAAGGATTCGGCCGAATCCAAATCCTGCTGAAAAAAGCCGAATCCTGGCCGAATCCCGAACCGAATCCTGGATTCGGTACATCCCTAATTTCTACACATAGAAGGAATATTCTGGTGATAAGAAACAAGTAACATATGTGGTTTCCCCCGCAGGTCTGGATGGATGCTGGGACACAGATCTTCTTCTCCTACGCCATATGCCAGGGGTGCTTGACTGCACTGGGAAGTTACAATAAGTATAACAACAACTGTTACAGGTATGGAATCCACCTCTTATACTCCCAACCTGTTTGTCTCTTTTTAGGCCGGTACAAATCTCTTATTCATTCCCAGATTAGATACAAAATATTGTGGCATTTCAAGTAAAGAAATACTCTACCCAAATCCTCCCAGAGTCCAAAGCTCCATTACTGTCGGCTAAGGTACAAGCAAAGTTCACTCTGGAGAGCCAAATTAAATCCAGTGTAATTTATTCAAACACTCAAACACAACATGTTTCGGACAGACATGTCCTTCATCAGGTGTCGGCTATAATGCTGGGGCCACTTTGGCAATTAATGCTGGTGTGACTGTTCCTCTTGCTGGGAGTCTCTGTGCCATTTACTGTAGGATACAGAGTCATTTTGTCAATCAATGCTGGGGTCCCTGTTGTGACACTATTGCTGGAGTCACTGTGCCACTTATTGCCACGAGTCACTGTGCCACATACTGTAGGACTTCAGTCTGGGATCACTTTGCCAATTAATGCTGGAGTCCTTGTTCCACGTCTGTTATGTTATTATTGTTGGAATCACTGTGCCACTTATTGCCATGAGTCATTGTGCCATTTAATGTAGGACCTAAGGCTGGGATCACCTTGCCCTGTTGTACCACTATTGCTGGAGTCACCGCGACACTTGTTGCCATGCGTAACTGTGCCATAAACTGTAGGACTTAAGGCTGGGGTCCCTGTGCCACTTTTTGCTGGGAGTCCCTGTGCCATTATTGCAGGAATCATTGTGCCATTTACTTTAGGATTTAAGGTTGGGATCTGTTAGCCAGTTAATGCTGGGGGTCACTGTGTAAAATTATCACCATGAGTCACTGTGCCATTTACTTTAGGACTTAAGGCTGGGATCACTTTGCCAGTTAATGCTGGGGTCACTGTGCTACTTATTGCCATGAGTCACTGTGCCATTTATTGTAGTATTAATGCTGGGGTCCCTGTTATGCCATTATTGCTGGAGTCACTGCTCCACTTATTGCAGGAATCACTGTGCCATTTACTGTAGGGTTTAAGGCGGGCATCACTTTACCAATTAATGCTGGGGTCACTGTGCCCCTTATTGCTGGTAGTCCCTGTGCCATTATTACTGGAATCACTGTGCCGCTCGTTGCCATGCGTAGCTGTGCCATAAACTGTAGGGCTTAAGGCTGGGGTCTCTGTTTCACTTTTTGCTGGGAGTCCCTGTGCCATTAAAAAGAAAAAGGCATTTTTTTTCCTTTTTACCCTTTTTCTAATACCTTATGGATTTTGACCCTGATGAAGACCACTTTTGTGGTCGAAAAGCGTAGGGCCAATACTGGGCCATAGCTGAACATGTGAGTGTATTTTTTGTAAATGTAATAAACTTTTGCCTTTTAAATTTTGAGTGTGCGGTCCCTATATTTATCTTTTGTTTGATTATTTTTTGGAGACCTTATATGGGCGGTCTTCATGGGACAAGCACCTCACTATCAAATTGAAATTGGGTGTGCGCCTTCTAAAAAATCTAATTTGTTCCATTATTGCAGGAATCACTGTGCCATTTACTTTAGGATTTAAGGTTGGGATCTGTTTGCCAGTTAATGCTGGGGTCACTGTGCCCCTTATTGCTGGTAGTCCCTGTGCCATTATTACTGGAATCACTGTGCCACTTACTGCCATGGGTTATTGTGCCATTTAATCTGGGACCTAATGATGGAGTCATTTTGCAAATTAATGCTGGGGTCACTGTGTCACTTATTGCTGGGAGTCACTGTGACATTTACTGTAGAATTTAAAGATGGGGCCACTGTGTCACTTATTGCTGGGAATCACTGTGACATTTTCTGTAGAATTTAAAGCTGGAGGCTTTGTGTCACTTATTGCTGGGAGTCACTGTGCCATTTACTGTAGAATTTAAAGCCGGGATCATTGTGTCGCATATTGCTGGGAGTCACTGTGACATTTAATGTTGCAGAGTATAACTGTATAATATTATTACTGTTTTAAAATAATGGGTATGATTATGTGATAATTAAATTGTGCCCTTCACATCAGGCCTGTAAAACTGTCACTTTCTGTCTCAAGTCATTCTACCTTTCTCTCTCCGCACTAGAGACTGCATTGCCCTTTGCTTCCTGAACAGCATAACCAGCTTTGTGGCCGGGTTTGCCATCTTCTCCGTTTTAGGGTTTATGGCCCGGGAGCAGGGGGTCCCCATTTCAGAGGTGGCTGAGTCAGGTGAGCAGATATATTTACCAATAATAATTTCTAGCAGGTTGTACCCCAGTGGCACTTTTATGATGAAATGCCAACTTCGCTAAGGGATAAAAAAGTAGGACAAGTCATGAGGTTTATTTAGCTGATCAGACGGCACAAGTTGAAATGCCTTTTTCTATCCTTTTAATTTTTCTCTTAGGTCCAGGCCTGGCTTTCATTGCATATCCAAAAGCAGTCACCATGATGCCTGTATCGCCTCTTTGGTCCTGTCTCTTCTTCCTTATGCTCATCTTTCTGGGACTGGACAGCCAGGTACTGACCCAATTGAAAAACAGCAATGAGAAGGGCCGAGGGTGCAGTAAGAACCATTTACAGCATGTCTATCACACGTATATGTCTTCAGTTGGGAACTTGGGAACTCTAACTCTCAGCATTCTCCATTCACCTTTGGATGCTGGCAGTTGTGGTTCGACCATAACATAACCGTGTGGGACTGCAAACCCTAATTTAGACTTTAAGGGAAATAAGCAGAGTTTTTGGGAATGACAAATGTAATATTGTACATTGTTCCTTGCAGTTTGTCTGTGTGGAGAGCCTGGTTACCGCCATTGTAGACATGTTCCCTCAGGTGTTCAGGAAGAAATATCGCAGAGAATTGTTTATTCTTGCAGTCGCCGTGATCTGCTATCTCTTGGGTCTCATTCTCTTGACTGAGGTAATGGTTGGAGGGCTTCTTGGAACTTAAATGTTGGTTTCCAAAGATGAATACCGCACAATATTCGAAATATGGAGTGGTCTACCATCAATGATTAGTTTTATTTTTCTTGTTCCTGTATTTTGATTAGTCCTTCTGTCTGGCTGTCCAGACCTCGAGAGTTTTAGCTTAAACTTGACCTCTAAAGTTTTAGCTTAAAGCAACTGGCAGATCTTCGAATGACCCAATGAGAGTTCAAACGCACACAATGCATTGACCAGCCAAATAGCTGTTGTCCACACACATTACAATTCCGATCTTTCCAACGACCATTGAAAATAAATAATAAAATGTTTCCATCCTGTCCAATTGATGAGATGACTGATATTGATATTTATCCAACATTTTTGCCAATATTGGTCTTCTCATCTTACACCACACATGCAATGAATATTGTACGAAACCTGGTTTCGTACCTTATTGTTGGTGCATGTATGGCCACCATTAGCTCATCACAGTTTTTGGGTACATCTCTACAGGTCTTACAACCCCTCAAATTGTCCATTTCCCAAATAATGACATGTTGAATAATGTGATGAATAAAAGCTCACACTGATATTAAGCAACTCTTGCTTCTGTCCGGCAGGGTGGTATGTATGTCTTCCAGCTCTTTGACTATTATGCTGCCAGTGGTACCTGTCTGCTCTTTGTTGCAATATTTGAAGTTGTCTGCGTGGGTTATGTCTACGGTAAGTGTAGGGTCAATATCAAGGCCAAGAACCAGAATGTACAGAAACCATAATGCAATAAACCTCTTTCTCTAGGAGCAAATACATTTTATGATAACATTGAAGACATGATTGGTTACCGACCATGGCCTCTGGTGAAATACTGTTGGCTCTATGCTACACCTGCAGTTTGCATGGTAAGTTCTGAACCTCTAGCTAGCACCTAAATGCAACATTTTATTCCTTATAACCAATGTGCCAAGAAGAACATTCTTTAATTTCCAATCATGCAACCAAAGATCTAGTATCTCACCTAGTTTGTTCTCCATCCACAGGGGACCTTCCTGTTTTCTCTGATCAAATATAGCCCCCTGAAGTACAATAATCGCTATGTTTACCCATCCTGGGGATATGCTATCGGATGGCTCATGGCACTTTCTTCCATGATCTGCATACCAGTCTATGCCTTTTATATCATCTTCAGGACCAAAGGATCCTTTAAGCAGGTAATAAATGTGTGAAGATATAAGAGATTTAAGAGTAAATGGTTTGCTGGGTGACATTTTCTTGGTTGAAGAACAGAAGGTCCAGAATTAGTGATGGACAAATAGACAGCCAGATTTATAGATAGATCTTCATTAACACATTGTCTCATGTTGTATGCTTCTACTGACAGAGACTGAAGCAGCTGGTGACCCCTAACACAGACCTTCCACAACCCAAGAAGTATTTCACCGCCCTTGCCGATCCAAAGCACATAGAGGTTCTAGGCCTGGAAGCCAAGGATGGACTCATTGTGCCTAACAAAGAGACGCATTTTTAAAGGTATATCAACATCTGTCACAGCCTGGTGCTATTCACTGCCTGGAAGCCTTGACATTGGCAGCTCAATGACATCATGGGTGTAGGTATGAAGGAGAGGGAAGTCTCTGCAGTTCCTCTGTTCCTCCTTCATTTTCAAGTTGGTAAACCCTTGCTGCTTCATTCTAAAGACTGCATAATATAAAAAAGAGACATTTATCTTATAACCTAGATCCAAACATATCAGAATGTTCTCAATGTTGTGAAAGCTCTATTATGGAACCCCCCCTCCCCTGAGGGATTCTTTTGGCCCTGTATTGGCATCAAGCAACAACTCAGGATTGACAGTATTTCTGCAATACTTATGGGCACCCAACACCAGTGTCAGACTGGCCCACCAGGATACCAGAAAAACTCCCGATCATTTTGACTATCTATTGGTTATTCCCTATTTCTTCATGGGAAAAATAGGCTTAATATTGAGGACTAGAGCATAGTAAGTAGATATAAAAGACTAGGAGAATAAAGAGATTAAATCATGAGAGGAATAATAGTTTGGAAAGTGGGTCCGCGGTCTACGGTTTTATGGTGGGCCCCTGGCATCCCAATCTGACACTGCCCAACACCAAATCCAACACTGTTCCCCTAGATGAGACCTCCCTAGATGAAAACTTTATAGTGGTCTCCTTGCAAGTCATATCTCTCACTTGTATTTAGCCACATAATATTACTGAATTAGTAAGTTTGCACCAGGTCTAGTAAGCCATAGCATCCATTCAGATGTTGAACAAATGATTGTGCCATGAGCTTCTAGACCCATTATACGAGAAACCCCTTAGAAAGCCAACTCATCATTTATTTGAATGAGGTCTTTTCATATAACCTGCCATTTTTATTAGTTCTTTGGGGTCTTTACTTTTGACGAAACAGAACCGAAAGACTCACTAAATATATTAACTTCCATGGTGGAACTTTATGTTCAAAACATATACAACTGTATTTTGATTACTCTAAAAAGCCAGAAAAATTCAGGGCAACATTTATATGGCGTTGAATTTAATTTGCCCAAAGACAACATATTGAACTTATCTTTCCATATCTCTAGCCCACTACTTGCAGCCTGGAAGCACTGAACTATTTCTGGTTTGCAGAAGCCAGGCTAGACATGATCTCCGCCACACCATTTTTATTCTCCATTAAATCCGTTGCATGGGACCTTGTCCTCCCTGAAGACCATTTTATGGCCTGTGACAACTGCAAATGTCTCTTCACATCATATCAATGTAAAGCCACTCAGCCAAGGACACTTTGATCCTGCATCTGGTGGGACATCAAAAGGAAAGCTCTGCACATTTCAGCGATCTGGAACAGAGATGTTCTTCCATTTTCACCATTTAGCGGCACAGTAGGTGTGAACTTACTTCTGCAACATCAAGAGAAATCGAATCACTGGGAATATTATAACCTTAGCAAATGTAGCCAGCTGTGGTTCAAGCTCAGGATGTGCATTTTGAAAGGCGCAGACCCTGAAGGCTAAAAAATCTTGGGGGCCGATTCACTAACTTCGAGTGAAGGATTCGAAGTAAAAAAACTTTGAATTTCGAAGTATTTTTTGGGCTACTTCAACCATCGAATGGGCTACTTCGACCTTCGACTTCGAATCGAAGGATTCAAACTAAAAATCGTTTGACTATTCGACCATTCGATAGTCGAAGTACTGTCTCTTTAAAAAAAACTTCGACCCCCTAGTTCGCCATCTAAAAGCTACCGAAGACCTTCCCCATAGGCTTGGCTAACTTTTTTTGATTGAAGGATATTCCTTCGATCGTTGGATTTAAAACCTTCGAATCGTTCAATTCGAAGGATTTAATCGTTCGATCGAAGGAATAATCCTTCGATCGTACGATCGCACTATTTGCGCTAAATCCTTCAACTTCGATATTCGAAGGATTTCAATTCCCAGTCGAATATCGAGGGTTAATTAACTCTCGATATTCGACCCTTAGTGAATCAGCCCCTTGATGTTGATGACCTCATAAACTAACAAATAAGATCATCAGTCAACGTAACTGCTCGCCAGTAATTACAATTAGGGCGTTGGTTGTTTTGGTCAACACACTTGGGTCTATTTGATCAAAACTGCCCATATGAGGGCCTGGGTGTCTTTCTTAGAAGTTTTTGTGGTCAAGGAAAGACTAGCATGTATCCCCCTGTGATTGTCCTTTGGTACAGTTTGTTTCTTTTTGTAATGGCTAACCTCTAAGAATGCCTAATGAGGAATCTCAACACTTCTAATGATGGCTGTTGGAAAATCACAAAACATATTTTATAGAAACTGAATATAAAGAATAAAAACAGCAAGTTTTTTATATAAAAATTTTTAAAAATATAAATGGAGAACTTTGTACCCTTTTTTAAGAAACCTTAAAAATTGGTGCTTATCTAGTGTAAGACATTTTCAAAGTGTATCTTTTATTGTCGGGGCCACTGTGACATATATTGCTGGGGCCACTTCATATTGCTTAAAAGTTATGAAATCCTGCTCAGTTTGTGGTTTTGAAAATGGGTCATTTTGACCCACTCAAATCACTGGGGGTGGGGCTGCCTAAATCTCAAGGATCAAATTGGAGTTTTTTTCCCATATAAATTCATTGCTAGTGGACAGAACATTTGGTTTATCAATGTTTGCTGCTACTAGCTGCTTTGAAGGGTTGAACATTAGTGTACAATAAACTATGATTATTTTGCAGAATTCATAAGGAGCCAAGGGTATCTTTATGTAATGTCACCTAACACCACTAATTGCTGTGATAAAAGAAATATCACAAAAGATCATTCATCACTTGTCTTTCCATGGACCACGTAGACCACAACTTTGAATCTTCAATCCTTGAGTTCCGTTGATAGTGATAGCTATTGCATTGGTCCATACATATTTAGCCCTTATTAACCCAAGCAATATATCAGTAGAAGTATCCTCGGACGTAAATGGAACATGTGCCCTACTTTGTACTCCCCCTCTACAACATGAAACTGCTGAGAAGGAGAGGATGATGAGAAGATCATTCATCACTTGTCTTTCCATGGACCACGTAGACCACAACTTTGAATCTTCAATCCTTGAGTTCCGTTGATAGTGATAGCTATTGCATTGGTCCATACATATTTAGCCCTTATTAACCCAAGCAATATATCAGTAGAAGTATCCTCGGACGTAAATGGAACATGTGCCCTACTTTGTACTCCCCCTCTACAACATGAAACTGCTGAGAAGGAGAGGCTGATGAGAAGGAGAGGGTGATGAGAAGGAGAGGGTGATGAGAAGGAGAGGATGAGTAGGTTGATGGCTTATCTCTCAAATCTACAATTTTTGGTGGTACAATCCTCATTTGAAATGGGTGGAGCGTAGAGGAAAGTGGGTGGGATTCGTTTGGTGGACCATTAAAAGTAGAAATTTTGAAAGGTTTGGTCAAGGGGAGCCTTACATGAGAATGAGGTTGGAGTAAGAGAATGTAGGAGAAAATGGAAGTGGTGCTTTAAATCCAAAAGCATCTTGGTTGGCTTTGCCATGGGTTTGCATGTGGTGCAATGTTTAAAAAGAACAATGAATGTACATTTGTATTTATATTTGTCCAGATGATATATTTTTAATGACATTTCATGACCTGTAACATACGTTAACACAAGCAAAACATTTTCATTGAACACACTTACATTAAACTTTTTTTTTTTTAAACTTTGTAACTCTTCTTCCAGTGCTTTTATTTTCTGCATCTGTTTGGCCGTTGTGTAGTTCAGGTATGGGACCTGTTATCCAGAATGCTCGGGACCTGGGGTTTTCTGGATAATGGATTTTTCTGTAATTTGGATCTTCAGTCTACTAGAAAATCATGTAAACATGAAATAAACCCAATAGTCTGGTTTTGCTTCCAATAAGGATTAATTATATCTTAGTTGGGATCAAGTACAAGCTACTGTTTTATTATTACATAAAAATTTGGATTGTTTTATTATAATGGAGTCTATAGGAGACGGCCATTCCATAATCAGCTGCTGCAGATAATGGATAGCACACCCGATTTGAAAAACCAAAATTAATTTTTTACAAAAAAGAAAAAAATATACATAAAGAAAATACACAAAACATAATCGAAAATCAAAAATGAGCCCAACGCGTTTCGACCTTAAGGGTCTTCATCAGGGGCACAAAATAAACAAAAAATTTATTTATTTTGTGCCCCTGATGAAGACCCTTAAGGTCGAAACGCGTTGGGCTCATTTTTGATTTTCGATTATGTTTTGTGTATTTTCTTTATGTATATTTTTTTTCTTTTTTTTTTCTTTCTTTTTGTAATAAATTAATTTTGGTTTTTCAAATCGGGTGTGCTATCCATTATCTGCAGCAGTTGTATATCATTATGGAGACCCTTATGGGGAGTCACCTATGGAGTAGCATCCTGTAATTCGATTTAAAAGGGTGTGCGCCTTCTCCTTCTATTTTTGATTCCATAAATCAGAACTTTCTGGATGATGGGTTTCTGGATAACGGATCCCATACCTGTACCATAAGGGGCTCAACAAGAGTGCAATGAATAGGGCTTATTCTGAACATATTTTTTGCCTATTGTTTTAATCACAAGAACGTTTTCTTTGTTGTCTCTTGAGCTGAACAGGGAAATAGAAGCTACTCTGGGTTCAATCATTGCAAAGAAAATAACCAGATTACCAGTGCATAATGGACCAAGCATGGAGTAGCTTCAGTTTCCCTGTTTGCCCTTCTAGTCTGCTTGTTACACATTATTTGCCTTATCAGTTAAAGGAAAACTATACCCCCAAAATGAACACTTAAGCAACAGATAGTTCATATCATATTAAGTGGCATATTAAAAAATCTTACCAAACTGGAATATATATTTAAGTAAATATTGCCCTTTACATCTCTTGCCTTGAACAGGGCCGGATTTACATAGCGGGAGCCCCTAGATCCACTGTCATTCGTCGCCCCTATCCCCTCCCTTTTATTCGCTCAAATTTTCATCATTGGGGCCAGAGCAATGGGGATTGGTGCACTGGAAATATAAAAAACTATCGTTTCTCCTGCTCATCCCCAGTGTTTCTAAACGAATGTGGGTGTGGTTGGGCTTCATGCCGCCCCCTAAAATCCTGCTGCCCTAGGCCCGGGCCTTGGTGGCCTCTCCACAAATCCGGGTCTGGCCTTGAATCACCATTTCGTGACTCTATCTGTGCTGCCTCAGAGATCACCTGACCAGAAATACTGCAGCTCTAACTGTAACAGGAAGAAGTGAGGAAGCAAAAGACACAACTCTGTCTGTTAATTGGCTCATGTGACCTTACATGTGGTTTGTATGTGTGCACCATGAATCCTACGATCCCAGGGGGCGGCCCTTATTTTTTAAAATGGCAATTTTCTATTTATGATTACCCAATGGCACATACTACTAGAAAAGTATATTATTATGAAAATGGTTTATTTACACGAAGCAGGGTTTTACATATGAGCTGTTTTATGCAATATCTTTTTATAGAGACCAACATTGTTTGGGGGGTATTGTTTTCCTTTAAAAAGCGATGGATAATTTCCATCAACTTTTTCTTATTTACAACATAGGCCTATGTAAAGCGTTTTTAAGATTCATTAATCTTCTCCACAAACAATTGCTTTCTCTCTGATAAATCTGCATTTTGCAGCTCTAGGATTAGGTCCTTTATAGGACTCTGTGGCAGGAACATGAAAGAACATTACTAGGAACGGTCTTCATTAAAGTAGTTTCAAGTTTATTTTTCTATCCGACTGATTTACTTTTTCAAATATTCCCATTACATAGCCTGGGGTTAATAATGTTCCTTATTTAACATGAAGTCTCACTGGTTAATTCACAAGCAAATTTCCCATCATATCCCCAGCGTGCAGGGACTATAGGAAAGTGTTTTCCCTCGGAGTATAGTAAGTATAGTATAGTAAGTATAGTATAGTAAGTATAGTATAGTAAGTAGGCCAGATAGTTCCACAGAAGCCTTATTCATACAGAAATAAGGGACGTTATTAGAAAGGGTTTGTAGGAACCCATAAAAGTTGGATAGCTGATTTAGAACAATTAGCTTCTTCTAATTTAGGGGCAAATTCACTAACATCCGTAGTTTTGCCAGTGCTCCGCAAATTCACTAAAATCCAAAGTTGCGCACAGGGGTATCGTAAGATTGCGAAGTTGCGCTAGCGTTGATTCGCTTAGTGAAGCGAAGTTACGCTAGCGAAGGCTAATTTGCATACGGCGCCAAATTCAAATTTCAATGGAGGAATACGTATCAGCACTACAAATGCCTAGAAAACCTTCAAAACATCAAATAAAAATTTTATTTTGCCCTACACATGTGCCCACTGTCTAGGTAAGTTGCCAGGAGTCAGGAAATGTAGGGGGGAAGGAGGGGAGCCCCAAAAAATTTTTTGATCTTTTTCAGCCTATCACCCATAATGTAGAAAACACGCCAGCGTTTTTTGGGACTTAGAAAAAATGTTGACTTTTTTTGAAGCAATCCCTATCTACTCTATTGCGCTTCGCCTGGTCTGAGGTGGCGAAGGAAGTCTAGCGTAAAAGGTAGCGTTCAGTACACTGCGTGCGTTAGTGAATTTGCGTAGTTACGTTGCTAGCGAAACTTCGCCAGGTGTAAGGGTGCGAAGTAACACTAGCGAAACTACGCCAGCGTTCGTTAGTGAATTTGCGCAGTAACGAAAATGCCAAACGCTAGCGAATTAACGCTAGCGTTCGGTGCTTCGGCGCTTAGTGAATTTGCCCCTTAGTCTCTCAAATCTTCTTTGCTCATACCCAGTCTCCCCTGTACTCCTACAGAACAGCTATAGAGCAAAGTATAAAAAGTCACCTTGGAGTTTGGGCACCTGTTTGAAGCACCACATTGTCCAGACGTCTTCATGGTTATAGGTTTCTCCTGATTACCCATTACCCATTTGTTCGAACCACATGGAAAAAACTGAACCAGTAAAAGCAAACGCATAAGTAGATATGAGGACATAAGTAGGAGTACATAAGTAAATATGGAAACATTCTGTGCCAAAGACATTAATGAGATACAGCCCTCTTGCCCTTATTGGCCTCTAAGATGGTCTTTCTAAGTATCTACAAGGGGAGCAAAGAGGATCTTCCCCATATCTAACTGGCCTTTACGTTGTTTTTTTTTCCACTCAATCAGGATTTTTTTTTACAGTGAAAGCTGTGAAGATGTGGAATTGTCTCCCTGAATCAGTGGTACAGGCTGATACATTAGATAGGTACAAGGAAGGGTCGGATGCTTTATTCACCAGTAGCTCCTCCCAGCAGACAGGAGGGAGCCAATGAGATTAGAGGAGGGAAAGGGGTGTTACAGGGAGAGCTGGGAAGTGAATCAGTGGTACAGGCTGATACATTAGATAGGTACAAGGAAGGGTCGGATGCTTTATTCACCAGTAGCTCCTCCCAGCAGACAGGAGGGAGCCAATGAGATTAGAGGAGGGAAAGGGGTGTTACAGGGAGAGCTGGGAAGTGAATCAGTGGTACAGGCTGATACATTAGATAGGTATAAGAAGGGGTTGGATAGTGTTTAGCAAGTGAGGGAATACAGGGATATGGGAGATAGCTCATAGTACAAGTTGATCCAGGGACTGGTCCCATTGTCCTTTTGGAGTCAGAAAGAAATTTTTTCCCCTCTGAGGCAAATTGGAGAGACTTCAAATGGGTTTTTTTTGCCTTCCTTTGGATCAACTGGCAGTTAGGCAGAGTTAAAAGGTGGAACTTGATGGATGTGTGTCTTTTTTCAATCTAAGGGTCGGACTGGTCCAACCCCTTTCAACCAGGGTCGGACTGGTCCGATGGGAAACCGGGAAAAATGTGATGGGCCCCAAGGCCTCATGGGCTCCCCTGATCTGCCTGGCTGGGAAAAAAATTTGGGACGCAGTGTGCGTTTTTTGCGCATGCACGCTGGTGTTCGTGCATGGGCCCCTGAAGGTTTATAACCCGGTGGGCTGCCAATGTCCAGTCCAACCCTATATATTACTATGTATATTACAACCAACCAAGACTCTGAGCTGTATTATGAAGGACCAAGCACGCCTAGACATGAGGAACGTGTCAACTACATTCTTTGGTAAAGGCTCCATCACTTATCATGATTAAATAAATAGACATCTATTAAATAAATACAGTGCATCAACATGAGTCCTTAAAGGGATACTGTCATGGGAAAAAAACATTTTTTCAAAATGAATCAGTTAATAGTGCTGCTCCAGCAGAATTCTGCACTGAAATCCATTTCTCAAAAGAGCAAACTGTTTTTTTTATATTCAATTTTGAAATCTGACATGGGGCTAGACATATTGTCAATTTCCCAGCTGCCCCTGGTCATGTGACTTGTGTTCTGATAAACTTCAATCACTCTTTACTGCTGTACTGCAAGTTGAAGTGATATCACCCCCCTCCCTTTCCCTCCCAGCAGCCTAACAACAGAACAATGGGAAGGTAACCAGATAACAGCTCCCTAACACAAGAGCTGCCTGGTAGATCTAAGAACAACACTCAATAGTAAAAACCCATGTCTCACTGAGACACATTCAGTTACATTGAGAAGGAAAAACAGCAGCCTGCCAGAAAGCATTTCTCTCCTAAAGTGCAGGCACAAGTCACATGACCAGGGGCAGCTGGGGAAATTGACAATATGTCTAGCCCCATGTCAGATTTCAAAATTGAATATAAAAAAAATCTGTTTGCTCTTTTGAGAAATGGATTTCAGTGCAGAATTCTGCTGGAGTAGCACTATTAACTGATGCGTTTTGGAAAAAAAATGTTTTCCAATGACATAAGCTCAGTAACTAATGGATCTCACTGTAGTCTTCACCTCTGATGTGCCCATTGATTGCATAGCCTTTAGTAAGAGGCCACTTTCAACCCGTGTAGCCCATTTTCCAACATGTGAAGGGTTTGGCGGTTGATACTGGCGTCACCATTTTTTGGTCTGCCTCATTGCATCTCTTTATATTACACCTTGCTGTGAATTATCCTGTGTTTCTTTTTAGGAACTTAATTTCTCATCTAATTTAAATGGATTCAGTGGTACAGCTGGAACACTCCATATGGACAACTAGTTAAAGCTTCTCCGATCCAACGTATCCATCATTCTTTTTCAGTGTCCTACATCAGTGACTGCAAACACATCTAGATTGGGAAGTATATTTCAAATAAACGACCTGCTAAAGATCATGCCCACGTGCCATTCGTTCTGTTTATAAATGTGACCCATTAAATGAAAACAAGACCCATCTGTATGTGAGAAGGACCTCATTTAATCTTATAAATTGTCTCGGCTTTACAGGCAGATTTAACTCCTTTTAGTATCTAATTGGTTACAGCACCCAACTCAAGCAGTGGAAAAAAAAAATCATTGCCCCTTTAGGTTTAAGAGGTGGGGGGTGTACTGCACGCAATGAGTGAATGTGCTGTTGAGATAGATACCCCTTAGGTGCCACCTCAATACAGTATAATTCTTTCTGGCAGGAGTTGAGGGTAGTCGAGCTTTGTATCAAGGCATTAGTTATACACAGAGCCATCCCTATCCCACGCTCACAGCCCCCTTATCCCCTCACCCTCCCTATTCTCATCGCTTATTTGCCTCCGAGCAGTCACCCGGCATTGTGTATAAATAGCTCGACCCACGTCACTTCTCTGCAGCTCTGCATTGTGCCAGTTTGTAACATTCACACTTACTGGGAGGGGGGGGGGAGAGGACACATATTCCATTTCTAAAATACCTACATTTCCATTTAGGTTCTGCAAGAACTGGGGAACTTTTACCTCCACGAGGGACCACCAAGTAGTCAAGGAAGTTGTCAGGAGAAAGAAAGAGGCTGCTCTGATGTTCTTCTGCTTAGGAAAACAATTAGAAACCTTTCTCAAATCTTTCCTAAGCAGAAGAACATCAGAGCAGCCTCTTTCTTTCTCCTGACAACTTCCTTGACTACTTGGTGGTCAGACTGGTCAGAAACTGACCAGCAGGTGGCGCTGTTGGAACAAAATTCATTCATATTAACAGCACATGTATCCCTTAATATCTTGGAATAAAAAGAAAATGAATAATGAATGTACATAGCAAAAGTGCTTAGAATAGCATTCTCATCAGTTTTACATTTACTTAAACGTTTAGTAACTCTTTAACACGTTTTCATTGCAAATCCTGTTAAGTGTGTTGATACAGCCCAAAGGTTTTCCTTTCTGTTATTCTTTTCTATTATTCCTTTAACATTTAGCAAACCAGAAATATTTGGGGAAGATCCATATGCATAAATCCACTGTGTTATACATGGCCAGAGTCAGGGTCGGTGTTGTGCTGCCCCCTGACTTCCCCCAATTGCCCGATCGTGGGCGAGGTAGAGAAACAAGGTATATGGGGGTTGTGTTCTTGGCAGGGGGGCCCCAGAGGCAGCCTCCCAGTCTGGCACTACCCAGAGATACAGAACTCATTAAAAGAATGTATCTATGGTCATTGTGTCTCCCACCATTATTGGGCAAACAGAATCACTGGCACACGTGGCAATTCAGGTGCCGGGTTACCCCGTGCTCTTTATTGTGCGGACGTGCCACCATTATTGACCACTAGGCACATGGATCAACAACCCCTAATTCTGGCCCTGTTTGTGTTTGGAACAGGTAGTGAGATGGATGCTCCAGCACTAAGCACATCTATACGGAAGTTCATGGTATTGCTTTGGAGGCTAGTGACCAATGGCATCAATTTATACAAAGACCATAGCCATTTTTGTGCAGCCATAACTGCAATTGCAGCCACAAACAAGCCACCGTTGGTGGGGACAGGTTAGACTCCTATAGAGGTCCTGGACAGCAATCCTTCTGTAGTTTGCTGGTTGGGATCATTGCTTTATTATTAAAGGAGACATAAAGAATAAGTGAAAACCCCCAATTTTGTAGGCAATTATAAGTACTATATAATGTTGCTTTTACATGGTGCTAAAAATTTTTCAAAAACAGCCCCTCTATTGGAGCTCCCTATAGATGTTCTCTGGTCCCTGTCTGTGTTTCAAATGAGGGGTGTCCTAACGGTCCCTGCCAGAATCATAGTAGGAGGGAGACAGCCAATCACAGTCCTGCAGTCACACAAGACAGGTGTCAGTTCCCTATCAGGTCCTGCTAGCTGCTGATTGGTTCCTGTCCTACAGTGCAGTGAGTTGAGAGCCGTCAGCTCCCCTGCGCAGCCTGGGAATTCAGGGAGCAGGAAGTGGAAGGGAAGAGAGGGATTATTGGGGTTTTTGCAGAAGTATTCAATGCCTGAAACACTACTTCTTTAAGCACAATTCTTCTATATCTATATTAGTATAACACACTGGTACATTCTTGATTTTTAAACACACTGTGTCTTTTAAATGCCTCCTACAACCCAAACCCCCCAACCAGTATCAAAACTTGCACCGCAATTCATTGTAGAATTATTTCCATGAAATGATCCCAACTCTATTCCCAGCAATGCAGAATGTTTCCAGGAAGATGGGAGTTCATCAAATTTCCCTTTAACCCCCTGGATTCATTCCCCTGGGACTGGCAGTGCAAGAGTTAATCCGCCTCGTGGCCTAGTTACATTCCCGCTCACCGGATTCACGCAGGAGAGAACGCAAGCAGCTTATTTTTAATTTTTTTTTTTAATTAGTGATGCAGAAGTAACAGGAGCTGACAGTTTTGAACTGCCACCCAGTAGAGCTGTGCAAGCAGAGAGGGGAAAGGGATAGGCACCATTCTGAGTGCCAGAAGTCACCAATACTGGTCATGAGTGGTCAGATGGTGACCAGAGCATCCAACAGTCCTCCCTGGGGACGGGTAGTGGGCATTGGGCAGTAGAAGGGACACCTACATGCCTCTTATTACCCAAACTTATAGTCACATTGATGACAATCCATTTTGGAGTGCAGAGTTCTTGCAGCAATTCTTCAATGGCATTTTTGCACGTTGTTACCCCCGTTGTCTCGGTATAGGGGGAGCAATATTCATTGTCCCGGTCGGGGCTCTAAACAATGGAAAGTAGTGCAATTTTTAGCGAAACTTCAGGATTTTACCTGGGCAAATACAGTAAATATAGAATTCTCTATAAGCACAGCACAAAAGAGGTCAAGCATCATCATTGGGTTAAAACCTATGATTATGGGATTGACTCCCGAAACGCGTAAGACAATGGACATCTGTAGGACGCTGCAATAAACCTGCCTTTTTTACCAGAGTGCCGTCCTTTCCTTCTAAAACCAAATAACCATAAACTGGGAACAGCGGAGAGATGTAAAGGGAAAGCGGATGAAAGCACGTGCTAAAGGTCAGAATAAAACTGGAGAACACTTATAAGACATGATATCAAATATTTATGGAAGCCGAAATGGAAAAACAAATGAAAGGGAATAAATATAGATTGTGTCGCGGTGCCCGGATCAGCAATTTAATGTTGATAGTTTTATAGCACCATATGAGCTTGGCCTTTATTAAATCCAATGTAGCCCCGGAGTGTTGGTTCTGTGCAATCCATGTAAGTCTAAATGCAGGGAAACAAAAATAATCACCGAGCTATAAATCTTTTATTTGCATGTCAGCCTCCTGTACACTTTTTAAAGGGAAAGTATACCCCACATTTTTTCAATATGAGCTCAATGAATTGGGCTAAACATTTTTGCCTGTAGTTTCAATTAAAGGATGAGTACACCTTTAAAACAAGTGAAGGTAAAATCGATGAGAGTGCTATTCTAAGCACTTTTGTCATTTGCATTCATTATTTATTTTCTTTTTATTCCAAGATATTAAGGGATACATGTGCTGTTAATATGAATGAATTTTGTTCCAACAGCGCCACCTGCTGGTCAGTTTCTGATCAGTCTGACCACCAAGTAGTCAAGGAAGTTGTCAGGAGAAAGAAAGAGGCTGCTCTGATGTTCTTCTGCTTAGGAAAGATTTGAGAAAGGTTTCTAATTGTTTTCCTAAACAGAACATCATTTGAGCAGCCTCTTTCTCCTGACAAATCAATGGCCACGGCATAATTCACCGGAGTGGAGACCATGTGCCCAGCAAAGCAGAATTACCTAGCGGCCAGTTATCGTCCATGAAGTTGAACGGTTATTCCAGGACAGAATTGGTAATGTCAGCTCTCATTACATTGAAGGTTGGTGACCGGGGACTTGTTTTGGGTAAAAAAGATCTCTGGGACCAATTGAATCCAACGCAGACAGAAATGTCTAGATAATTCGTGGCATTTACCTGAAAAGGGCATAAGAATCACAGGAGGGGTCTGGTCTAACAGAGGGTGGGGAGGAGGAGGAGGAAATAAAGTGATGGAAGTGAAGGAAGGAGAAACAGGACTGGGGATCATTTAGAAACAGTAGGGGAACATGTACAGTACTAATGAAGCTCCAGTGTCATAAAGTACAGAAGGGAGAATACAAATTATGGACAAACACAGGCCCAGACTGACAATCTGTGGGTTCTGGCAAATGCCAGAGGGGCTGCTGTAAGATGCCATAGACACTCATAATTTTTTGGGCTGGTGAGCGGCTGTTTGGGCCTCTGTGTACTTGGAATACCAGGGCCTATTGTGAATCCCAGGACCTGGACAAACAATACAATGTGCCGAGGCCCCAGGGGATCGGGGCGCATGGACCACAGAGATTGCTTCCTCTATAGTTTAAAGAAATCCTCCCATCCTAAATGCTTTCCTACCTGCAGGAAAGGAGCAGGGGACACCAGGAAAAAACCCAGTGGGCCCCAGCCCTTGTGGGCCCTACTGACAAAGACCGGCTCCCTGCGCAAAGACCTCTCTCCTGGGCCTCACAGAATGAGAAGGTAGGCACGGGGTGCCAGAGAGGGTTGCAGCTCAGGCAGAGGAACCAGGGGTGTGGTGGGACCCAAAGCAGCAGCCCCTGTGGGTCCCCAATCCGATGCTGTGAACTGCTGTCACCAATTTGGCCTACCGTCATCATCTTGCTTTACTTTATGTGTTGTCCACTTTTCTCCCCATGTACAGATGTCCATAAAGACAGTTCTGAGGTTGGGGGTACCAGTGATATAGGAGGTATGGTCTTACAGAAATGTAGTTGACAGGTACCCTGTGCTGTCCTCTATGTTTTCATATTTTCTCTTATCTTTTCCACTTTTCCTGCAAATAACCCATCAGACAGCAGGGCAGTGATATAAGAGAACAAAGGGATTTCAGACCATTGATATTGGCATTTTTAGTTAATTATAAGGAGCACAGAGAACCAAGTTCATCCCACAAAAGAGATCACTTGAATTTCCTTGCCTTTCGTTTTCATCCAGATCATCTGAAAGCTAAACAAGAATAATGTGAGTCAAAGGTTGAACCTGATTGTCCTGAATCTTTGTTCAGCCAATGAGTTTTTATGACATTTTCATGGATAAAGTGCACCACATGCTGCATGTTACCACTGCCCTTCATAGATACTCTTCCAAACTGTGGGCATGAATGACTGATCAGATCGGACATCAGCTCCAAGTTCATTAAAAGAGATCAATAACGTCTGTTAATGATGAATGGGGAGGTGGGATTCAGAGGGGAGCCTGGGAGCGCAGAGCAGGGATGGGAGATTAGTTGGAGTTTGGTGCTTGTTGGACGGAGGGGATTGTCACAGCTCCATAGGGACATTCAACAGCAGGTAGGAGATCCTTCAACTTTCTTATCCATAGGAATCGGCTAGATGGCAGGGCTCTACATTCTTATATGACAAGGGCGCACACATTGTCATTGTAAGGCAGTGGTTCCAAATTTTGGGCACTGATGGGGGAGCTCAGTCTGAAGGTCAGTCAGAGTGAGATTCAGAGCAAGAAAGTCTACTTGCTCTCTGACACCTGAAAGTCCAGCTTGAAGGTCAGTTGGGGTGAGAGGGTAAAACCGGATATGCTGTCCAAGTTGTTCTTGAAACAATGGCTAAATGACTGACACACAGATATTTTCCTGCATCTGGAACCTTATTAAATAAGGGGGCCCTAAACAACGGTTGGACCTTCAAACAGGATCCTAAACTGAAAAAGCTGCTGTTTTAGACTATTTACCCATGGGAGCTTGAACATTCAATTGTGCGTCATCTTTGGGCACCCTGCCTGTGAATGCAGTCCCAGAGGGCAGTATTGGAATCAATGAACCTAAATTAGATACTGTTGAAGCACTGCAGGGCACAACCAAAAAAAAAAACATGGGTACATAGCCTTAAACTCACATATTAAATAGACGCAAACACATATGACTCATTAGTGAATTATTTTCCATTAAGTGGGCTGTTGGCCATAGAGGACATAGTTTGATCTTTACACTATAGTTGCTGCTCCCCTAATGCTAAAGATTTCTAAAAGACACGGTTTACTCAATAAATAATTTACTCTACCATGTAAAATTTTATTCCTAACCCAACAAGTGTATTTTTTAGTTGCAATATTGGTGTGTAGGTGCATCTCAGGGCATTTTGCCTGGTCATGTGCTTTCAGAAAGAACCAGCACTTTAGGATGGAACTGTTTTCTGGCAGCCTGTTGTTTCTCCTACTCAATGTAACTGAATGTGTCTCAGTGGGACCAGGATTTTTACTATTGATTGCTGTTCTTATATCTACCAGGGAGCTGTTATCGGGTTACCTTCCCATTGTTCTGCTGATGGGCTGATGGGGGGGGAAGGAAGGGGGTGATATCACTCCAACTTGCAGTGCAGCAGTAAAGAGTAACTGAAATTTATCAGAGCACAAGTCACGTGACTGGAGGCACCTGGGAAATTGTTTAGCCCCATGTCAGTTTGCTCTTTTGAAAAACAAATTTCAGTGCAGAAGTCTGCTGGAGCAGCACTATTAACTGATGCATTTTGAAAAAAAAAACATGTTTAAGCTTTCTGTAAGAGCGGTGCCTCCAGAGAGAGGCTAAAGTGGGCATATATGATAGAGATCTTGGGAATAGATTGCACATGCAATTGTTTATACATCTACCATCTACAAGTCAGGATTGTTACTTAATGGCTCCAATGGCTTAAATATATCCCCCCAGCCCTTGATAGAGTAATAAAGACCACCTGTACATTTGGTAGTATATTGTTTATATCTTAGGGTAATGGCAGACAGCAGTTTAACACCCGTCCAAGTTTGCTGTTGCCCCACCATTTATGGAAATGGCAAGAGTGGGGACCATGCTGGTGCATTGGTGGATGAGGCCATTATCATGACCATGTGCCACTGCCCTTATCCTACCAGCTTGTTGACCTCCAATAAATCACTTTAGTAGAGAGTGACATGGAGCAACTGGGTTTATCTGCCCTGAGCTGTCAGTTGGCTTCAGGAGAAGCCAAATCTGTGTTTGCATGGGAAAATAAAAATCAATAACTCGACAGACCAGAATCAGATCACTGCAGCTGTCATCCATGATAACTAAATACCATAAATATGCCAAATGTATGGGGAAAATAGGCTAGTGAATTAAAGGAAAACTATCCCCCCATAGCGAATACTTAACCAACATTATCCATTAATCGGTGCATGACTGTGTGCCCTTGGTTTGTTTGTGTGCACCATAAATTGTAGGATCCCAGGGAGCGGTCACTTGTTACTTAAAAATGCAATTTTCTATTAAGGAATACCCAATGGCACATGCTACTAAAGAAGTATATTTGTAAGAAAGTGGTTTATTTAGGGTTTTACCTATGAGCTGTTTTATACATTGTCACATAATTAATTTGGGTTAAAAAAAAGACCAAAAATCATCAACTTCAATCCCTCCAAATAAAACCCAGCCTCCATACATACACAAAGACGGGTAGCATTGCATTATTGTGCGGCAAATTATGAGCATCTACCAAGCAGATCTTGGTTCTAGGGCTTGGGAATTTGATTCTGACCAAGTTAAGAGCCTACAAAACATAGGGCAGGATCTGTTATTGGCAGCAATACTTGAAGGGACCCTGGGCAGGACAGTGACATTGGAATGGGGAATAAAAACTGAAGCTTTGGCCATTGGACATCATACTCCCTATCCTGTTCTACCACTGAAATTAAAATCAGTGGCAAAATAAAAACTGGGCAAACATAGTATATTTCAGACCTTATATTTAGTTAATTGTCCCAATATTAGTCTTTCAATAATTTAGAAATTTGTATTCAATTGGTTTACCTGGCTTGTCTGCTATCACAGTGTCACCCAAAAACTAGACATGACCTTGGTCACTTCTCTTTTTCCATCTCTTTGCGCCTCTTCACCAATACATTTTCTACTTTTTTTCTCTTCCAATCTCTGACCCAGTATGGGTAAGATAGACTGTGATTCAGTGGAGCTGACGTCACCCAACGATGATCGTCGTGCCCTCCCTGGTGAGACCCTATACCTCCCCTCTGGCAAGAAGAATAAGGCTGATGACGATCGAGGCAAGTGGAAAGGGAAGTTTGACTTCCTGTTGTCCTGCGTCGGCTATGCCATTGGTCTGGGCAACGTGTGGCGCTTTCCTTACCTGTGTGGAAAGAACGGAGGAGGTAAAACCCAAGGATAACATATCAAGTAAATTATGTATCACATAAAAGCAGCACATAAAATGTTTTTCGTACCACATTTTTGAATACAAGATTCCTATTGCCAATCAATTGTGTCTTTTATTTATGGAGATATGACATTGACGGCATTTGGCCAGGGGGTACTTACAAGCAAATGGATTATGGTTCAGCAGCCCGACCCTTTTAATCTTAATTAACGGGTATAGTGTGGCGCGCGTAGGTGCCCTAAAAAGATTCTATTTTAAGACCAGATATCATTTATTTATACTGATTTGGGAATCATGATGCTTATTTGTTTCATTGCAGGAGCTTTTCTGATCCCTTATTTTCTGACCCTGGTTTTTGCTGGGATCCCCCTGTTCTTTCTCGAAACAGCCCTCGGGCAGTTCACATCCGTTGGAGGACTTGGAGTGTGGAAATTAGCCCCTATGTTTAAGGGTAAATAAGATGTTAACTCTCTACTGTAGAAGGTATACAAGGTAGATATGGTGCCTTTAGTAGCATTGAAGATAATAGTCTCTGGGAAGGGAGTGTGACTGTGGGATAGCAGGTATAGTAGGGAGAGATGGTGTCTATAGTAACAGTGGATAATAGTCTCTGGGAAGGGAGTGTGACTGTGGGATAGCAGGTATAGTAGGGAGAGATGGTGCCTATAGTAACAGTGGGATAATAGTCTCTGGGAAGGGAGTGTGACTGTGGGATAGCAGGTATAGTAGGGAGAGATGGTGCCTATAGTAACAGTGGATAATAGTCTCTGGGAAGGGAGTGTGACTGTGGGATAGCAGGTATAGTAGGGAGAGATGGTGCCTATAGTAACAGTGGGATAATAGTCTCTGGGAAGGGAGTGTGACTGTGGGATAGCAGGTATAGTAGGGAGAGATGGTGCCTATAGTAACAGTGGGATAATAGTCTCTGGGAAGGGAGTGTGACTGTGGGATAGCAGGTATAGTAGGGAGAGATGGTGTCTATAGTAACAGTGGATAATAGTCTCTGGGAAGGGAGTGTGACTGTGGGATGGCAGGTATAGTAGGGAGAGATGGTGCCTATAGTAACAGTGGATAATAGTCTCTGGGAAGGGAGTGTGATTGTGGGATAGCAGGTATAGTAGGGAGAGATGGTGCCTATAGAACAGTGGATAATAGTCTCTGGGAAGGGAGTGTGACTGTGGGATAGCAGGTATAGTAGGGAGAGATGGTGCCTATAGTAACAGTGGATAATAGTCTCTGGGAAGGGAGTGTGACTGTGGGATAGCAGGTATAGTAGGGAGAGATGGTGTCTGTAGTAACAGTGGATAATAGTCTCTGGGAAGGGAGTGTGACTGTGGGATGGCAGGTATAGTAGGGAGAGATGGTGCCTATAGTAACAGTGGATAATAGTCTCTGGGAAGGGAGTGTGATTGTGGGATAGCAGGTATAGTAGGGAGAGATGGTGCCTATAGTAACAGTGGATAATAGTCTCTGGGAAGGGAGTGTGACTGTGGGATAGCAGGTATAGTAGGGAGAGATGGTGCCTATAGTAACAGTGGATAATAGTCTCTGGAAGGGAGTGTGACTGTGGGATAGCAGGTATAGTAGGGAGAGATGGTGCCTATAGTAACAGTGGGATAATAGTCTCTGGGAAGGGAGTGTGACTGTGGGATAGCAGGTATAGTAGGGAGAGATGGTGCCTATAGTAACAGTGGGATAATAGTCTCTGGGAAGGGAGTGTGACTGTGGGATAGCAGGTATAGTAGGGAGAGATGGTGCCTATAGTAACAGTGGGATAATAGTCTCTGGGAAGGGAGTGTGACTGTGGGATAGCAGGTATAGTAGGGAGAGATGGTGTCTGTAGTAACAGTGGATAATAGTCTCTGGGAAGGGAGTGTGACTGTGGGATGGCAGGTATAGTAGGGAGAGATGGTGCCTATAGTAACAGTGGATAATAGTCTCTGGGAAGGGAGTGTGATTGTGGGATAGCAGGTATAGTAGGGAGAGATGGTGCCTATAGTAACAGTGGATAATAGTCTCTGGGAAGGGAGTGTGACTGTGGGATAGCAGGTATAGTAGGGAGAGATGGTGCCTATAGTAACAGTGGGATAATAGTCTCTGGGAAGGGAGTGTGACTGTGGGATAGCAGGTATAGTAGGGAGAGATGGTGCCTATAGTAACAGTGGATAATAGTCTCTGGGAAGGGAGTGTGACTGTGGGATAGCAGGTATAGTAGGGAGAGATGGTGCCTATAGTAACAGTGGGATAATAGTCTCTGGGAAGGGAGTGTGACTGTGGGATAGCAGGTATAGTAGGGAGAGATGGTGCCTATAGTAACAGTGGGATAATAGTCTCTGGGAAGGGAGTGTGACTGTGGGATAGCAGGTATAGTAGGGAGAGATGGTGTCTATAGTAACAGTGGATAATAGTCTCTGGGAAGGGAGTGTGACTGTGGGATGGCAGGTATAGTAGGGAGAGATGGTGCCTATAGTAACAGTGGATAATAGTCTCTGGGAAGGGAGTGTGATTGTGGGATAGCAGGTATAGTAGGGAGAGATGGTGCCTATAGTAACAGTGGATAATAGTCTCTGGGAAGGGAGTGTGACTGTGGGATAGCAGGTATAGTAGGGAGAGATGGTGCCTATAGTAACAGTGGATAATAGTCTCTGGGAAGGGAGTGTGACTGTGGGATAGCAGGTATAGTAGGGAGAGATGGTGCCTATAGTAACAGTGGATAATAGTCTCTGGGAAGGGAGTGTGACTGTGGGATAGCAGGTATAGTAGGGAGAGATGGTGCCTATAGTAACAGTGGATAATAGTCTCTGGGAAGGGAGTGTGACTGTGGGATAGCAGGTATAGTAGGGAGAGATGGTGCCTATAGTAACAGTGGGATAATAGTCTCTGGGAAGGGAGTGTGACTGTGGGATAGCAGGTATAGTAGGGAGAGATGGTGCCTATAGTAACAGTGGGATAATAGTCTCTGGGAAGGGAGTGTGACTGTGGGATAGCAGGTATAGTAGGGAGAGATGGTGCCTATAGTAACAGTGGGATAATAGTCTCTGGGAAGGGAGTGTGACTGTGGGATAGCAGGTATAGTAGGGAGAGATGGTGTCTGTAGTAACAGTGGATAATAGTCTCTGGGAAGGGAGTGTGACTGTGGGATGGCAGGTATAGTAGGGAGAGATGGTGCCTATAGTAACAGTGGGATAATAGTCTCTGGGAAGGGAGTGTGACTGTGGGATAGCAGGTATAGTAGGGAGAGATGGTGCCTATAGTAACAGTGGGATAATAGTCTCTGGGAAGGGAGTGTGACTGTGGGATAGCAGGTATAGTAGGGAGAGATGGTGTCTATAGTAACAGTGGGATAATAGTCTCTGGGAAGGGAGTGTGACTGTGGGATGGCAGGTATAGTAGGGAGAGATGGTGCCTATAGTAACAGTGGATAATAGTCTCTGGGAAGGGAGTGTGATTGTGGGATAGCAGGTATAGTAGGGAGAGATGGTGCCTATAGTAACAGTGGATAATAGTCTCTGGGAAGGGAGTGTGACTGTGGGATAGCAGGTATAGTAGGGAGAGATGGTGCCTATAGTAACAGTGGATAATAGTCTCTGGGAAGGGAGTGTGACTGTGGGATAGCAGGTATAGTAGGGAGAGATGGTGCCTATAGTAACAGTGGATAATAGTCTCTGGAAGGGAGTGTGACTGTGGGATAGCAGGTATAGTAGGGAGAGATGGTGCCTATAGTAACAGTGGATAATAGTCTCTGGGAAGGGAGTGTGACTGTGGGATAGCAGGTATAGTAGGGAGAGATGGTGCCTATAGTAACAGTGGGATAATAGTCTCTGGGAAGGGAGTGTGACTGTGGGATAGCAGGTATAGTAGGGAGAGATGGTGCCTATAGTAACAGTGGGATAATAGTCTCTGGGAAGGGAGTGTGACTGTGGGATAGCAGGTATAGTAGGGAGAGATGGTGCCTATAGTAACAGAGGGATAATAGTCTCTGGGAAGGGAGTGTGACTGTGGGATAGCAGGTATAGTAGGGAGAGATGGTGTCTGTAGTAACAGTGGATAATAGTCTCTGGGAAGGGAGTGTGACTGTGGGATGGCAGGTATAGTAGGGAGAGATGGTGCCTATAGTAACAGTGGATAATAGTCTCTGGGAAGGGAGTGTGATTGTGGATAGCAGGTATAGTAGGGAGAGATGGTGCCTATAGTAACAGTGGATAATAGTCTCTGGGAAGGGAGTGTGACTGTGGGATAGCAGGTATAGTAGGGAGAGATGGTGCCTATAGTAACAGTGGATAATAGTCTCTGGGAAGGGAGTGTGACTGTGAGATAGCAGGTATAGTAGGGAGAGATGGTGCCTATAGTAACAGTGGGATAATAGTCTCTGGGAAGGGAGTGTGACTGTGGGATAGCAGGTATAGTAGGGAGAGATGGTGCCTATAGTAACAGTGGGATAATAGTCTCTGGGAAGGGAGTGTGACTGTGGATAGCAGGTATAGTAGGGAGAGATGGTGCCTATAGTAACAGTGGGATAATAGTCCTCTGGGAAGGGAGTGTGACTGTGGGATAGCAGGTATAGTAGGGAGAGATGGTGTCTGTAGTAACAGTGGATAATAGTCTCTGGGAAGGGAGTGTGACTGTGGTGATGGCAGGTATAGTAGGGAGAGATGGTGCCTATAGTAACAGTGGATAATAGTCTCTGGGAAGGGAGTGTGATTGTGGGATAGCAGGTATAGTAGGGAGAGATGGTGCCTATAGTAACAGTGGATAATAGTCTCTGGGAAGGGAGTGTGACTGTGGGATAGCAGGTATAGTAGGGAGAGATGGTGCCTATAGTAACAGTGGGATAATAGTCTCTGGGAAGGGAGTGTGACTGTGGGATAGCAGGTATAGTAGGGAGAGATGGTGCCTATAGTAACAGTGGGATAATAGTCTCTGGGAAGGGAGTGTGACTGTGGGATAGCAGGTATAGTAGGGAGAGATGGTGTCTGTAGTAACAGTGGATAATAGTCTCTGGGAAGGGAGTGTGACTGTGGGATGGCAGGTATAGTAGGGAGAGATGGTGCCTATAGTAACAGGGGGATAATAGTCTCTGGGAAGGGAGTGTGACTGTGGGATAGCAGGTATAGTAGGGAGAGATGGTGCCTATAGTAACAGTGGGATAATAGTCTCTGGGAAGGGAGTGTGACTGTGGGATAGCAGGTATAGTAGGGAGAGATGGTGTCTATAGTAACAGTGGATAATAGTCTCTGGGAAGGGAGTGTGACTGTGGGATGGCAGGTATAGTAGGGAGAGATGGTGCCTATAGTAACAGTGGATAATAGTCTCTGGGAAGGGAGTGTGATTGTGGGATAGCAGGTATAGTAGGGAGAGATGGTGCCTATAGTAACAGTGGATAATAGTCTCTGGGAAGGGAGTGTGACTGTGGGATAGCAGGTATAGTAGGGAGAGATGGTGCCTATAGTAACAGTGGATAATAGTCTCTGGGAAGGGAGTGTGACTGTGGGATAGCAGGTATAGTAGGGAGAGATGGTGCCTATAGTAACAGTGGATAATAGTCTCTGGGAAGGGAGTGTGACTGTGGGATAGCAGGTATAGTAGGGAGAGATGGTGCCTATAGTAACAGTGGGATAATAGTCTCTGGGAAGGGAGTGTGACTGTGGGATAGCAGGTATAGTAGGGAGAGATGGTGCCTATAGTAACAGTGGGATAATAGTCTCTGGGAAGGGAGTGTGACTGTGGGATAGCAGGTATAGTAGGGAGAGATGGTGCCTATAGTAACAGTGGATAATAGTCTCTGGGAAGGGAGTGTGACTGTGGGATAGCAGGTATAGTAGGGAGAGATGGTGCCTATAGTAACAGTGGGATAATAGTCTCTGGGAAGGGAGTGTGACTGTGGGATAGCAGGTATAGTAGGGAGAGATGGTGCCTATAGTAACAGTGGGATAATAGTCTCTGGGAAGGGAGTGTGACTGTGGGATAGCAGGTATAGTAGGGAGAGATGGTGCCTATAGTAACAGTGGGATAATAGTCTCTGGAAGGGAGTGTGACTGTGGGATAGCAGGTATAGTAGGGAGAGATGGTGTCTGTAGTAACAGTGGATAATAGTCTCTGGGAAGGGAGTGTGACTGTGGGATGGCAGGTATAGTAGGGAGAGATGGTGCCTATAGTAACAGTGGATAATAGTCTCTGGGAAGGGAGTGTGATTGTGGGATAGCAGGTATAGTAGGGAGAGATGGTGCCTATAGTAACAGTGGATAATAGTCTCTGGGAAGGGAGTGTGACTGTGGGATAGCAGGTATAGTAGGGAGAGATGGTGCCTATAGTAACAGTGGGATAATAGTCTCTGGGAAGGGAGTGTGACTGTGGGATAGCAGGTATAGTAGGGAGAGATGGTGCCTGTAGTAACAGTGGGATAATAGTCTCTGGGAAGGTGCATAGCAAGCAATATAGGACAACTAGACCAAAGTATATCAATGCTTTTCAACCTGGGAACTTTTCCAAGTTTATAAAGAATATTGGGAGCTATAGTATTATATATTATAGCAGAAACAGCATAAATTGGACAGTGCCACTTAAAATAAATACTGGCCCATGGTCTAATTGCCACAGAAGATAGTTCTGATCATCAAGTTGTACAGCTCTTTTTACTTGTACTAATTGTGCTCTTCACCTTTCATTAAACCATTCGATGCCTTATGGAATATGGATACAGGAGTTGGGATGGCGGCAGTGGTTCTGTCCTTTTGGCTGAATATTTACTATATTGTGATCATCGCCTGGGCGCTATATTATCTCTTCAACTCTTTCTCATCGGTAAGCAGCTAACAGGGAATGATTTGTACCCGGGGGGGCATCATTAAGGAGAGGTATTATCCCCCAAGCATTATATTCCACCACCCTTTCCTCTTTATCCGATGATTACCAACATTTAGACCACAGCTAAGTAGTAGTAACACATGTTGGTTGTGCCATGCGTTTTGCTTTAACCTGATGGGTTTCCTCTCTTTTTAGACCCTGCCCTGGCAGAGCTGTGATAACAGTTGGAATACAGAAAGATGCTTTTCCAACTATTCCCTTAACGATACCAGTAACCTGACCAGCGCTGTCACTGAGTTTTGGGAGTAAGTGTCTACTACCATCCTTGGAATGTGAAAAAGCAAGATGGAGGAAGAACGTGTAGATGTATTAAGGAAGATTTTTGGGATATTCTTAGAAATTGTTTAAGTTGTTGTTTTAGGGTACCCCATCTTCTTACCATTGGGTAATATAATCTGTTCTATAGTTCTTGCCTCCTCCCCTTGCATTGGGGCAGCAACTTGGCCAGACTACCCATGCTTTTGGTAATCTAGTAGTAGTTTACATGTGCCACACAGTTTTGTAGCCCTAAACTACCCAGTGTTTAAAAGCTACCCTTACAAATAGGAAAACTGAAAGGTGTTCTAGAGAGTGTTCCTCTTAAACAACTACAAGCTAAAATGGGATTTGGGAAGCAAGATGTTGAATGCTTATTACTGGTTCTGTCCTTTGCAGGCGGAACATGCATGAGATCACAGGAGGACTGGGAGAGCCAGGGAATATCCGATGGCCACTTGCATGCACTCTGGCGTTGGCGTGGATTATGGTCTACTTCTCCATCTGGAAAGGAGTGGAATGGACTGGGAAGGTCTCACCTCACCTTCTTGTTTAGCTTTAACCCTTCTCTTTTCTGCTAGAGTCATAAATAACTTATGAAATGCATCTTTGTAAGGCTAATGGCCAAACGGTGAACCTTGGTTTGGTGGAGATACACCAATGAACACCAAATACTGCCCCTGCCTCGTGCGATTTTCTTCAGTTGCATCTGCTTGTTATTTTAGACATGGAGCATGGATTGCAGTCTGAAAACACACAACTGAGCATGCACGAGAGAGCTGAATGCAACTGAAGCAAATGAAGGTTATTGCTACAAAAATGGGATTGGAAAATCCACCATGTCTTCCATGGGCATAAATGGTGCTCAGCTTTAAGATGACTTCTTCTGTCCTCCTGCCTACTCTTCTTTGTTATATGTCTCCTCAGGTGGTATACTTCTCTGCTACATACCCGTACTTCATGCTTGTGATACTATTCTTCCGAGGTATAACTCTACCAGGAGCAATGGATGGAATCCGCTTCTACATCACTCCAGATTTCAGCAAGCTGGCTAATTCTGAGGTGAGTGTTAATAACAGAGAGAATACTTAAAGGGAATGAAGCTCACCAGTTGCGCTCCACTGCTGGACAGAACTTAATCAGAGGATGCTCCAATACAGATCAGATATCTTGCTGATATACTCTATACAAAGCATCAAGATAATGATTATAGAGTTATTGCTGAGAGTAGTAGTCATGGTTGAAAGAGAACGTAAATGATTTTTACACATATAGAGCTCCCTTTGTTCCACCATTGTATCTACATTTCTTTTCTAGGTTTGGATGGATGCTGCAACCCAGATCTTCTTCTCATATGGATTGGGTCTTGGATCCCTGATTGCCCTTGGAAGTTACAATACTTTTGACAATAATGTCTACAGGTCAGAAACATGTTACACCAGGTTTTTCCAGCATTATGCGATTTTCATTTGTGTCCTACAAGACTATAGTAAAAGAGACAACTATGTGACCACCCAATACTCCTAATGCCACCTAACACCCCTTTTTCTGACCCTGGCAGGGATTCCATCATTGTGTGTGGGATAAACTCCTCCACAAGTATGTTTGCCGGATTAGTCATTTTCTCCATTGTTGGATTTATGTCACACATAACCAAGAAACCAATCCAGGAGCTGGCAGCATCAGGTAAGCCTAATGTCTCCTGCTATCTAACACACGGCAGAGGAGAGTAATCTTCCTTAACTCAACCCATGAACAATATGACCAAAGCAATTCAGGCTAGAAATGTTTTACTAAGTAGGTGAGAAGCACCTCAAGGCTATCAGAACCTGAGGGTGGACATACAATGATAAGAAACAGGGATGACGTTCTCTTGGGTTTAGAAATTTCAGTACAACCTCTGGGCTTTGTATGTTTCATGAACTCTACCAACAAATGTAAACTTTACACAAATAGTGATTGAAAAAATGACAGATCTTTTGGTCTGGTCAACTTCTCAGAATTATGATCTGTAGAATTTAGGGTCTGTCTGTGGCACCTCAGAGGTTGCTGAAAGCTCATTCCCTGTATCCCCAACCTTCTAGTCTTTTAAATGTGCATACATCTCTAAGATTCCTCTATCTCAAAACAAAATGTCACTTGTTCTCTCTTTTATAGGACCAGGACTGGCATTCTTGGCATATCCACAGGCTGTTACCCAACTGCCCATGTCCCCAGTATGGTCCATCCTCTTCTTTTCTATGTTGGTAATGTTGGGTCTGGATAGCCAGGTCAGTATTATGAAGAAACCCTACCTCTTCCAAAAGATCCTCTGGTCTCTGATGTAGTTTCACTTTTATTATTGTTTTATTATATTATTAATTTATTTTAATATATTCATTTATTATTATTCTATTACATGTGTGTTTTTATAGACAGTTCAGCCTTTCCTTGGTTTTTACAGTTCTGCACAGTGGAGGGGTTTGTAACTGCGCTGGTGGATGAGTATCCTCAACTTCTGCGCAGCAGGAAGAAAGTCTTCATTGCTGTGGTCTGTTTCATCTCTTTCATCATTGGATTTTCCAACATTTCACAGGTAATGTCTAATGGACTTCTGGTGGCCTTGGGCACCTGTATCCCTTGGTCCAGCTCCGAGAGGACTTAACAAAAGCCCATCCTTTATTAAAGGCATATTCTTTACCAATACATACTGCTTCCATGTTTATAATCACATACATGCCAAGCCCCCAATAAATGACATTGTTTCCCTTATTTGGAGGGTCTAAAGCTTATATGTAGAGCTTGGTAGAAAAACCATGTAAAAAAACTAAACTAAAAAGTGAAGTGTCTCTCCTTCTTAGATCAATGATGTTCAATCTGTAGGCCTCTAGTTCCCATTGATTTTTAACTCCATGCCCCCTCTTCCAAGTCTTGGTGTTGCAGGGCATTAGATTATGAAGTTCACCCAAAATTAAAGGCAGCTGTTATCTATATCAATCAGTACAGAATTATCCTCCCTACTGGAGCCACGAGCCTAACATCCCAGACATCCAACATTTTCCCTGGTCTCTGTAGGGTGGACTTTATGTTTTCAAGCTGTTTGACTACTACTCTGCCAGTGGGATGTGCCTGTTGTTCCTGGTTTTCTTTGAGACTGTGTCTATATCGTGGTGCTATGGTAAGAGACTCTCTCCAAATTGCTCAAAAACCTTAATAAGTTCCTTTAATGTAAAGCCAGAATTTATACCGTGCACTGAAATTGTACCTGAGAAACGTAGCCCTTATTACCCTAGAAGTATCCTGTATCTGTAAAAAATGACTGCTATATTTACAAACCACAACAATAAGATGATGAGAAGCTTTGTAACAATGGAACTCATTCTCAGTCCCCAGATCAGCCTCATGCTTTACCATTCATCCCACCTCTTGCCTCCTCCTTAGGTGTCGACAGGTTCTATCAGGACATAGAGGAGATGATTGGATACCAGCCTTGCTCTTGGTGGAAGCTATGTTGGGTTTATTTTACTCCTTTCGTCTGTTTGGTGAGGATCAGTGAATTTATTTGACAATCCAAATGAAGATTTACTTCCTCTAGGGAAAGTTAACCTTAAATAAGTCTTTGGGGGGGAATTATCCAGCTCATTTGGCCCAGCTGACCAGGACAGTTTGATTCCCATCACAAGTGGAAGTACAATAACAGTGAAGCTATATCACGTTCTATTTCCCATGTCCCAGCAGTGAATCCATTGCCATGGACAAGAATACATGAGACAAGTTTAGTAGACCTGCAATTCTTGTATATTGTTCATTTTTCTCTTTGTTTTTTTTTGAAGGGCGTCTTCTGTTTCAGTGTGTTTGAGATGACTCCTCTCACCCTTGGGCGTTATGTGTATCCAGCTTGGGGACAGGGCATAGGGTGGCTTATGGCTCTCTCCTCCATGGTTCTTATACCAGGTTATATGCTGTATCTACTTCTCACAACTAAAGGCACCCTGAGACAGGTAACAACATTAGTTTATCAATGGGAACAAAGAATAAGACAGATACGGTTGAATACAATAGAGCAAAGATATAAACACACTTCTCAGATACTGGGAATCATATAAACTCCAAATTCAATTTTGGTTATCCAATTTTGGTTTGATTGGCCTGGTTCTGCTTTTCATGTACCATAGTTTATTAAAAATTGAGCTAGCTACTGAAATAACGCAATGTAAAGCTGAAGACTTGGAAACCAAGACGATGGACCATGTATGTGGTACTCAGAACTGCCTGGCCAATCAATATCTGGGTGAAAAAACATTCAAATTTGAAAAATCCTAGACCATATCGATGGTGCTCTCATCTGAAAGAGTCAAATTCTCCTGCAATGGACAATTACAGCCTAAATATATATATATAGGTATATAGTTAAATTAGTGACCCTCTATTCACTGTAACTCATTCATGGTATCTCTCCATACTTTATTTTGCACAAGCCAAAATGACATATTCTACAGATTTTCCAAACCTCATAGTTTTTTTTACTATAAAATGTGAATTTTTAGTGGGAAAAACAAACTTGAATTTTCCAGAATTTATTTAACCAAGAGGGTGTTAAGTTCATATAGAAGTGAATGGTAGAAGTCCCGAAGCTATCCTGATCTGCGCTGGGTTTCGTGCAATAATCTGAAGATTTCGTGGTTTTCGGGCATCAAATCGTAAAAATTCGTACGAATCAAATTTTTCACAACAAAGGAAATTTTCGGTAAAATGTATTGATAAATAACGGGGGAAAAACAGAGAGGATTTGGTCGAAGTAGCTTTCAGGAAATAATGAGATATTTTCGGATTTTGATAAATAAACCCCTATGTTTAGTGATGCATGGAATCCACTATTTTGGGATTCGGCCGAACCCCCTCCACAATCCTTTGTGAAAGGATAAGTAAACCTTTAAAATAAGTGGATGTTAAATTGATGAGAGTGTTATTCTAAGCCCTTTTGTCATTTACATTCATTATTTATTTTCTTTTTATTCCAAGATATTAAGGAATACATGTGCTGTTAATATGAATGAATTTTGTTCCAACAGCGACACCTGCTGGTCAGTTTCTGACCAGTCTGACCACCAAGTAGTCAAGGAAGTTGTTAGGAGAAAGAAAGAGGCTGCTCTGATGTTCTTCTGTTTAGGAAAACAATTAGAAACATTTCTCACATCTTTCCTAAGCAGAAGAACATCAGAGCAGCCTCTTTCTTTCTCCTGACAACTTCCTTGACTACTTGGTGGTCAGACTGGTCAGAAACTGACCAGCAGGTGGCGCTGTTGGAACAAAATTCATTCATATTAACAGCACATGTATCCCTTAATATCTTGGAACAAAAAGAAAATAAATAATGAATGTAAATGACAAAAGGGCTTAGAATAGCACTCTCATCAATTTTACATTCACTTATTTTAAAGGTTTACTTATCCTTGAAAGATTTGTCCGAATACCAAACCTAAATCTAATTCGCATATGTAAATTAGGGACGGGAAGGGAAATTCAGTTTAGGTCAGGCACAAGGATTTGGCCGAATTCCAGATTCGGTGTTTCCCTAATTATGTTATTTAAAATACTCTTTCAATTGTCAGTCAGTTTAATTTGATAGATTTGGGGGGACCTAATAAATGTAATCATTTGTTTTATCCCTTTTCAGCGATTCCGTGAGATGACCCAGCCTAAGATGGAGCAAATAATGCAAAAGATGCGCCCCAGGCTCAACCTGGATGGTGAGACCTCGGGCCTCTAAACTCCTCCTCCTTCCTTTTTGACATCACTTCCTGTTCTCCTAGCGCAATGCAAATCCGTTTCTTTAGCTGCCTGAAACAAAACACCCAAGGCACAATAGATGCCTTCCAACCCAACATTTTGTGATCATACTCTTGGCCATTGGATGAAGGGGTTCTAGTACTGAAAGAAGTGGGGTGCTGGTGTAACAGAATCTGAATATGGAAAATTTACTTAAATTATACATATTTTATGCTACCAATACATTGTTTTTCATCGGTGATTTTCAGGTGTCTCGTCAAAGAAAAATAATTAAAATATTTTAAACATTTTTAAAATGTCTTGTAATCTTATTACATGGGGCAAGGCGGGAAATAAAACTATTGTTGAAAAATATTCTTAGTATAAATGAATATCTTGTTTTTAATAAGTGTCTTGTAAAATAGAAATGTTTTAAGCTTTTAAATGAAGTGGGAAATAAAAGTCTTATTATAAGGGGATGCAAGTCTTCCCTGAGACTGATTCTTGCTCGTCCCCTAAGGGCAGAGACACGCGCTCAGATTCGGGGAGGTTAGTCGCTTCGTTTTCCGAAGTCGCCTGAAGTTGCCTCACGAGGAAACTTCGGGCGACTTCGGAAAACGAAGCTCCTCAAGTGCCATCCCGCCGGCGATTTAGATTCTAGCTGGAGGGAGGCAGTTTGGGGAGATTAGTCGCTCCGAAGAAGAGGCGACTTATCGCCCCAAATCTTCGCGTGTGCCCTTACCCTAACAGTGTTGGACTGGGCTTTCTAGGGTCCATTAGAAAACCTGGAAATTAAAGACCCGTTCTAAGACCTGATAGATATAAACAGAAACGATCATCACCCTACAAAACCCAAGGTGGCCTTTCCAATGCCAACCCCAACTTTTCAGCATTGTAGAGGGAAGAGGAGGTGTTGCATCGCTGAATTCAGAAAATTTGCATTTTGGTTCTTAGAGTTACTCGGAGCAGCTTTTTGCCACCCCTGGTAACCCACACGGCTCTATGGCAGCTCCAATATAGTGAGACTAAAAAACAACCAGCTCATCAGCCTGGAAAACTTCAATTCACATTTAGGGCAGAATCAGCAATGGAATGAGACGCAGAGAACACAGAGATAACATCATCTTATTTAAATTCTAGATTTCTATAGAACAGATAAAATAGTCACTTTTTGTCTGTTACAAAATATTACAGGTGTCTGGGTGCTCGGTCACATGTCCACACAAGCCCCACCCACCCCATCTCCACTCAATGGCCATTGGTGCAATATCAGGCTTCTTATTTCATACTTGGATCCCTGTGTCCTACAATGGATAATGGAATAAGCTCTAAAATGATACTTCTGTTACAGAGAAGCTCCCAGCACAGCGAGAATGCAGAGCATTGTATATCCCTAACAATCTAGAGACTAACTGCCAACTGATTGAGACATGTATGTAACTGGCATTCTTTACGTTGGTATATTTTGCATAGGATGACCAAACTGTAGGGAATCAGTAGGGATTACTATAGGCTGGGAACCACTGTATATACTCCCACAGTCACACTCCCTTCCCAGAGACTATTATCCCACTGTTACTATAGGCACCATCTCTCCCTACTATACCTGCTATCCCACAGTCACACTCCCTTCCCAGAGACTATTATCCACTGTTACTATAGACACATCTCTCCCTACTATACCTGCTATCCCACAGTCACACTCCCTTCCCAGAGACTATTATCCACTGTTACTATAGACACCATCTCTCCCTACTATACCTGCTATCCCACAGTCACACTCCCTTCCCAGAGACTATTATCCCACTGTTACTATAGGCACCATCTCTCCCTACTATACCTGCTATCCCACAGTCACACTCCCTTCCCAGAGACTATTATCCACTGTTACTATAGACACCATCTCTCCCTACTATACCTGCTATCCCACAGTCACACTCCCTTCCCAGAGACTATTATCCACTGTTACTATAGGCACCATCTCTCCCTACTATACCTGCTATCCCACAGTCACACTCCCTTCCCAGAGACTATTATCCACTGTTACTATAGACACCATCTCTCCCTACTATACCTGCTATCCTACAGTCACACTCCCTTCCCAGAGACTATTATCCACTGTTACTATAGACACATCTCTCCCTACTATACCTGCTATCCCACAGTCACACTCCCTTCCCAGAGACTATTATCCACTGTTACTATAGACACCATCTCTCCCTACTATACCTGCTATCCCACAGTCACACTCCCTTCCCAGAGGCTATTATCCACTGTTACTATAGACACCATCTCTCCCTACTATACCTGCTATCCCACAGTCACACTCCCTTCCCAGAGACTATTATCCACTGTTACTATAGGCACCATCTCTCCCTACTATACCTGCTATCCCACAGTCACACTCCCTTCCCAGAGACTATTATCCACTGTTACTATAGACACCATCTCTCCCTACTATACCTGCTATCCCACAGTCACACTCCCTTCCCAGAGACTATTATCCACTGTTACTATAGACACATCTCTCCCTACTATACCTGCTATCCCACAGTCACACTCCCTTCCCAGAGACTATTATCCACTGTTACTATAGACACCATCTCTCCCTACTATACCTGCTATCCCACAGTCACACTCCCTTCCAGAGACTATTATCCACTGTTACTATAGACACATCTCTCCCTACTATACCTGCTATCCCACAGTCACACTCCCTTCCCAGAGACTATTATCCACTGTTACTATAGGCACCATCTCTCCCTACTATACCTGCTATCCCACAGTCACACTCCCTTCCCAGAGACTATTATCCATTGTTACTATAGGCACCATCTCTCCCTACTATATCTGCTATCCCACAGCCCCTATCAGAACATATTGCTGTTATACAAGATATTGTGCCACATGTACAGTCAAGAGGTATATTCTGTGATGAATTACTGAGTTTTCCCATAAGCCTCCTACCTTGAAATGATACTCTTCTAGGCTACTGCTGGCTGGGATCCCATAAAGGTAACTGAGCCCAGAAGACATGTATGTGTGATAAATGCTTTCAGGTCTTTTTACAAATTTCCATTATATTGCAAAGTTACGTGTAAATGACCCATGGCTAGGGATGAGTATATACCAGTGCACGGGATGTGATTTTCATCAGTATTGACATGCGTAAAATAAGCCCCTGGGCACTCACCCACAAGCAACTAACTAACCATTTACTTTCATTATTCTAGGCCAGTCAAAGCTAACTGCTGATGGTTATGGTTGCTATGGGTTACTGGACCAGAAGGGTATGTAAGTAAGGTTATGTAACTATGGTTCCTTTCATGCTTTGGAAAATCAATGTGTTCTACACAGTCCATTTCCTCAAGGATGGTCTCCTCCCGACTCCTTGTAGGTTGTTCCAGATGAATATTTTTCCAGCCTCCAAACATCTTCCCAGCAATTCCAGTTCTGTCCACCAGAGAGCGATCGGACCAGCAGTGCAATGTTTGTGTGGCCCCCCACTTGGGATGGATGGGAGGAGAATAAGGTGGGTTGGGAGCCATTTTTTTAGGATGTGCTGATAATACAAAGGTTTCTCCACATTCAAAACATTTGGGAGAGAAAGAGAGGTCTTGGCTACTAAAAGTACACAAACTAGAACTCCGTGGGGCATAAAAAGTGTTGGGTGTGGGAGGAATACCTTGCGGGAGAAGTGGAGACCCAAGGTGAAGGTGCAAGAAAAAGCTTTAGATTCCATTGAGTTGGCAGGCATCAGTGTGCAAGGGCTGTGCTAGGGATGGTAAATGTGCAAGGACCACTGAGTGCAGGTAGGTTAGTCCAAGGAAGAGGGTAAGTGCTTCAGGGCTTAAACCAGGCTCCGGGAGCCACTGGAGTACCTTCTCTCTCTGAGCAAAACCCCTGGTGGGCAATACTGATGGGGGTGGTTATAAGGAGGTGGAGGAGGGGGGAGAGGGGGTCGGTGGACACCCCCACCAATGCTTCTCAGGGGAGTGGAAGAGCAGGACCCAGACAAGTAGCGGGTGACAGTCTGGTCGGCAGCGGGCAATGCCCGACTGGGAGCATCAAGAGCGGGCAGTGCCCGGCCAGGTGCGTCCAACACAATCACCTTGACAATCTGCTGACACTGCAGAAGCCGCTTGGAATGGGCGACCTGCAGAGACTCCCGCTGCTCTTTAAGAGCCGTGTTGCCCGGAGCTCCATTCTCTGACCCCTGGGGGTCGATGTGCTGGGACATCTGAAGCCTGTTGTGAATTGACACCTAGTTTAGAAACAGCCAGAGAAGCATTAAATGTTACAAGACTATCCCCCAATAGTCTAAATCTGGGTGCCCTGTGCCCTTTGCAGTAACAGTTGACTTGAAGCTACAGCCTCACCCTACACTTTCCTATGACAAGGGCACAATTAGGCACAAGTGATTTATATTTGCTACAAACCAGGCAGTATGAGCTGTAAATAATACTGACAATCTTATACAGTATATGTATAACTAGATATGCAGGACTTATACAGGTATGGGACCTGTTATCCAGAATGCTCGTGACTTGGGTTTTGCGGATAACGGATCTCTCCATAATTTGGATCTTCATACCTTAAATCTACTAGAAAATCATGTAAACATTAAATAAACCCAATTGGATGGTTTTGCTTCCAATAAGGATTAATTATATCTTAGTTGGGGTCAAGTACAAGCGACTGTTTTATTGTTACACAGAAAAAATAAATAAATAAAGATTGGGATTATTTGATTATAATGGAGTCTATGGGAGGCAGCCTTTCCATAATTCGGAGCGTTCTGGATAATGATTTTCTGGATATTGGATCCCATACCTGTAATAATATTATTGTACAGGGTTGACATCATTACAAGACATAAGCTACCCACCCCTTCTCCACAATATCTATAGGGATATATGGGTATGCACCCTACCTTAAAGGATAAGTAAACTTTTAAAATATGTGAATGTGGAATTGATGAGAGTGTAATTCTAAGCTCTTTTGACATTAACATTCATTATTTATTTTCTTTTTTTCCAAGATATTAAAGGATACATGAGCTGTTAATATGAATGAATTTTGTTCCAACAGCGCCACCTGCTGGTCATTTTCTGACCAGTCTGACCACCAAGTAGTCAAGGAAGTTGTCAGGAGAAAGAAAGAGGCTGCTCTGATGTTCTTCTGCTTAGGAAAGATTTGAGAAAGGTTTCTAATTGTTTTCCTAAGCAGAAGAACATCAGAGCAGCCTCTTTTTTTCTCCTGACAACTTCCTTGACTACTTGGTGGTCAGACTGGTCAGAAACTGACCAGCAGGTGGGGCTGTTGGAACAAAATTCATTCATATTAACAGCACATGTTAATATACAGGGTATAATGCTTAGGGACTTCTTATAATTTAGAGCTCAGTACATTATCACACGTGTCATACAGAAACAAAACATACATGAAGCAGTTGTGTAAGAGGTTAAGTATTAAAATATTTTCTATCATATTGATGAGGAGTGGGTGAATGTTCATGCATTTATCACAGTATTCTCTAGAAACCATCCGAAGGAATTAAAACATCGCTATTAAATTAGCAATTCTTCAATAACTTTAATGTTTTACCAAATGAAAGTAATAGTAATTCTCAGCAACTTGCCAATATGGATTCATTAAAGAAAGAAAGGAGGAGCCACTAGGGGATACCAATAGGTTAGGCAGCCTGAGCCAGTGTTTAGGAACGGGAAAAAATGAGTGCAATGTGCCCTGTAATCAGGGGTTTTCCAAAAATCTTAGCAGGTTTTTGGAGGAGAGATTTACAGATGGAGATAACAAAAAAAAATCAGCTCCTAAATATAATTTTCATGATTTTAGGTTAGAATATCTTTAGGTTAGACAATATCTTTCATTTGGTAATATTTGGGGATTTATAGTAGGCTACCCCCATGGCTACACAGCAGCTTGTTTATATAAACTATAGTAGTACTTATCTGTTATCTACTGTGTATCCTGTGCTTGAATGGCTGCCCCCATGGTTACACAGCAGCTTGTTTATATAAACTATAGTAGTACTTATCTGTTATCTACTGTGTATCCTGTGCTTGAATGGCTGCCCCCATGGCTACACAGCAGCTTGTTTATATAAACTATAGTAGTACTTATCTGTTATCTACTGTGTACCCTGTGCTTGAATGGCTGCCCCCATGGCTACACAGCAGATTGTTTATATAAACTATAGTAGTACTTATCTGTTATCTACTGTGTATCCTGTGCTTGAATGGCTGCCCCCATGGCTACACAGCGGCTTGTTTATATAAACTATAGTAATACTTATCTGTTATCTACTGTGTATCCTGTGCTTGAATGGCTGCCCCCATGGCTACACAGCAGCTTGTTTATATAAACTATAGTAGTACTTATCTGTTATCTACTGTGTATCCTGTGCTTGAATGGCTGCCCCCATGGCTACACAGCGGCTTGTTTATATAAACTATAGTAATACTTATCTGTTATCTACTGTGTATCCTGTGCTTGAATGGCTGCCCCCATGGCTACACAGCGGCTTGTTTATATAAACTATAGTAATACTTATCTGTTATCTACTGTGTATCCTGTGCTTGAATGGCTGCCCCCATAGCTACACAGCAGCTTGTTTATATAAACTATAGTAGTATGTATCTGTTATCTACTGTGTATCCTGTGCTTGAATGGCTGCCCCCATGGCTACACAGCAGCTTGTTTATATAAACTATAGTAGTACTTATCTGTTATCTACTGTGTATCCTGTGCTTGAATGGCTGCCCCCATGGTTACACAGCAGCTTGTTTATATAAACTATAGTAGTACTTCTCTGTTATCTATTGTGTATCCTGTGCTTGAATGGCTGCCCCCATGGCTACACAGCGGCTTGTTTATATAAACTATAGTTGTACTTATCTGTTATCTACTGTGTATCCTGTGCTTGAATGGCTGCCCCCATGGCTACACAGCGGCTTGTATATATAAACTATAGTAATTCTTATCTGTTATCTACTGTGTATCCTGTGCTTGAATGGCTGCCCCCATGGCTACACAGCGGCTTGTTTACATAAACTATAGTAATACTTATCTGTTATCTACTGTGTATCCTGTGCTTGGATGGCTGCCCCCATAGCTACACAGCAGCTTGTTTATATAAACTATAGTAGTATGTATCTGTTATCTACTGTGTATCCTGTGCTTGAATGGCTGCCCCCATGGCTACACAGCAAATTGTTTATATAAACTATAGTAGTACTTATCTGTTATCTACTGTGTATCCTGTGCTTGAATGGCTGCCCCCATGGCTACACAGCAGCTTGTTTATATAAACTATAGTAGTACTTATCTGTTATCTACTGTGTATCCTGTGCTTGAATGGCTGCCCCCATGGTTACACAGCAGCTTGTTTATATAAACTATAGTAGTACTTATCTGTTATCTACTGTGTATCCTGTGCTTGAATGGCTGCCCCCATGGCTACACAGCAGCTTGTTTATATAAACTATAGTAGTACTTATCTGTTATCTACTGTGTACCCTGTGCTTGAATGGCTGCCCCCATGGCTACACAGCAGATTGTTTATATAAACTATAGTAGTACTTATCTGTTATCTACTGTGTATCCTGTGCTTGAATGGCTGCCCCCATGGCTACACAGCGGCTTGTTTATATAAACTATAGTAATACTTATCTGTTATCTACTGTGTATCCTGTGCTTGAATGGCTGCCCCATGGCTACACAGCAGCTTGTTTATATAAACTATAGTAGTACTTATCTGTTATCTACTGTGTATCCTGTGCTTGAATGGCTGCCCCATGGCTACACAGCGGCTTGTTTATATAAACTATAGTAATACTTATCTGTTATCTACTGTGTATCCTGTGCTTGAATGGCTGCCCCCATGGCTACACAGCGGCTTGTTTATATAAACTATAGTAATACTTATCTGTTATCTACTGTGTATCCTGTGCTTGAATGGCTGCCCCCATGGCTACACAGCAGCTTGTTTATATAAACTATAGTAGTACTTATCTGTTATCTACTGTGTATCCTGTGCTTGAATGGCTGCCCCCATGGTTACACAGCAGCTTGTTTATATAAACTATAGTAGTACTTATCTGTTATCTACTGTGTATCCTGTGCTTGAATGGCTGCCCCCATGGCTACACAGCAGCTTGTTTATATAAACTATAGTAGTACTTATCTGTTATCTACTGTGTACCCTGTGCTTGAATGGCTGCCCCCATGGCTACACAGCAGATTGTTTATATAAACTATATTTATACTTATCTGTTATCTACTGTGTCATTCCTGTGCTTGAATGGCTGCCCCCATGGCTACACAGCAGCTTGTTTATATAAACTATAGTAGTACTTATCTGTTATCTACTGTGTATCCTGTGCTTGAATGGCTGCCCCCATGGCTACACAGCAGCTTGTTATATAAACTATAGTAGTACTTATCTGTTATCTACTGTGTATCCTGTGCTTGAATGGCTGCCCCCATGGCTACACAGCAGCTTGTTTATATAAACTATAGTAGTACTTATCTGTTATCTACTGTGTATCCTGTGCTTGAATGGCTGCCCCCATGGCTACACAGCAGCTTGTTTATATAAACTATAGTAGTACTTATCTGTTATCTACTGTGTATCCTGTGCTTGAATGGCTGCCCCCATAGCTACACAGCAGCTTGTTTATATAAACTATAGTAGTATGTATCTGTTATCTACTGTGTATCCTGTGCTTGAATGGCTGCCCCCATGGCTACACAGCAGCTTGTTTATATAAACTATAGTAGTACTTATCTGTTATCTACTGTGTATCCTGTGCTTGAATGGCTGCCCCCATGGTTACACAGCAGCTTGTTTATATAAACTATAGTAGTACTTCTCTGTTATCTATTGTGTATCCTGTGCTTGAATGGCTGCCCCCATGGCTACACAGCGGCTTGTTTATATAAACTATAGTTGTACTTATCTGTTATCTACTGTGTATCCTGTGCTTGAATGGCTGCCCCCATGGCTACACAGCGGCTTGTATATATAAACTATAGTAATTCTTATCTGTTATCTACTGTGTATCCTGTGCTTGAATGGCTGCCCCCATGGCTACACAGCGGCTTGTTTACATAAACTATAGTAATACTTATCTGTTATCTACTGTGTATCCTGTGCTTGGATGGCTGCCCCCATAGCTACACAGCAGCTTGTTTATATAAACTATAGTAGTATGTATCTGTTATCTACTGTGTATCCTGTGCTTGAATGGCTGCCCCCATGGCTACACAGCAGCTTGTTTATATAAACTATAGTAGTACTTATCTGTTATCTACTGTGTATCCTGTGCTTGAATGGCTGCCCCATGGCTACACAGCAGCTTGTTTATATAAACTATAGTAGTACTTATCTGTTATCTACTGTGTATCCTGTGCTTGAATGGCTGCCCCCATGGCTACACAACAGCTTGTTTATATAAACTATAGTAGTACTTATCTGTTATCTACTGTGTATCCTGTGCTTGAATGGCTGCCCCCATGGCTACACAGCAAATTGTTTATATAAACTATAGTAGTACTTATCTGTTATCTACTGTGTATCCTGTGCTTGAATGGCTGCCCCCATGGCTACACAGCAGCTTGTTTATATAAACTATAGTAGTACTTATCTGTTATCTACTGTGTATCCTGTGCTTGAATGGCTGCCCCCATGGCTACACAACAGCTTGTTTATATAAACTATAGTAGTACTTATCTGTTATCTACTGTGTATCCTGTGCTTGAATGGCTGCCCCCATGGCTACACAGCAGCTTGTTTATATAAACTATAGTAGTACTTATCTGTTATCTACTGTGTATCCTGTGCTTGAATGGCTGCCCCCATGGCTACACAGCGGCTTGTATATATAAACTATAGTAATTCTTATCTGTTATCTACTGTGTATCCTGTGCTTGAATGGCTGCCCCCATGGCTACACAGCGGCTTGTTTACATAAACTATAGTAATACTTATCTGTTATCTACTGTGTATCCTGTGCTTGGATGGCTGCCCCCATAGCTACACAGCAGCTTGTTTATATAAACTATAGTAGTATGTATCTGTTATCTACTGTGTATCCTGTGCTTGAATGGCTGCCCCCATGGCTACACAGCAGCTTGTTTATATAAACTATAGTAGTACTTATCTGTTATCTACTGTGTACCCTGTGCTTGAATGGCTGCCCCCATGGCTACACAGCAGATTGTTTATATAAACTATAGTAATACTTATCTGTTATCTACTGTGTATCCTGTGCTTGAATGGCTGCCCCCATGGCTACACAGCAGCTTGTTTATATAAACTATAGTAGTACTTATCTGTTATCTACTGTGTATCCTGTGCTTGAATGGCTGCCCCCATGGCTACACAGCGGCTTGTTTATATAAACTATAGTAATACTTATCTGTTATCTACTGTGTATCCTGTGCTTGAATGGCTGCCCCCATGGCTACACAGCGGCTTGTTTATATAAACTATAGTAATACTTATCTGTTATCTACTGTGTATCCTGTGCTTGAATGGCTGCCCCCATAGCTACACAGCAGCTTGTTTATATAAACTATAGTAGTATGTATCTGTTATCTACTGTGTATCCTGTGCTTGAATGGCTGCCCCCATGGCTACACAGCAGCTTGTTTATATAAACTATAGTAGTACTTATCTGTTATCTACTGTGTATCCTGTGCTTGAATGGCTGCCCCCATGGTTACACAGCAGCTTGTTTATATAAACTATAGTAGTACTTCTCTGTTATCTATTGTGTATCCTGTGCTTGAATGGCTGCCCCCATGGCTACACAGCGGCTTGTTTATATAAACTATAGTTGTACTTATCTGTTATCTACTGTGTATCCTGTGCTTGAATGGCTGCCCCCATGGCTACACAGCGGCTTGTATATATAAACTATAGTAATTCTTATCTGTTATCTACTGTGTATCCTGTGCTTGAATGGCTGCCCCCATGGCTACACAGCGGCTTGTTTACATAAACTATAGTAATACTTATCTGTTATCTACTGTGTATCCTGTGCTTGGATGGCTGCCCCCATAGCTACACAGCAGCTTGTTTATATAAACTATAGTAGTATGTATCTGTTATCTACTGTGTATCCTGTGCTTGAATGGCTGCCCCCATGGCTACACAGCAGCTTGTTTATATAAACTATAGTAGTACTTATCTGTTATCTACTGTGTATCCTGTGCTTGAATGGCTGCCCCATGGCTACACAGCAGCTTGTTTATATAAACTATAGTAGTACTTATCTGTTATCTACTGTGTATCCTGTGCTTGAATGGCTGCCCCCATGGCTACACAACAGCTTGTTTATATAAACTATAGTAGTACTTATCTGTTATCTACTGTGTATCCTGTGCTTGAATGGCTGCCCCCATGGCTACACAGCAAATTGTTTATATAAACTATAGTAGTACTTATCTGTTATCTACTGTGTATCCTGTGCTTGAATGGCTGCCCCCATGGCTACACAGCAGCTTGTTTATATAAACTATAGTAGTACTTATCTGTTATCTACTGTGTATCCTGTGCTTGAATGGCTGCCCCCATGGCTACACAACAGCTTGTTTATATAAACTATAGTAGTACTTATCTGTTATCTACTGTGTATCCTGTGCTTGAATGGCTGCCCCCATGGCTACACAGCAGCTTGTTTATATAAACTATAGTAGTACTTATCTGTTATCTACTGTGTATCCTGTGCTTGAATGGCTGCCCCCATGGCTACACAGCGGCTTGTATATATAAACTATAGTAATTCTTATCTGTTATCTACTGTGTATCCTGTGCTTGAATGGCTGCCCCCATGGCTACACAGCGGCTTGTTTACATAAACTATAGTAATACTTATCTGTTATCTACTGTGTATCCTGTGCTTGGATGGCTGCCCCCATAGCTACACAGCAGCTTGTTTATATAAACTATAGTAGTATGTATCTGTTATCTACTGTGTATCCTGTGCTTGAATGGCTGCCCCCATGGCTACACAGCAGCTTGTTTATATAAACTATAGTAGTACTTATCTGTTATCTACTGTGTATCCTGTGCTTGAATGGCTGCCCCATGGCTACACAGCAGCTTGTTTATATAAACTATAGTAGTACTTATTTGTTATCTACTGTGTATCCTGTGCTTGAATGGCTGCCCCCATGGCTACACAACAGCTTGTTTATATAAACTATAGTAGTACTTATCTGTTATCTACTGTGTATCCTGTGCTTGAATGGCTGCCCCCATGGCTACACAGCAGATTGTTTATATAAACTATAGTAGTACTTATCTGTTATCTACTGTGTATCCTGTGCTTGAATGGCTGCCCCCATGGCTACACAGCAGCTTGTTTATATAAACTATAGTAGTACTTATCTGTTATCTACTGTGTATCCTGTGCTTGAATGGCTGCCCCCATGGCTACACAACAGCTTGTTTATATAAACTATAGTAGTACTTATCTGTTATCTACTGTGTATCCTGTGCTTGAATGGCTGCCCCCATGGCTACACAGCAGCTTGTTTATATAAACTATAGTAGTACTTATCTGTTATCTACTGTGTATCCTGTGCTTGAATGGCTGCCCCCATGGCTACACAACAGCTTGTTTATATAAACTATAGTAGTACTTATCTGTTATCTACTGTGTATCCTGTGCTTGAATGGCTGCCCCCATGGCTACACAGCAGCTTATTTATATAAACTATAGTAGTACTTATCTGTTATCTACTGTGTATCCTGTGCTTGAATGGCTGCCCCCATGGCTACACAACAGCTTGTTTATATAAACTATAGTAGTACTTATCTGTTATCTACTGTGTATCCTGTGCTTGAATGGCTGCCCCCCATGGCTACACAGCAGCTTGTTTATATAAACTATAGTAGTACTTATCTGTTATCTACTGTGTATCCTGTGCTTGAATGGCTGCCCCCATGGCTACACAACGGCTTGTTTATATAAACTATAGTAGTACTTATCTGTTATCTACTGTGTATCCTGTGCTTGAATGGCTGCCCCCATGGCTACACAGCAGCTTGTTTATATAAACTATAGTAGTACTTATCTGTTATCTACTGTGTATCCTGTGCATGAATGGCTGCCCCCATGGCTACACATCAGCTTGATTATATAAACTATAGTAGTACTTATCTGTTATCTACTGTGTATCCTGTGCTTGAATGGCTGCCCCATGGCTACACAGCAGCTTGTTTATATAAACTATAGTAGTACTTATCTGTTATCTACTGTGTATCCTGTGCTTGAATGGCTGCCCCCATGGCTACACAACAGCTTGTTTATATAAACTATAGTAGTACTTATCTGTTATCTACTGTGTATCCTGTGCTTGAATGGCTGCCCCCATGGCTACACAGCAGATTGTTTATATAAACTATAGTAGTACTTATCTGTTATCTACTGTGTATCCTGTGCTTGAATGGCTGCCCCCATGGCTACACAGCAGCTTGTTTATATAAACTATAGTAGTACTTATCTGTTATCTACTGTGTATCCTGTGCTTGAATGGCTGCCCCCATGGCTACACAACAGCTTGTTTATATAAACTATAGTAGTACTTATCTGTTATCTACTGTGTATCCTGTGCTTGAATGGCTGCCCCCATGGCTACACAGCAGCTTGTTTATATAAACTATAGTAGTACTTATCTGTTATCTACTGTGTATCCTGTGCTTGAATGGCTGCCCCCATGGCTACACAGCAGTTGTTTATATAAACTATAGTTGTTTTCCTGAAGCAAACACACCGTTTGTACCAATGCAAGGAAACAATACATTATCTTGTCCTTTCCTTGGAGTTAATGTTTCTTCAAGATTATTGATGACATTTTTTCCCTATCTCAGCTCCCCCATTAAACTTTGGAGGAAGTAGGCCAAAACGTGCAGGACCAGTGGAGCTAAAGGGATGGGTTACTAGCTGATTTACTGTACTTACAAGACCTCTCCCTATCACAACCTCCCCTACCTCCTAATTCCTTTACGGTGACAAAGACAATGGACTTCCACCACTTTATAACAATCTCTAATGTCATACAAGGGGGTGGGGTGGCAGAAGATTTGAAGACCCTACTCAACCCTGGGCAAGATTAGGTCTGGATTGAGAAAGTACTGGTTAGTGTCAGGTGTGAATCATAATTATTCATATTGTCATACCTTACTGATGCAATCATAATAATTGTATTTCTTCAACTAAGCCATAAGCCAATCAAAATACTAATGTGTTAATAAACATGGCGTGAGGAGCACTGCAGCATGGAGTATTCTGATTGGTCAGTGTTACAGCCCTATTTAATTTCACTGCTACTCACCTCCACTGTGCTGTCTGTGTCCTTCTCAGGAGGCTCACGCTTACCTTCAAAATATGAGGTGAACTTAGGTGCGAGAGAGAGTGAACGAGAGAACAGAAAGAAAGGAAGAAGAGAATGTGACAGAGACAGAATGACAGAGAGAGACAGAGGCAATGGCAAGAGTGGTCAAATGTGGAAAGAAAGGACAAATATAATGTGGGCAGAATCGAAATGTGAATGGGAACAATGGAAAATAAAGAGAGAAAGGGGAAAAGAAAGAATACATAAAGCAGTGAAAGGGAAACAGGACACGGTGAAGTGATGGAGAAGATATTATGAGCAGCGAGCAGAGACATGACAGAGTTTAAAGCAAGACAATAAGAAGTACAAGAGAGACAAAAAGTAGGAAAAGAGAAGAGGGCAGAGAAGGAGTCAGGTAGTCAGACAGAGAAAGTGAACAGAGAATATAATGAGGAGCTCTAGAGAATCAGAGATACTAAAGGCTGAAAGATCACTTTTATGGATGGCATCTCATTGGAGTTGTATTATTCTCCTATTTTAGGTGAAAAAATGTGCTCCTCTAAACAGGAGAATATTCCACCTACACCTATAAACCTATAGCACTCCCAGCCTTTCCATCTCCTCCTTGGATTATGAAATATTATTTCATTTGAGATTGTTTGAATTTATTTCAAAACAGGACATTTATTGATACAAGAGGCTGGGTGAGAATAATTCACCTGAAATGTTGTTCACCTAAAAAGTGTTTCATTACCTCCGTCTGTCTGTCTCTGTCTCTTTTCTTCTTTTATTTTACTTATTTCTCTAGGGCCAGCTAAATGGTGATGTCCATCAATATGACAGCAGTCCCTAGTGTAGATTGTGCCTGATGCACATTGTAAATTAAATGTATGTGAACCAGAGCACCAACCTAGAGGTTATGAGATTTTGTACTGGTCTGAATTCAAGGTGGGCTCCTGAGCATGTCAGAATGGTGGGTGGCCAAAACCAATACTATGGGCTCTTCCCTAAAACCAGCCCTGAGAGCACATGTATCTTATTTCTTATTACTTCTTCTTAAAGGAGAAAGAAAGTCTTCTTGCACTTGCAGAAAACTGCTCCGGCCCAGGGTTGTTCCAGTGAGCACCACGGATCGATCCTTTCCTGGCTTCTTCTTTCTTCAAATATCCCGGGGCAGATGCATGCGCAGTAGAATGAAACAGCCGACTTTTTTAGTTAATGTTCGGCTTTTCGTTCTACTGCACATGGGAAGCGGCGCGAAGAAAGAAGAAGACGGAAGAGGATCACTCCATGGTGCGGAATAATCCTGGGCCGGTGCAGTTTTCAGCTGATAGCAGCACCAGCCTGGGTTCCAGGAAAGTCAATACAATCACTTGGGGTGCCTAATATTTGGCACCACCAATTGCAAGAAGACTTTCCTTCTCCTTTAATCTTTTAAAGTGTCTACTGCCTTGGTAATGGATAAAAATGGAGACTTTTTGATATGACGGAGTATGTAGGTGGCTATTGGTCATGTGAAAAATACTGTTGTGGCAACAACAAGCTTAATGGCAGGTATGGTAGAGTGGCTGCTTTTTTTTTTACTTATGGGTGATGTTACTGGCCTTTGAGGTGTATAAAAGTGACTCCAGAACCGGAATGCCACGGAGGTGTGTCAATAACGAGAGAGATGTAAAGAGGTAAGGAAATGAACAACAGAGGGTTGGGTTGTTGGGTTGGGTTGTTGGGTTGGGTTTTTCGGTTAGGAGCAATGAGAGTGATCATGTCAGGGAGAGACAGGAGGTATGAGGGATTGAGACGGCAACAATGGGACTTTATGCCACTCACCGGTGGGGGATTCCTCCTTGACCTGAACGTCCAACTGAGATCCATTCGTCTTCGCCGGGGCAGTGTGCCCTGTATGTTGTCTCTCTAGCTCCCCTGCAGAGAAAGGGAATGCTACGTTGATTTGAGATGAACCTCAGAATCCAAAGCTTGTATTCACATCACATCCCTGAGCCTTGACTTATTCTATCAACCTATTATTTTAAACATTTGTGTCCATCAATATCACTGGTTAAAGTTACAGCTATAAAATAATTGGAATGTGCTACATATCTTCTAAATATATTTTCATTATCAAAACACAAAAAAAAAAAAGGATTAATATCCAACCCTCTCCCACCCATTCCATATCTAAGGAAAAGTACCCACCCATACATTGCCCACAGTGTTCATGCACAAAAGGACACAGAGGAGGGTCATTTACAAAGTAAGTGCAATCCAGTTCCTATTACAGAATACAGAATATATATAACACATTAATAACACTCATCTGAAACAAGACAGCCATTTCCATAGGGCTGCTAGGATCCTGTGGGCGTTATTATTGCTGCCCAGAGAATCGCGGGCTCTATCAGGGCTAGGAGACCACCATTCCTTACTGATGAAAGGGCCTAGGGCAAAACAGATTGTGACCTGTGGCCCTTCAGCTACAATAAGTGAAAGGCCACAGTTTGGCCAACACTGATATAAAGGGCTATTGTCATTATCTATTGTCCTACTGTCACCCTCTTGTATTACTGCTGCCATAGTGCCATACTGTTACCATTTTTCTTACTGTTCCCATCTTGCATTTCTGTCCCCTTCTTGTCCTATTGCTGCCATTTTCCCATACTCTCACCATTTTGTTCTAGGGTCCCCACCTTGCTCTGGTTTCAACATCCTGTCCTACTGTCGCCATCTTGTCCTACTGTCTCCATCCTGTCCTACTGTCTCCATCCTGTCCTATGGTCGCCATCTTGTCATACTGTCGCCATCTTGTCCCACTGTCTACATCCTGTCCAACTGTCTCCAACTTCTCCTACTGTCTCCATTCTGTTCTACTGTCACCATCATGTCCTACTGTTGACATCTTGTCCTACTGTCTCCATCTTGTCCTATTGTCTCCATCCTGTACTACTGTTTCCATCTTTTCCTACTGTCTCCATCTTGTCCTACTGTCTCCATCTTGTTCTACTGTCACCATCGTGTCCTACTGTCTGCATCTTGTTCTACTGTCTCCATCTTGTCCTACTGTCTCCATCTTGTTCTACTGTCACCATCGTGTCCTACTGTCTGCATCTTGTTCTACTGTCTCCATCTTGTCCGACAATCTCCAGTCTGTCCTACATTCTCCATCCTGCTCTACTGTCTCCATCTTGTCCTACTGCTGTTATTTTCCCATATTGTCACTATTTTGTCCTACTGTTCCAACCTTGTTCTGGTTTCACATTTTGTAATACTGTCTCCATCTTGTCCTACTGTCTCCATCCTGTCCTACTGTCTCCATCTTGTCCTACTGTCTGCAACTTGTTCTACTGTCTCCATCTTGTCCTACTGTCTGCAACTTGTTCTACTGTCTCCATCCTGCCCTACTGACTACATCTTGTCTTACTGTCTCCATCTTGTCCTACGATCTCTATTCTGTCTTACTTTCTCCATCTGGCCCTACTGTCTCCATCTTGTCCTACTGCTGTTATCTTCCCATTCTGTCACCATTTTGTCCTAATGACGTCATCTTTCTCAACTGTCGTCATCTTGCCCTATACATGGGCACTGAAGCTGTATGTCCCCAACATCCGTTTTGTCTCAATCTATCTATGAATGTTGCAAATAATTTAAACAATAGAAACACTCCCATTCGATACCTGTTTTAGATGAAGGTTAATAGCAGAACACCAGGGGGGCAACTAAATCAGAACAAAACATGGCAGCCTTTAGCTGCAATATATCTGTATTTCTATAGTATTTCTATGTCCTCTTTTGTAAATGAGCCCCAGAATGTCACTTATATAAATATAAATATATATAATCACAAAAAAAACGTACACATATGTGCATATTGAGACAGATGCTTACATGTATCAATGCAAACATCTGTACACTGACGCTCACACTTTTGCTCACATTCGATGCGAATCTGCTCCATCTCCGTCACCTCACAGATAGATTCTTTCAGATCCTCCAGGAATTTCTGCAGTTCTTCGGAGCTTAGAGCACAGAAGTGCAAAACCAGCTTTTTCTCGCAGCCCGAGAGAGGGCTGACCAGGGTGATCCCATGGGGGTAATCTGTGAAGAGAGCACAGTATTCTTGGTACTCTTATTACACTATGAATTAATGCACTTCACTGTAAGTCCTATTATCTTAAAGGATAAGTAAACCTTTAAAATAAGTCAATTTTAAATTGATGAGAGTGCTATTCTAAGCCCTTTTGTCTTCTACATTCAGAAAGAAAGAGGCTGCTCTGATGTTCTTCTGCTTAGGAAAACAATTAGAAACCTTTCTCAAATCTTTCCTAAGCAGAAGAACATCAGAGCAGCCTCTTTCTTTCTCCTGACAACTTCCTTGACTACTTGGTGGTCAGACTGATCAGAAACTGACCAGCAGGTGGCGCTGTTGGAACAAAATTCATTCATATTAACAGCACATATATCCCTTAATATCTTGGAATAAAAAGAAAATAAATAATGAATGTAAATGACAAAAGGGCTTAGAATAGCACTCTCATCAATTTTACATTCACTTATTTTAAAGGTTTACTCATCCTTTAACCAGGCAGGCTCACTGAGATTTGAGTCTAACTGGTCTGTTTCAGGTTGCATGCACTCGTCAAATCGGTTACAATTTTTCCCTGTTGCTACAGCAGACCTGCTACCTACTATATGTATGTTTGTGTGTGTAGTAACTACTTCCCTTGCTAACAAACGAGTTTTTCATAGACTTACTTCCTCGCACCAGAAATGACCTCGCTTTTCTCACCAGGTAACCTACTGTTCCATCAGAATGTTTTGCTTCACTACATAATTCACTGTGTATACCTAATCATTACCATTTCCTGACTTGAACAATGGGTGTGAACCGGGCCACAAGAAATAGGAATAAGATACTGATTGAGCTGTACAGTATATTGTATATCTTCATCCAAGCTTTGGAAATCCTGAATCCATCCCCATGACTTACATTCGTTCTCAAAGAGGTGGAACTGCAGCCCAAGCAGGGGAACCGCTCGGCAGAACGTGTAGGTAGATGATGTCTTCTTCTTGGGGCAAAGTTTTAAGATCTAAAAGGAAATTCATAGTTGTCAAAGAAGCCAGTAGGGGAACATTAAAATATATTCCCCAGGCTAGACAGTCTCCCTTTCCCATCAGTTGCGCTCCACCAAGCTAAACAAACCTCCTTTTCTTTGAGTTGTTCTTCACCATGCTGGACAGGCTCCCTTTTTCATAGTTGCAATCATTGTTTACACATTTCTACTTGGTGGATAGAGTTTTTAGGACTGATATGGATAAGGTAAGACCCTGAAGTGCTGTCCACCAAATATTTTTTATTTAACATTGACGTGGCCTCAAAGATTCTGAAAATCAACAACCACCCCATTTCAATAAACCAAGAAACCAAAAAAACTATGATCTTCCAGACCTAACCTGCTTTGCCCACAAATATATCAGAGGCCTGCTGGACTCCCTAAACGTTGAGTAATGCCAGAAGGTCCTGGGTGTACTGACCATAATGCTCAACCCTTAAGCAAGTGGATATTTGCTATCCTTTGCAGAAGGTGCTCAAAGAACCCATGCCAGATAATTCCCTGATATCTTGATGATTAAAAGAGAAGCCCAGTGCAAAATAAGCTGACAATATCTTCTATTGAATAGGAAAATAAAGCAATCATATCCCCTTTCATATAAGACTACCTCCTCATATTGGAAGAGTACTTACAAGCAGCAGGTCATTGAAAAGGAAAACCTCTCTCTGATGAGCGGCCTGTTTCTGCACCTTGTTAACATCTGTAATCTCAAACAAGCGGCTGCAGCAAACCAGGCGCCGGTGCGGGACAGACAGTACCTGCAGTGTAGGAGGCAGCAAATTTCACATGACAGTTGATAACACAATCATGATCATAGGGATACCTGCATGAGTCTCCCTAGAGAATAAGATTATAGTATTCAGTCAGATCAAATAGATGTCCATGGAGACATTATACCTTATTTTTACTAGCTGTGATAACATGAATCATTTAGTGGACTTTGCTCTTATTTGTCTTTGGTGGTTTCTACACTTTTCCTACTCTCTAAAGGCTTCATAGGGTTCTCCAAGTCTTTAGCACTCCACCATATTGGTTTAAATTGAACCACACACAAAACTTACACTTTTCATTCCCACAATGGAATTTTCCACCTTGGTCACATAGGTCACATGATCCTCATTTGATTTTAGCTCTTTCTGTTGTATCCGCTCATAGATTCTGACCACCATATCCTTTGGAATGTCAGCCCCATCATCTACTCCTGTCGGAACATAAACAGCTTGGACCAGCCACATACTAATTACAAACATCTACTAATCAAACAAGTCTTGTAGGATATCCACCATCCCCACCAACAAACTCTGCATTCCATCCCCTTTGCTTTGATGGTGGCACTTACCTCTCAAGTTCCTGATGAAATCCTCCAGCATCATCTTACGGTCTGGTTTTATACTTGGACTGTACATGTCGGTGTTCAACAAGATGATGGCAAAGGCTAAGATGAAGATGGTGTCTGGGTTGTGGAACTGTTGTACGATTTCCGGATTACACATACAGTAACGCTGGCTGTGCAGGACAAACATTAGGTGAACAGAATGTAGAAATATCCCAAGTCTGGTGGTGTATTCAGAAACAAAGACTTGTGGAAAACTGCCAATTCATGCACTGGTCAATTGTCCCCAAAGCACTCCCAATGTTTCCCATCTAATGGGGTTGACTGGTCAAACTCAATTTATGTTTCAATGCAGCCTAACTGGCCTGGTTAGCAAATCTCATCAAATTCATTAGCTGGGTGGGCCCAGACTAAAGACTCATAAAACTGCATTAACCACATGTGATCAAGTCATTTATACAACTCCTATTTGTAACCAGAGTTAGCCTACTAATTACACATCTCATTTCGTTGGGCCGATAAAGAAACCACTCGCATTTCTGTCTTGGCTCACCTAAACGCTTCAATCAAACGCTCTACTTTCTGTGCTTCACCCTGTACACGGATATGTGCCTGGAATTTTCGCAGAGCCTCATCCAGTTCCATGTTGGAGAAGTCCATTTCGTCGACGACACAGCTACACAAAAAACATAGAGCTGAAGTATCTACGCTTATGAACTGTGATTGACATGGCATCTAAAATGTTTTCTAATTGGCGGTATCAATGTTCTAGAACTAAAACCTCCATAATCCTTCATGTTATGATGGTTCCACCAAACACGGTGCTAAATCATGGAAATACCTAGTCAACATTAACTGTTATGGATAGTGCCAAGATACACACATCCTCACCTAAGTTTTAGGACTTGTCCATTCTTCCCCAAGACACATTATATTCACCACACAATTTTTGATGTCATTACAGATAGCACAATTCATGGAACTTGGGTTATCAGTATAAGCACTGATCTATGTCAAAAGTAGGAGCAGGTCAAAGCTCTTTGAGGCAAACATTAAGGTATCACTTACTCAAGGACATCATGGTTGAACTGCTTCTTGCTATTTCCAAGAAATTCCCCAATCATCTGACGGCTCAGTCCTTTCCTCTGCAGCAGGAAATGGGCCACCCCAATGGGGGTGTCTGGAATAAAACCTCGAGAGATGAGGAACTGGATGCCCTTGTCAGGATTACTGCAGAAACAAGACAATGATTATCAGAACCAGAAAAGAACAATTATGCCCTTTGGGTTGGGGACTGCAGCGGTCTCCTCTTAGCATTCAAATCCATCACTCTGAACCTTCTTGAGCTAAGCATGACATTCTTACTATTTGTACCTTTGTTATAAGACTCATGGCACATGAAGCCTACAGCCTACCACCAGTGAATTACTTCATAATCAATTCCTTAGTCAATCAGGTTACTGATAGCCCTGGAAACTGCCTGATTTCTGCATTTCCCCTTCAGAAATTCCCAAAAAATGTGGCTACACATCCTGACTGTTTTATCTTATATTTAAAAAAAAAAAAAAACTGTTTTTTATTATGAAAACAAAAGATAGAATAGGTTTTATTACCAGACTTAATTTATGAGACATTTGTACTGTTTATTTGTAGGTTTTTAAAGTCTTTTAATGCCCTGAACCTCTGTCTAAATCCCATTTATTTAAGGGGTTCTAAACAAGTAATTGAAAAATCTCATATTTCTGTTCCTCACACATTGAAGAGATTAAGCCCAATGCGGTATAGTCGCTTCCTTATGGTATCGGTGGACAAGGTTGGAGACCGGCAGCTGGCTGGGTTCTCACAATAATACCGGGGAAGGCTGAGAATCATAGCCTGCAAGGTTTCCTTAGAAGAGACCTCAGATACAGATTTAGCAGAAGTGGAGGTACTACTGCTGCTGAGCTGCTCAGAGAGGTCAGTGGTTTCACCTTCAGTTTGTATGGGCCCTACCAACTCCTTTCCTATACCATCCCCGTTGACTTCTGGGAAGGAGTTCTGTGTAATGTGATTATTATGAGTCAAAGCCTCCTGAGAAGATGGTGGTTCTGATGCCACATCTCCTCCAATCCTGTCGTCATCTGGCTTTGGGGTCTGAGATCCAGCCAAGCAGTTGGACATAGAAAGTGAGGTGGATGAAGAGACAGAAATGTTGTTGTTATCTATCTGAACTGTGACATCTCTGAAGGTCATCATCAATGTACTACTGCTTTTGGGCAGTGTCCCAATCTGCCTTTCTTCAGTCTCTCTCTCCTCTGTCTTGGGTGGTTCCAATTCTGGGTTTTGCTGCATAAATGCTTCTCGAATTTGGTAGGACCCAGCCTCAGGGAAGGCACACATGGTCTTCAGACTCCAAGTGCTGAGGGCATCATCAATTGATTTAGCCAGTGCCTCAACCTGCTCAGTAAAGGAGTCTTCTAGCTCTGTCAGTGCCCCACTAATAGTAGCTGGAAGGGATGGTGATCGAACCAATGGAATTCCCATCAGGTTGTAACTCTCCAACAAAGCCTTCTCAGCTGGAGGAATGCTCTCTGGGTTATGCACCCGCACCTTGCGTAGAGAGATTCGTCGGGGCAAGCGACTCTGCAGCAGGGAGTCTCGGATCTTCTCAAAGTTTTTGCTAAGCTGGTACTGCCTGAAGGCTGTCTGGATTGTGCATGCTGCTCTTCTGGACACCAGATGACCTCCATATTTGTGCTCCAACATTTCAATCTGTAACAGAAAAGGGGGATTATATGAATATGGCATGTAGGACATCCCTCAAGGTAACACCAGAAGATATATAGTAACATATAGTTCTTAGCTAAGAAATATAAAAAAATAAACTCTTTAGTCTCAGAAGGGGAAAGAATCCCAGAACTTTGCGAAATAAAAAAAGAACATTTTGGACCCTTGTTTAGAGAGAGAGAGAAATGGTATATTGAGACGGCATCAAGTGTCAATTACAAAAACACACATTCCATCGTTCCAGTGGCTTTTATTGCATTTCAAGTGTACTTGAAGGAAATGGAGTAACAGAATAATATTGAAAGGAATTAGGTTTGATCTAACAAAAGAGCCCACTAAGGACGTGATTGACCTAGTTTTTTGGTGTTAGGTTCTTCTTTTAGGGCACACGTGTGCAGCCCTATAGACACTCATTAAAATGATATTTAATATTGTTTTTAGAGCCCCCAGGAAAAGAGACCTTAACCCTTAAACATGTCTAATTACATCCAATAGAAAAGCTAAGGTAAAGGAATGAAGTCAAGAAAAGGAAGATATATATATATCTTGGTGTCTGCCAAGGTTCCATCATATGGAATGCTCTAATGTCCTTCTGCTCTAATGTCCTTCTGCTTAGGAAATATTTGAGAAAGGTTTCTAATTGTTTTCCTAAGCAGAAGAACATCAGAGCAGCCTCTTTCTTTCTCCTGACAACTTCCTTGACTACTTGGTGGTCAGACTGGTCAGAAACTGACCAGCAGGTGGGGCTGTTGGAACAAAATTCATTCATATTAACAGCACATGTATCCCTTAGTATCTTGGAATAAAAAGAAAATAAATAATGAATATAAATGACAAAAGTGCTTAGAATAGCCCTCTCATCAATTTTACCTTAACTTGTTTTAAAGGTTTACTCATCCTTTAATAGAACCTACATGTCATAAATATTCAAATAGCCCTAGTTGACCAATGCTAAAACCCTGATTTCTCTCTACTTTCACTATAGATGGTTTTCAGTTGAATAAAACTCACTACCTGCTTGTTCTTCAGATCCAGAGGGAGTTCATAATCTGGGTTGTTGTTCCCATGTGAGCAGCTGGCCATCCCCTTCCCTCTCTGTAGTCTTACTGGTGAATCTGCGGGGAGCAGATCAGCTTTACTCGCCTGTTCCTCCTCTCCGGCCTGCTGGTTATTTGCAGGCTTTTCATGGTCGTGGGACTCCAGCGCTGAGCAGATCATCTTCTTGTTGGCAGATTCATCACTATAAAGGAAATTCATCAAAAAAAAAAACAAAACATCAGCTTAGAGCCTGGAAGGAAATCATTTCCTACAATTCAAGAAGAAGAATGACCAGGCAAACTAATTCAATATAGGATTAGACAGAAACTATTGGCAGGTCAATTTGTTTTGGTGTTACTAGCCTTTTAAACAGCCACTTATTACTCATAGGAAGACATAAATCATCAACGTACCTCCACTGATAGACCACGCACGTTTCAGTATAATTATTCAAAAGTAATTAACTTAAATCCCTATGAAGTGAGTATGAAGTCTTAATTGGAACATTTGGATGAAGTCAACATGCCTGATGAATAAGAAGTACCACTGAATAAAGAGAAAATATGCCCGAGGAACAGACCTACTTTCTTTGATGTCTGGGAGAAATGAGCTAAACACATCATATTTACTCATCGGAAATGCTGATCTGTCCTAATGAGCTCCGAAAAAACTGCTGTCAGGGTATGAAGTCTGATTATACATGAAGTTAACTGATTAAGGGACCTGTGAAGAAGCAAGCAAGGCATTGTGGGAAACGGAGACTTAGCAAGAGGAGAGCAATATTGTTTCACCAATAGCCAATAGCAATATTGGCCACCAATAATAGTTAGTTTGGGTTGAACAGACAAAACTCTGGGGGTCACAATAAATTAATCCTATTTTCTCAAGATGACGACTGCGTTCCTTATAACTTTGCATAGCCCCACCCCCACTGGGTCATAATGGCCTGGGAGTGGTCTGGCACTCTGTTAGTATGGAGCCATACATTCTTTAAGAAGGGACAACCCCCTATGTATTGTCTGAGATCACAAATATATTCCAGTAGAGGAATATGTCTCAGTATAGGTATTATTATGCTCAATACAGTAGAAATACGCCTCTCAGTTTACTCATAGCCTATTCCCCTGTACTAAGCACAATTCAGCAGGAAGAGCCCCTAAGTTTGCTCATAGTCTGTACAGAGAGATCCCATAAAACTATGGCAGCATATGTATCCCTGTACTAAGTACAATTCAGCAGGAACAGTCCCTAAGTTTGCTCATAGTCTGTACAGAGAGATAACATAAAACTATGGCAGCATAGGTATTCCCTGTACTAAGCACAATTAAGTAGGAACAGCCCCTAAGTTTGCTCATAGTCTGTACAGAGAGATCCCATAAAACTATGGCAGCATAGGTATTCCCCTGTACTAAGCACAATTCAGCAGGAACAGCCCCTAAGTTTGCTCATAGTCTGTTCAGAGAGATCCCATAAAACTATGGCAGCATAGGTATTCGGTGTACTAAGCACAATTCAGCAGGAACAGTCCCCTAAGTTTGCTCATAGTCTGTACAGAGAGATCCCATAAAACTATGGCAGCATAGGTATTCTCTGTACTAAGCACAATTCAGCAGGAACAGTCCCCTAAATTTGCTCATAATCTGTACAGAGAGATCCCATAAAACTATGGCAGCATAGGTATTCCCCTGTACTAAGCACAATTCAGCAGGAACAGTCCCCTAAATTTGCTCATAATCTGTACAGAGAGATCCCATAAAACTATGGCAGCATAGGTATTCCCCTGTACTAAGCACAATTCAGCAGGAACAGTCCCTAAGTTTGCTCATAGTCTGTACAGAGAGATCCCATAAAACTATGGCAGCATAGGTATTCCCTGTACTAAGCACAATTCAGCAGGAACAGCCCCTAAGTTTGCTCATAGTCTGTACAGAGAGATCCCATAAAACTATGGCAGCATAGGTATTCCCTGTAGTAAGCACAATTCAGCAGGAACAGTCCCTAAGTTTGCTCATAGTCTGTACAGAGAGATCCCATAAAACTATGGCAGCATAGGTATTCCCTGTACTAAGCACAATTCAGCAGGAACAGTCCCTAAGTTTGCTCATAATCTATACAGAGAGATCCCATAAAACTATGGCAGCATAGGTATTCCCCTGTACTAAGCACAATTCAGCAGGAACAGTCCCTAAGTTTGCTCATAGTCTGTACAGAGAGATCCCATAAAACTATGGCAGCATAGGTATTCCCTGTACTAAGCACAATTCAGCAGGAACAGTCCCCTAAAGTTTGCTTATCGCCTGTAGCCTAAAACTACAGAGCAAGAACTTTTCAAAGGTGTATTGACCCTTTAATTACAGACTAGACTAGGCCTTGACACATGCCTTCGGCTACATTCATAAAAGGCAATGTTGATTACAATATGTACATTAAAATTGCTGTGTGACTATATTTCAGGAAGAAAATAGGACAGTTTTTACTTCAGCTTGATGAGCGGTTTGTTAGAGGAGACAGTGACCTGGAAAATGTGCATAAATATGCCTTGCCAAAGCTTGTATTTTTAACGTATCTGCCATCTGGGATTTCATATTACGCTGCTTAATACTGTTGGGTCTCTGGGCCCCTGAATAAAAAATGGGCTCCAATTTAAAAGTTAATACAAGATCTAAAAGATGAACACAGCCCGGGGCAGCACATGGGAAAGTCAAACAGGTCAGACGAGCGTCAGCGAGAGAGCGATCAAACTCTGTGCCGGATGAGAAACGTGTCACTGTTAATAAATCCCACTTTAAGAATTAACCTTTCACTCTGGACGCGGCTAGGCAGAAATCATCTCCAGCGACTGCCTGGGCAGATTATGGAGATGGGAAATGTGCAGATTGTGATAAAATGGGACAATACAGCCTTCAAAGCTTCAGAGGCAGTTCCTATTGAGTTAAAGGGAAATATGCTCTAATTAAAGTTCATTTGTTATCCCTTCGCAATGAAAAATAGGGCTAAAGTACAGTATTTAGGTTCGCTCTGTGATATTGAAGTTACTAAGCCAAGAGCTACAACCTTGCTGCCCAACAAACTCCTACTATTTATTGAGAGCAATGCTGATGCTTCTTCAGATGATCACTGGACTCCCACCACCCAATGGGACCCATGCCTTTCACTAGGGATCAAAGAGCTCCCAACACCTACTAGGACTGTTGCTGGACCCCAAGGGATCACCTTGACCCCAATATTCACTGGGCATGTTTGTTGGTTCAGTAGGGGCAGTGTCGGATTGGGAAACCAGGGGCCCACAATAAGTTTTTAGACCAGGGGCCCACCCTCAGTACTATTTTCTTCCTCTCCTCACTCAATTTCAAATCTCCTAGTCTCTTTTCTTTACATTATTATTGCACCTATTTAGCCACTTTATTCTCATAGAAATAGGGAATGGCCATGAAATAGGCCAAATGTTTAGCAGCATGAGAGTCCACTGACACCTGGGCCCACCAGGAGTTTCCTGGTATCCCTGTGGGCCAGTCTGACACTGAGTAGGGGTCAATAATCTGCTGCTTATTGAGATCCCATTATTTACTTGGAGTGTTGCCGCTTTAAGGAATCACACATCTTTCAACATTCCCTGGGACTGAGGTTGATCATGGGGGACCAATGAGGAGCCAACATTCATTAGAAGTTCTCATACTTTCCAGAAGATTACTGAACTCCCAACGTTCACTATGTATCACTGTGCTCCAGTCATCAAGTGTTGCTACACTCCAAAATCGGTTACCGTCCAACATTTAATGGGTTCACTGTGCTGCTTATATAATGCTCTAGACTGTGATCAGGGAGCTCCCAACATTCCCTTGGAGTGCTTCAACTCTAGGGGATCACTGAGCTTCCAGTATACTCTGGCATTGATGTTGCTGAGTTGATAACTCAACTACTCAACTTTCACCAAAAGTTTGCCTGCTCTCCAGGGTATCACTGAGCTCCTAGCATTCATTGGAAAGGTTTTTTCCTCCAGAGGATAACAGAGCTCCCAACTCTTAGCGGGAAGGCCAACTTAAAGGATGCCCAGAAATATAGCTATAGTTACGGTAAGATTTGGCATAAAATCTCCTAGATTCATTTAGAAGACCATCTTGAGGGTCAGCTAGAGTAAGATCTGGAGTTGAATACATATTTGCTCTCCAAGATCTTCTTTGAACTATGAAAATGTCATATCTGTAACCTTAATATTGGCTAAGGGGTACCTGGGCAATTGCTTGAAGGGAGCTTGAACTAAAAAAGTTTAAAAACCACTGCCAACAATTAATGTTCAACATATCTACTCTTCACAGAATCACTGAGCATCTATCCCCTAATGAGATGGACAACTTGATGGAGCTTCAGAGCAGAGGCAGAAGGCTCAGTGTAAAGATCAGTTAGGGTGAGATTTGGGTAGAATGCCCCTCTTCTCTCCTAGTTGAACGTAGTAGACTGTCTTGGGGGACAGCTAGTAGGATTTCGGAGTGAGTGTTTAGTTGTTTTTCCTGGAGCTATAACTGTTGGCTAAAGGACCCTAGGCAAATGTTGAACCTGAAATGGAGCTTGGACCAAAGAAGTATGAATACCACTGCTTTAGACAACAATCAATGGGAACATTTAATGTTCCAGGGGATGACTGAGCTCCCAACAATCAACGGGATTGTTCTACTACAAAAGGCAACAGCAGGGTCAGTTTATAATCTAGGTGTCACAATGGCTGTACCATATACCCTGAAGATATTAGTCTGCTTTTGCGGTGCAACCTTATGTGATTCCTTTGTGTGATTCCTTGGTTATTGTGAGCCCCACGCATTTTCTTGGTACATATCACATCTCATCCTCTGGATTAATAAGGACACTTCCATATTGCCTGACTCAATAAATGTCTAAAATAAATTTATATGAAATAAATATGAATGGGTACATTCAGTATAGAACCTCATGTTGCCATGGTTACCGCTGCAGTTTTACTTTATTTCTAGCTGTTATATTGGTGTGAGATTCCTTTTCTCAAATGTGCTCCTATCATAATAGTGGTCACCGGGAGGGCACTTTCGAGTGGACCGACTGAACGGTATCTATGGTTACTTGATGAACCCAACAGGGAAGCTATATGTCATTAGGATCTAGCAACAAGACTTTGATTGCTAAAGGCTATACAGCAAGATATAATACACAACACGTCCCCTCAATCACTTCCCTACCTGCCACTGGTGAATTTTCCAAGAATTCCAAAAATATTGGGCTTTACAGCACACTGACCCCCAATAGAGGCACAATTCTAGCACACACATTGGTAAATCTTTGTTCTGTGATGGTTTTCTTAGCCAATATCTGCAGGAATGGTGCTAGGAACACCAAAAAGAACATGAACAGATGGTGGGTGTGGGGCCAACAGGACATGGTGGCTGAAGAATGAAACCCTTTTGTTCTGCCGCCATATAAAGGAAAAAGACGAGGAATTTAAGGCAGGATCCCAGGCTCATGGGAGCCCACTGCCTAGAAAATCCATTTGCCATTTGGTGTTCCAGCAGATTCCAGCAGATGAGGCATAGACATTGTTCTATGCCTGGACCCTGATCTAATTACATTTTTAGTACCCTTAGAAATTTCCTATCCAGGTCTACTAACTGATTAAGCAGAGATACAACCCCCAGCCCACAGTGACCACTGGGAAGAGAACAGTCCCGAAACAGGAAATACAGAGATTTAGTGCAAACTTTAACTGCATGGGCGATGATTATTGCAATTATTAAACAGTCACAAAATGTTACCAGCAGAGAGAGGGTAGAACAAAAGGGGCCTTTTTGCTGGGTCTCCAGTTTCAGATTTTCTTCTGATGGGGGTACTCTTCAAGCTGGTCAGAGTTTGGTTAGCGAAATATGGGATGACAGGAGGCCAAGTTATTCAAGGGAAGAAACCATGCATGAGTTAAGGAAATCTTGTGCAGTTTTTGGACCCAAATGCTCAAGCACAAAGGCTCGAGCATACTAAAAATTGGGTCCTTCATTATATATCGTCTTTCTGACCAGTTGGTTCTCGAGAGGGAAATAAGGAGTATACAGGGGGTCGGAAAGGCTGGCTATGAAAGCACCATGAAAGCTTTAACCATCCTGCCGAACTGAGGAATAAAAGGTTCAACGTGTGGTCAAGTTTTAGCAACCCAGAGCAACCATCAGTAGACAGGTAAATGCTACCATTGGATTGGCTGCTAGAATGGGTAAAAACTTTGCATCTGCTATTATATAACCTAAAAAAATAAAAATCAACGTCCACATTCAGCAGCCACAGAAAGTTGGCACCCAGAAAGCCTGTGCAGCAGTTGCCAAACAACATTAGTGTTAATGCCTCGTGGCACAAGGGCAAAGAAGTGGTAGTTCTGCTCCATTCTGAAGTCCCCAAGGCAGTTTATGAGACATGAGGTGAAGGATTTGCTGACAAAGAAATGAAGTGGAAGGTGGAATATACTGCTGTTAGGGGTGGTAAATTAGATACAGAATCTGGCTGCTAGCACTTCCCAAAATAGAATATAGAGTTCATGAGTTAAAGGGGCAGCATACAATCTTGTTTAATATTAGTGCAATAATTACTGCTTGTACTGAACATAATTGTTGCCAATCAGGAAAAAATCTATGGCTTTTCATTATTTCTGAGATAAAAATGGAATTTAAAGCTACTTCATGCTTGGTACTTGCAAGGGAAATAATTAGATATAATGAGATTGGACTACTGCTAACAAAACAGTCCAAACAAAGTGTCTGGACACTAAGATTGAATACCAGAGCAGAGCAGTCTAGAGCAAAGGCGTAGCTATATCCTGAAACTCCCTTGTGATATATATAGTGTATAGCCTACAATATACCTAGGACTTCTTTCTGTCTTAGACAATAGGGAGCTTAATAGATGGGCTGCAGCCAGGTGCAATACAATGATTAATTTGTACCCATCTGCAAGCCAATAAATGGGGTAAATCCTCAGCACAATCCAGTTGACCTATGCATTATTATTTCTTCCTTGAGGTCCAACACTGGGTGCAAGCTCAAGACCATCAAAGTCTCATCTTGAGTTAAATCCTAACACCAAGACCCGACTGAAGACTTGACAAATGGTAGCCATATCCTGAAATGCTCTTGAGGTTTAAATATGTTACAGTCACCAGATTGTGAGCAGCCCAGCGACATTTATTTAATAGAACCAGCCCTGGTCTTTGCCAATGGGCTGCTATTGGTAACATATATAGAGGTAAGACTGAAGAAGAACTAGACGACATGATGACTTTTCATTGATTCTAAAGATCAACTTGAGACAGAAGATGTAGAAAAAAAGGGTTTTAAGTCTAGAGAGAATGTGTTAAAAGGTTTTGGGTGTTGGAAGTAGAACATGTTCAAGCTTGCAGATGCCAACCATGGCAGAGTTCCCAGCATAGACAGTAGGGTGGGTGGGTGTTATAACTAGAACATGTTCAAAGGCCTACCACTATGATCTTATGGTCCTGTAGGGCAGTCAGCCATATAGCTGAGCATTAGATGGCCCCAAATGTATGTGATCAAAGAGCTGGTCTGATCGTGCCATTGAACCCCATGCACTTTCAAATTAGTCAACGATCCAAAACAGACTTCAAACCTAGTCATTTAACCTAGTCATGGGATCACTCTAGATTTTCATTGGTTTCAGGAAAGCAAGACATGCCCCACATTTTGGTTGGAAAATGATGAAAAGACTGGCCTTCAAGCTGGATCCACCTATTACTGATTTGGATGATGCTAATGGTTTGGGAACCAATGGGCTGCTACTAAAAATTGTGACTGGGGGGAATGTGCCATGTGTTATTTCTTTGCACTTCCATTCTTGATGCCTAGCCACAGGTCTCTATGCTCCATTGTGGAGACAAAAGACCTTTGGATACCTCCATGAATACAGTGCTGCCTATATTCAGCAGTGCTGTATTCATGATGGGCAGGAAAGGGGAGGGGAAGGGGCTTGCTCTGTCCATGAGAACCAAGGGGCACGCTCTTGTACTTCTGCCCTGGGTCTTGGTCTTTTCAAATTTCCTTGCACTTGAAATAAATTTGCTTTTCTTGCTTTATTTACTATAATCATAATATTAAATCCCCCCCCCCCGTCGACATCTCCTTGCTTCAGTCCTACATGAACACACAATACAATGCGACTGGAACCCACAGACAAGTACATATGAATGCAGCATGTGGAAGCAGCAAAGACACAAGCAGATATGTAATTATGGCTTTTTATTACTTACACATTTATACATATATAAAGAAATACTTATGAACATATATAAAATATATATAGATGTATATTCCCAAACACAGCTATATATAGATATATATATAGAGAGAGATATATATATATCATGGGGACACAAATACTTAATATTTATACATATGTTGCTTATATTATTATGGAAATATGGTGAAGCACAACACGGTTGCATGCACACAGAGTAACATATACTTTATATATATATATATATATATATATATATATATATATATATATATATATATATATATATATATACTGGAGTGGTGATACACAATCACATATGTTCACTGACAAATATGCAGCAATGTAGGCGTGCCATGCTAGAGAATGCCGTATACACGCGCAAGACATCAGTGTGCACAAGAATAATGGAGAGAATGGGAAATTGCTGCTGAGAAGACGTAGCGTCCATAGGGGGCTAGAGTTCAGCCTTAATGGAAAATAAAAGGGGAAAAAAGACTTGGGTGGGTGCCCAAGAGTATAAAGGGCCCAATGGGTGAGAACAATTCCAATATTTGTTTGTAAGACTAAAATAATGTTACCGTGGTGCCCAGTGACTTCTAGTTGAGTCTCTAGCCGGGTTTAATTGATTCTATTCTGGAACCCCAGTCTCTTGGAATGCAGAAGAAGCGGCAGGTATGGTCAGTTGAGTTAAAGTTTTGTTGGTTAATTGTTTAGTGAGGAGGGTAAATAAATTAACAGTAGTGGAAAGGGGGGGGTGAGAGTCGAGTACTCATAGGAGATGGGACAAAAGGTTCATTACTAGTAAGAGTAAGGAGAATATAGGAAGGTGAACTTTTGTGCTTGAAGGACTTGAAAGACTTTGGACTTTTCCTGAAGAAAGCTTCCATTTGAAGCCCTCCATTAGCTCATGATTTGAGATAAATGAAATTCTATTAGCCAGTCACCCATAGTTCCAAATACATCTAGGAAATCAAATAAGTTTTCACCCCAGATCTCATTATATTTTCAGGCTGCGCTTCCATGACGAGAAGAACAACTGGCTTTCAACCCAAATCTCACATTGCTGGAACTGCATTGTAACCTCCCCATAACAGGTTATTCTTCTTGCACCCATCGGCTTGAGTAGGATGTTTGATTGTGAGAATAATGCACAACCCAAATGTAGGGTGAAGTACTGGGGGTGAGTGGGGTACAGGGGAGTAGTGTATCTAATGTATGGAGTAATAAACTATGATGGATGGGAGGGTAGTAGGGTGTAAAGTACTGGAGTAGAGATGAAAGATAAGGGTGGGAGTAAAGTACTAAAGAGTATAAGAGTAATTTATATTAGAGGAATGGGTGTGGGTATAAATTATTGGAGAAAGGTACTAGGTCATCTGTGCTAGAGGAGACTTGAAGAAGTAAGTTGGAGAGTCATCTGTTGTAGAAGAGACTGGGGTGGGAGTAAAGTACTATAAAGGATAGAGAGGTACAAAATGAATCTGTGCGGGAGGAGACTGGGGTGGGATTAAGTTACAGGGGTAAATTACAGGAGGGAACACTACTGCACATAAGGGGGAACTGCCATTTATCCATTTAATCCCCACTGTAAAATCGCATGGCACGGCTCTGATGGTACAATCCATAGGGAGATCCATATCAATGTGCTGAACCCATGCACATACAAGTCTTGGCATGTGAACAGACTAAAACAGTTAAATACAAGGCTTAATTCAGACCCTGAGTCTTAAGAGTCACCTGAGGATATTTGGGCACACACACCCAGCCAATCACAGCTGACATATCCTCTGCATGGTGCCATATTGCTCTGCACAGTGCTTAAAGGCATAGGCCAGTAATATTGCCACAGGCATGGTATTAGAATGCTCTGCACAGTATTAGAATACTCTGCACAGTATTTTAATGCTCTGCTGGGAAAACATGTTGCTCTGCAATGCACTGCAAGCTGCTCTGCCAATGAGGTGAAGGTGCAAGCTCTGCAGCCCAGCGCAGAGGGTCCTGTTCCAGGAAGGGCGGTTGCTGTGTGAGCAGACGCCTTGACTCGATGCTCCGCTCACACACACCTGAGGGGTCTGATGACATGACTCTTCCCTGCTGGCCGCGGGGATCCATTCTGGGACACATCAGTGCCTGGGCCTGTGCAATGACAAACAGCAGCATGTTAGGGAGAAAAGAGAACAAAAGCCATTAGTCTTTATATTACAGTTACCCTCCACACATTGCTGTTTGCCAGTCACACCCTGAAGGCCTGGGGCCATAAATCTAGACTTGAGGTCAGAGCGGGCCACTTCCCAAGCTGCTAGCTAAGCCCCCCTAACCATAGCGGATGGTACCAACGACTTCTGAGAATGTCAGTCCTTGTTGCCTAAAATGTAATTGTGTATTGTGTGCACTGAAGCTCCTACACTTCTCAGCACCTGGGACTCAACATTCCGGATGACTTCAAATCAGCAAGCGAAGCAACAAAGCACTGGATAAAGCAATATATATTCTAGTTATTGTTATCAGTTTTGGGGTCCACCGCACAGCCTGACGCTAGAGGGGATGTACCCCTGAAAGGATCAGTATGAGCCTTTAAACACCTTGCTCAATAGGAATCATAGAATAGAAATACACTGGCACTCACAGCATAAAGTTTCAGGAGTGTGCTCTGACTCACCTTTCTTCAATAGGAATCATGTCATTTACTGTATTCAACCTACATTTTTAATAAAAAAATAATTTTCCTATTATAAAGAATAAACCCACCCAAGAAAGAGAAATAACGAGCCCCGTAAAAACAAACCCCATCCCTTCTAACAGCTGCAGAATGTGATACAACACAAAGCACAGTTGCTGCATACAAAAGGATTACCCCACCTTCCAAAATACAATGAACGCCCTAAGAAGGGAGGGTCCTGATAACTAAGTAATATTGGGCCCCATTATTTCTAATTATCTGTCATCATCAGAGGGGGCACAATCCCCTTTCAAGCTCAACCCAGGCCTGGGTTCAGCAGGGCAGATGCAATATGGAAGATTCCTAAAATATGCACCTCGTCAGCTAACCTCAGAATACCTGCAACGGTGTCAGGATTTTAGAGTAAAAGTCCAGGGATAGTCCATTCTTGGCTGATCTGCATCTTGGAGTGACGTCACTTCTGGTTCATTGTGACGTCACTTCTTCGAGTACCGGGACAGTTTCCCTGAAATGAAAACCCCTCTGCAGGTTGGGTTTGGTGGCAGTTCCAAAGATGTTTATAGATCCAGGTTGGGGCAGAACCCATCCGAAACCCTTAGAATGGGGAGGGGATGGAGTGTCACATAGTAAAACATTTTTACTACCCTTTATTGTGAACTTCTTCTCTGTTCATTGCATTACCTCTTTCCTATTCCCTTTTCCCTATCTCATTCGGCTTTCTTGCCCCATTCCCTTTCTATTTCTTATTCTTCTCCATTCTCTTCAATCCCATTTTTCTTTCTCTCTTCCTTCTATCTCATTCCATTATTCCTCTCTTTCCAGGAGACACTGACCTTTATTTTCTCTTTCTGCTTCGGGTATTATCGAAATTTTCGCCTGCTTCATTGTGCAGCATCTCAAAGGTTGATTACACAATGATAACAGCAACAGAGAAATCCGGGTTTTATCTTAAATGGGAGGATCAGAGAAAATAGAGGCTAATTAACCCCCCTGATCACACCCGCGGCAGCGCTGATGAGTATTCAGAATGTACTGTGAGTGCTTGGGGAATAGGAAGAGATGAAAAGAGAAGGTTTCCCTATATTTATGAATCAGGTGGATTTAACTTCCCTCCTCCTGACAATTTGGACATATCCATTTATAAACAACCCTTAAAGGAGGTGATTGGACTACAACACCCAGTACAGCATAGTAATTATCCCAACTTCCAAATCTGACACAAAGTCAGGTTTGGCATCTAAGAGAGTAATGCGCTCTCATCCTAAATCTGAATTTTGCTCATTGTGGCCTTCATTGTAAGCCTCTAGGAGACTAATTAGGCCTCACCCCAAATCTTAAGGCTTGGATTCTAGGAGAATAATTAGCCCTCATTCCAAATCTTAAACAAAGTGTCCTTCAAGCTTGGAATCTAGGAAAGTAATTAGACTTCACCCAAAATATCAAGGTGTCATTAAGACTTGGATTCTAGAAGAATAATTAGTCCTCATCCCAAATCTCAAACTAAGTGTCCTTCAGCTTGGAAACTAGGAAAGTAATAAAACCTCACCCCAATTATCAAGGTGTTATTAAGATTTGCATTCTAGAAGAATAATTAGTCCTCATCCCAAATCTCAAACAAAGTGTCCTTCAAGCTTGGAATCTAGGAAAGTAATTAGACTTCACCCAAAATATCAAGGTATCATTAAGACTTGGATTCTAGAAGGATAATTAGTCCTCATCCCAAATCTCAAACTAAGTGTCCTTCAGGCTTGGATTCTAGAAGAATAATTAGCCCTCATTCCAAATCTTAAACAAAGTGTCCTTCAAGCTTGGAATCTAGGAAAGTAATTAGACTTCACCCAAAATATCAAGGTGTCATTAAGACTTGGATTCTAGAAGAATAATTAGTCCGCATCCCAAATCTCAAACTAAGTGTCCTTCAGGCTTGGAATCTAGGAAAGTAATAAAACCTCACCCCAAATATCAAGGTGTTATTAAGATTTGCATTCTAGAAGAATAATTAGTCCTCATCCCAAATATCAAACTACGTGTCCTTCAGTCTTGTAATCTAGGAAAGTAATTAGACCTCACCCCACATATCAAGGTGTCATTAGGACTTGGATTCTAGAAGAATAATTAGTCCTCATCCCAAATCTCAAACGAAGTGTCCTTCAGGCTTGGAATCTAGTAGAGTAATTAGCCCTCATTCCCAACTATCGAAGTGACCTTAAGGTTTGGATTCTAGAAGAAGAATTAGTCCTCTTCCCCAATCTCAAACAGTCCGTCAGGCTTGGATTTTAGGAGAGTAATTAGCCTTCATCCCAAATCGTAAAATATTTTTAAGACATAGATTCTAGGAGAATAATTAGTCCTCACTCAAATCTCAAACTAAGTGTCCTTCAGGCTTGGGTTGTAGGAGATTAACTAACCCTCATCCCAAATCTCAAACTAAAATGTTATTCAGGCTTGGAGTCTAGGTGAGTAACCAACCCTCATCCCAAATATTGCTCAATGTGGCTTTTAAAAAGAGCCTCTAGGAGATTTACAAACACTTATCCCAAATATCACTAGAATAGATCTCTTTTGAGCACACAGAACCGTCTCTCTCTCGCTTATTAATGGCAATCCTGTATCCTAAATCTTTTCAGGGTTCAGTTAAGGCATTACAATTACAAACGCAATAACACACTCTTCACTTATCAAGTATAAATCCAAAAACACACCTAACAATTCAACTCATGGTCTGACCCAAAGAATTCTGCATGAAAACACAACATTTTATATTAAAGGACAAGGAAACCCTTTTTTTACAAGTTAAACATAAGAATCCTTCTCTTTAGCGCTTGATCGCTAAACTTTCCCCCCTGTTATGCGTCTCCTTCGGGAGCTGTAAGTCTCCAAACTTTTAACTGCCACACTGCAGTCGTCACAGCCATTTTTTTGAAGCGCATCTCCAATATGGCGGATGTGCTCAAACAATGCATGCGCCACTAGATTCCTGCCTACTGATTAGTGACGTTATTTCAGCGACTTATGCGTATGCTCCGGTCTCCTGCTCATATAGACCGCGTAGAATCACGGTTTTGGTAAAGACCAGGGCACTATGGGTGAATGCTTTGCTAGAAGTCAGCGGGATTTGCGGATACGCAGTGCTACAGCTCCTACACGCAAGCAATGTAAGACGGTTGTTTTTTAAATAGGCCTTTCTTTGTCCTTTAATTCTCACCTGAGGACACAGTTTGTAAAAACAAATTCAAAATGTGCGTACAGAAGAATTTTTTTGCAGAAGTAGACGGGAAGGAATTAAAGGGAACATTGCTTGCTAGAGCTGTAACTGAACTTGCTGCAGAGATTCCAAATTCACTGCAGTGGGCTCTGCACTCTAACACTGTCCCCTGCCGTTTCATCCTCAGAATTAGATAATGCGCATTATAAACCCCATGACTGTAATTGCCCAGCATGCAGTGCAGCGTTTGCAAATAGCACCAACAAGAGAACTGAGATGGATGTACAAATAAAAACTGTAACTGGATGGATGATCACTGAGCCTATCACAGCCATAATGAGCAGCGGGTGGTGCTGTTGTTTTAAATTCATTATGAGCAGCAAAAAACTGCTAATATCTTGAAAACGGGGGGAGGGAATGAATATGAATACGAGATACAGCAGATATCAAACAGTGACGTAATGAAAGTCCCCTTAAATAAATTACTTTATTTAATTGTAGCATTTAACTGAAAAATGATATACCTGGGGTTTTCCGGATAATGGATCTTTCTCTATTTTGGATCTTTATACCAAGAAAATCAGGTAAACATTAAATAAACCCATTAGGCCGGTTCTGCTTCCAATAAGAATTAATTGTATCTTAGTTTCAATCACGTACAAGGTTCTGTTTTATTATTACAAAGGAAATCATTTTTAAAAATCTGGATTATTTGGATAAAATTGAGTCTATGGGAGACGGACTTTGCGTAATTCTGAGCTTTCTGGATAACGGGTTTCCGGATAATAGATCCCATACCAGTGTTTATAAGTTTTCATATCCCTCCATAAGCGTCAGTGTAACCAATCCCAACTAGGCCAACTGAGATCTTCATTCCATAAAATCCTCTATTGCCGTTCAATATTTTTCCAGATCTCAGGGTCAGCGGAGTTCGGAAGTTCCCAGATATGCTAATTTCAGACTAATCAATGGAACAATTTATTATTAGGGGGGATGTGCGTAAATGAGCTCAGAATTTTAATTCCTATTATGCGAAGTGAAGGTCTCATCTGTATCTATCCAGCAATATTGCACTTGTTCCTTTAGGCACATCGTTTCCAAGACGCCCCCTCCATGGCATTCCTGCTCCCTTTATCTTCTTGTAATGACAGATGTTATAGAAATGTCTGAGGAGGTGCAAGAATTTCTCATTAAGTAATGATGTGTAAAGGCCGACAGGGATGAAATTGATAGGAGAGACAAAGGAGAGGAGGAATTGTTTGTGGCTTTTATAGCTATGGTGCTTTGGTGAAAAATGCTTATAAAAGGACTTATAACCATAACAGTTCTCAGATAAATCAGCATCTGCAAAGCTTTTCAATTCAAACCCCAATTGAAGGTCCAACCTTTGACCAGGGCCATTCTTGATGGTTCTGCCTTTGATTGACCAGTGTTTTCCTATACTGCAAGTCCAGTGGTTTTGCCATAGTTTGAAGAATATCTAGGAAAGTAATACATATTCAACTCCATTCTCACCATGACCTTTAAGATGGGCTTTCAGGTGTATCTAGAATAACAATTGTCCATTATCTCAGATTCCCGCCCTAACTAGCCTTCAGCATGGGCCCCCAATCCTGCAACTGCTCCAAAACCCCCCCAGAGGGGGAGCCCAACAGTTTGGCAACCACTGCCTCTAAATTTCAGCTTATATCTGAATTTTACCTCCAAGGATTTTTTTCAATAAGACAAAATGGGAATTCTCCCCAAGTCTCATCCTAAGTGGTCTTCAGGCTTAGCCTTCCTTTAGAGATCTCCATGCCACCCCAGTAAGGCCAGCGGTATTCCAGCAATACCAGAGTCTCTAGATTACTCAGTCAGCATTTATCAGTATTTGCCTACTGGGTGGTGTCTCAAAAAGATGAAGAGTAGAAGAGCAAATGCTCACCCTCCCCAATTCTTATCCTAACTGGCTTTCATTCTGGGCTTTCAAGTACATTCAGGAGAGCGAACATTCTCCCCAATTCTCAACCATGAACTGTCATCAGGTTAAGCATCTCCTCATCCCTGCCAGGTCATCTCAGTAGGGTTAGTCTCACTATTTGAGGACCACTGCCTTAGACTGTGGCCCCAGCCTTCCTGAAATGCCCCCTATTTATTATTTGCCCACTGATGGTATATAGCATTTCCATTGATTACTCATAATTTCAGGCTTATCTTTTTTGTAATGGTAAGTCTTTTTAAAACCGTTGATGATTCTATTGGAGAAGATTGAGGATCATGGTGGTGGTTACACAAAGAAAGAGATAATTAATCCTTATGGTCTGGAGTTGAGCGATCCGTGGAAAAAGCCCAGGAGTGCGCTGCTTGTTTTTATAGGGTTTATAGAAGCCCACAGAAGATCGATAATCATACAAAACATTTACAAAATATTGTATAAAGGGAAATTAACAGAGCACAAAACATATATCAAACAATTATATGGCCTGTCAACATGGATTTTGGGAAACACTGAGCCCTTATATCTGCCAGGATACAAACTCACCTGGGTGGAGACGGTTTCTGCTCGGCATCGGCAACGGGACAGCAGAACTGATGCAACACAGTCTCATTTCTGTAGAGAGAAGAAAGGCAGTATTTAAATTCCCACTTCTACCCCCAAGACTCTTCTTTAAAGGCCAAGCATATCCTCATTTTTAATACTGTATAAAATAGTCTGCTATTTCTTCAAAGATTCAGTAAATATATTCCTTGCTCATCCTGCACTTTCAGCCTTGCCTAAGCTACCATTGCATCATTACAAGCTCCTTATCACTGGGTAGGTGAGGTGCGAATTCACGGCGAATTTCTGCGTTTCGGCGTCAAGCTAATTTGGATACGCATCGGAATAGTCGATTGCGTCAAATCTGTCGTGCGTCAATATTATTCAGACGTCCATTGACTTTAATGTGGGTGTCAAAATTGATGCAGGTGTCAAAATTGATGTGGGCTTCAAAATTTTTGGTGAATTTTTTGCCGTTTTGTGAATTTTGTGGGAAATTTGCAAATTTTTCAACGAAGCAAAGTGGGACAATTTCACCTATCCAGGGCCGGATTTACATAGCGGGCGCCCCTAGGCTCACTGCCATTCATCGCCCCTGTCCCCTCGTGCAAATTTTCTTCATCTAGACTGGAGCAATGGGCATTAGCGCATGGGAGATTATTGTATCTCCAGCACATCCCCAGTGTTTTTGAACCAATATGGGTATGGTGGGCAGCCTGCCGCCACCCTAAAATCCTGCCGCCCTAAGCCTTTCCACAAATCCGGGCCTGCACCCATCAATGCTGGGTACCAGTCTTGTGATATATAATAATATATCATGGCTTGTATTGAGATAATGGCGGAGCTCACAAGGGCATGTAGCATCTCAAAGCCGGTCGCAGCTCTCTCGAGATTTCAACAACTTCACCCAAAAATTCTGACACTAGCTTGTACAGATACCTGCTTGGAGCACTGATTGAAGTCCACACCGCTAGTATTAATAACAATACAGCTTTATTGTGACACACAATGTGAAGACATTTTGCCAGTAGGAGTTCAAAGGTTTCTTTGCACACCCACTGCCAAAATGTCTTCACAGTATTTATAATCCCTGGAGAAGTTGTGGCCTGATGGCCAAGAAGGAGTGGTATAGATGACACTACAGACAAGTTCCTGGGTTTTATTATTGGCCAGAGGCAGCACAGGTCTCCTTAGGACCACATGGAGCACAAAAATGTGTGTCTCCTTTATAATCCTCCCATCACACATTGCACAAACACAAGCCTCGGTGCGTTAAATTTCCCATCAGCGACCTCTTACGGGACCCAGTGATTTGCAAACCGCACTGGAGGTCTCATGAGCGCTGCTTGTAAAATGTAACCTGCCGATCTTATTAAACACACGGCCCGTTAAATGGAACTGAACCTCCAGCTCCACATGTTCCCATAATTCTTGTTCATTGCGAGCATAAGTAGACAATCCCTGCTAAGTGGAGCTCTGCCAAGGGAGTTAGGCACATTTTGACCAATTTAACAGTCTATAAAACTGACAGTTGGAACTGGCTATGCTCATAGATACTGTGCATGGAAGTGATGCTGTGATTGGTCACAATCCGTGTTTGCTTATTCTTATATTGTATTGATTGCCCCCTGAGCCAAGATAAGCTTGCTGTAATACATTAAAATCAATATAGATTTATAGGGTTTCTTTTTCCCAGGGGACTCAAATAAAGTCTGGGGGTCAGCTTCATAGCCTAAAACACTGGTTTTTATTTCCAAATGACGCTGTTTACACTGCAAATAATTCACTCTACAATATAAAATCTCATTCCTGAACCAGCAAGTGTATTTAGTTGTAATATTGGTGTGTAGGTGCATCTCAGGTCATTTTGCCTGGTCATGTGATTTCAGAAAGAGCCAGCACTTTAGGATGGAACTGCTTTCTGGCAAGCTGTTGTTTCTCCTACTCAATGTAACTGAATGTGTCTCAGTGGGACCTGGATTTTACTATTGAGTGTTGTTCTTAGATCTACCCGGCAGCTGTTATCTTGTGTTAGGGAGCTGTTATCTGGTTACCTTCCCATTGTTCTGCTGATGGGCTGCTGGAGGGGGGGGGGGAAGGGAGGGGGTGATATCACTCCAACTTGCAGTGCAGCAGTAAAGAGAGACTAAAGTTTATTAGAGCACAAGTTACTATGACTGGGGGCAGCTGGGAAACTAACAATATGTCAGATTTTAAAATTAAAAATAAAAAAATCGGTTCGCTCTTTTGAAAAACAGATTTCAGTGCAGAAGTCTGCTGGATCAGCTCTATCAACTGATGCATTTTGAAAAAAACATGTTTCTAATGACTTTATCCCTTTAATGACTATTACTTAAAGAACATATCTATTAAAGGGAGTCGTGGAGACAGCATGGAGGTCCAATTTTGGGTTGTAGCCTATAGGAATCACAGATTTCTCTAATGAACCATGGCTGCTTGTATCTGAGATAATATCAGGTGGGCTTTAGGGGTGTAAATTATGGGGGGGGGTGGAATGCTGGGTTGGCACTGTGGGCAACCAGATAAGAGGGGCCAAAATTGTGTGAGATTAAAGGGTAGATTTTCGTATGTTATAGAATTCCTAGCAACTTTGGTCATTATTCATTATTTATGTTTTATAGTTAGTGAGTGTTTTGCCTTTTATTTCTGACACTTTCCAGCTTTCAAATGGGGGGGGGGGTTCTAAAAAAAACAAATGCTTTGCAAGGCTACATATTTATTGTTAATTCTACTTTTTTCTATTCAGCCCTCTACTAATTTTAGGGCCCAAAACATATCCAGAGGTTGTCCTGTTCTACCACTAGAAATTGCTCATTATTTGGGTCTTGTGGGGCCCCCTATACCTCCTGCTTCCTCTGTAGTTACGCCCCAATTCCCCTAGCAACCATGCATTGATTTGAACGAGAGACTGGAATATGAATAGGAGAGGTCTGAATATAAAGATGAGGAATAAAAAGTAGCAAAAACAATACATTTGGAGCCTTACAAAGCATTTTTTTTAATGGGGTCAGTGACCCCCATTTTAAATATGGAAAGAGTCAGAAGAAAGAGGCAAATAATTTGAAAAACTATGAAAAAAATAAAATAATGCAGACCAACTGAAAACTGGCCATTTTATAAGTGAACTTGGTGAACCACCCCACCCCTTTAAGAACATTGGAATTAAGCGTCATTATTCCAAGCCAGGTCGCTAAAATACCAGATCCCTTTCCATTGGCACAAATAAGCAGGCGCCTGCTCTAACCCCCACGAATAGGGCAGAGACACACGCTCAGATTTGGGGAGAATAGTCGCCTGGCAACAAATCTCCTCTTCTTCGGGCGACTAATCTCCCTGAACTGCCTCCTGCCGGCTAGAATGTAAATTGCCAGTTCGCTTCGTTTTCCAAACTCGTCTCACGAGGAAACTTCAGGCGACTTCGAAAAATGAATCGCTCTGAGTGCCATCCCGCAGGCGATTAACATTCTAGCCGGTGGGAGGCAGTTTGGGGAGATAAGTCGCCCCGAAGAAGAGGAGATTTGTCGCCGAGAAATTAATCTCCCGAACTACCTCCCGACAGCTAAAATGTAAATTGCCTTCAGGATGGCAATCGTTGCACTTAGTTTTCCGTAGTCGCCCGAAGTTGCCTCACGAGGAAATTTCGGGTGGCTTCAGAAAACAAAGCACACCAAGTGCCATCCTACCTGCGATTTATATTCTAGCCAGTGGGAGGCAGTTTGGGGAGATTAGTTGAATAAAAAGAAAATAAATAATGAATGTAAATGACAAAAGTGCTTATAATAGCACTCTCATCAATTTTACATTCACTTGTTATAAATGTTTCCTGCTGAATTGTGCTTAGTACAGGGAATACCTATGCTGCCATAGTTTTATGGGATCTCTCTGTACAGACTATGAGCAAATTTAGGGGCTGTTCCTGCTGAATTGTGCTTAGTACAGGGGAATACCTATGCTGCCATAGTTTTATGGGATCTCTCTGTACAGACTATGAGCAAACTTAGGGGCTGTTCCTGCTGAATTGTGCTTAGTACAGGGAATACCTATGCTGCCATAGTTTTATGGGATTTCTCTGTACAGACTATGAGCAAACTTAGGGACTGTTCCTGCTGAATTGTGCTTAGTACAGGGGATACCTATGCTGCCATAGTTTTATGGGATCTCTCTGTACAGACTATGAGCAAACTTAGGGACTGTTCCTGCTGAATTGTGCTTAGTACAGGGAATACCTATGCTGCCATAGTTTTATGGGATCTCTCTGTACAGACTATGAGCAAACTTAGGGGTCTGTTCTTGCTGTAAAACATACCAGTTATTACCCAGTAACAATACCCAGTCTAATTGCATCGGCTGGGATGTTCCTGTATTTGTTAAATCCTCTCATCTGCTTTGTTCACGCGCGTGACTTGGGATTTCTATAATACAGAGATTTCTGATCCGCAGCACTGTGCGGCTGTGCATGAAATTGTATTTATCTGCTCCCAGTAGTTTTGGGCTGAATGCGGAACAGCTGTTTTTTTAATACCATATAATATAATATATATATAATATAGCTTATTATGTGCCCAGAACATTCCTTCTCTGTATATTTGTATTTATACATATGGGAGGAGGTGCCATATTGATTCCCTTAGACAGTACAGTATGAGGGTATAGCTTATTGTGTGCCCAGAACATTCCTTCTCTATATTTGTATTTATACATATGGGAGGAGGAGGTGCCATATTGATTCCCTTAGACAGTACAGTATGAGGGTATAGCTTATTGTGTGCCCAGAACATTCCTTCTCTATATTTGTATTTATACATATGGGAGGAGGAGGTGCCATATTGATTCCCTTAGACAGTACAGTATGAGGGTATAGCTTATTGTGTGCCCAGAACATTCCTTCTCTGTATATTTGTATTTATACATATGGTGCCATATTGATTCCCTTAGACAGTACAGTATGAGGGTATAGCTTATTGTGTGCCCAGAACATTCCTTCTCTGTATATTTGTATTTATACATATGGGAGGAGGAGGTGCCATATTGATTCCCTTAGACAGTACAGTATGAGGGTATAGCTTATTGTGTGCCCAGAACATTCCTTCTCTGTATATTTGTATTTATACATATGGGAGGAGGATGGTGCCATAATGTTATCCTGCACCTTGGGTTCAGGCTTAGTACAGCAGGGTGTATGGGGGTTTATAGATGACATCCCTGTTCTTCAATTCCCTAATTCAGTTTTCCTTTAGGTTATTTCCACTGTGACACTCAATTTGGACCTGAGCCCACAAATAATGAAAGAACCCGGTGGCGGCTGCCAAGGGACAAAGCTCTGACCCCCCATTGTAATCACAGATCTGCTATTGCTAATATCTATTATAGGTTAACGGTCTGATCCAGGGGTCGGCAATCTCTGACTTGAGCGATTAACCAGTAACTGCCCGTATTGCATAATCCTGCCCCCCCCCCCGCCAACAGTGGCTACGAAAAAAATGTTATCTGTCAGAGAAAGGTTCTGTTGCCATAGCAACGGGGATGTTCTTTAAAATGTCATTATAAACATGCTGCTTGGGGGGCAGTTTGTTCCTACGGAGACATGCGTGTATGTGCGTGTGTGATTGTGTAGCGCGCGTTTAATATCATAATAACTGCGGGATTTCCACTTCAGAGCTCAGCCTGACAGCAGAATCTTCTCTAATTACTGAGGGAGAATCCTACGGAGTGGGAGGAGGTTAATTTCTGGGGCATAAGAGCTGACCTTTCTATTAAAGGAAGGAGGGAACTACAATGGATATCACCAGGGAAGCACCGCGGGGACAGCCGGAGAAGGCGATGAGAGACAATGAAAGGGATGGAGCTGGGTAAAACAGACCCATATGTCTCATTCATAGGTTGGATATTAATTATATAGAAATGTACATTTCCCACGAGACATGGGAGATTATCAGGGCTTTCCCTAGGTCATTGTAGCTGCCATGTTTAAAGATGTCAGCAGCTTACTGGCCCATGCATGGTGCCCAAATGTCAACATCCCCCACGCCATCTGATCAGGCTTTGTCAGTTAATGGGGTTATGGAAGTGGACCTCTCCTGATGGGTCAGTACTCTCCCTGTAGTGATCAGCAATAGTGAGAGAGTTTAGCTAAACCCTGGAGGAAGTCCTATCAAAAGCTGAAGGACCTAGGTATTGAATCGAACAGTTCATTAAACCATCCTTTACCTCCATCCTAGACCAGAATGAGACTGGAACAAGGTCTGCAGGAGTCCCACCACTTGTGTTTCAAACTCATTTATCTCCAGACATTCTTAAGTTTCAAATTAGATCTTTTGGGTCATGGCCCTAACTTCCCAGACTTGCCCCTATCCTTCCATAACCCACAATCTCTGTATTGCAGCATATGCCAAGAGACACTGGCCTGCAGAAGAGCTGGGGGTGCATTCTCCTAGAAGAAATGATAGAGAATGTAGGGGTAGAACAAGGGCGAGGAGAAAAAGGTTGAAAGAGAGAAAACACAAGTGACATAGTCAACTAGGAGATTTAAAAAAATTGGAAAAGAAAGGGTGGAATGAAAATTGGAGATAAAGAGAAAAAGAAGGGAAAAGGGTGGCAAGCAGTGAGGTGGAAACATAAAAAGGGGAAGAAAGTGGGAAAAGTAGAGCAAGACAGAAGGGAAAAAATTAAGAAAGGAAGACAAATGCAAAAAGAAAGATAAAAGGAGGGAGAAACAGAAGAGAGAGAACACAGATGAGAATAAAAGAAGGAAAGCAGAAATAGACTGGAATGGAGAAAAGGAGACGGCTTGATAAGGATGGAAGGGGAGAAGGAAGGAGATATAGATGACGGCTGGAAGGGATAAAGGAGAAAAATATAAAATACAAAAGACAATAAGAGGGGCGAATGAAGGTAAGGAAAGTAAGGAGAAGCATAAAGAAGAAAGAGAGTCATAAAAATCAGATGGGAGAAAATAGTGAGAAGGGGCACCCTGTTTTTGGAGGACCCTCAAGCCCAATAGTGTGGCTGCAGTGGGTGAGAGCCAGGCAAACCCCCGGCACAGAAGCAACACAGCAGCTTAATTAACTTTGCTTTGAAAAAACCCCACAAAGCCATTAATGTGGCTTCCCATCACTCAGCAAATTACAAGCGAGCGTTCCTGCACTCCGGCAAATTATAGGCACAAATCCCTGTGCACATGCAAATCAGAGCTTAAGGTTAGAGGCACAGCCCAGGTGACAGACAAACATTACTCTGCAGACTCCGCACACACACACTGTTCTGCAAACAACCACAGCTTTGCCTATTATATGCATTCATAGTGCCGCGGGTCACACATGCACCTACCGCTGCAAGGCAGATACACAAAGGCCTCGGAGTGCACAAGATCGGGCTCTATTGCTCTGGCTGTTTTGAAGTTCTCTGATGCCCCAGGTTGGGCATGGCCAATGTATATACTGAAACTACTGTCCAATAAGGTATTTCAACAGCACTCCGATTAAGTGAAAAAATAACAATTTTATTCGTGCCTCAAGTTAAGCAACTTTTCGAGCTTATCCAGCCCTTTATCAAGCTCGATAAAGGACTGAATAGACTCGAAACGTTGCTTAGCTTGAGACATCCTTCTTGCATTTGTAACCATCTCTCCAAAGGGTGTCCAAGCACAATGCAACCCATATACGGCTGCTAAGGGTGCCATATAACTATGATATTGCCCTGTTCTATATACAAATGAAAATCAACAGACGGGAATATTGTGCTCAAACTGCAAAGCCAGAATGTCTGTTACAGAGGAAAATACACAAAATATAGAAAGCCATTTAAGGAATCAGACCTGCAGCTCCAAGTGCAAAGAGGATCGTTATATAAAACCCCCAACGGGTCTTTTTAGTGGTGGCACAATAAAGCAATAAATAACATTATGAGCAAGGCTACTACAAGCATGTCAATATTATTGAGGGAATTTCCTTGGCCATCAGCATTCCTAAGGACTCCGTGGACATATCTGTACAAAATCCTCATGATTATATCCATCCATCTACTAGGGATGTAGCGAACGTCGGAAAAAAAGTTCGCGAACATATTCGCGAACTTGCGCAAAAACGCGAGCGGTTCGCGAACGGTTCGCGAACCCCATAGACTTCAATGGGAAGGCGAACTTTAACATCTAGAAAAGACATTTCTGGCCAGAAAAATGATTTTAAAGTTGTTTAAAGGGTGCAACGACCTGGACAGTGGCATGCCAGAGGGGGATCAAGGGCAAAAATGTATCTGAAAAATCTGCCTGTGTGTGCTTGGAAGAGATAGTGTAGGGGGAGAGCTGTTAGTGATTTCAGGGACAGATGATAGTAAGTTTGCTGGCTAGTAATCTGCTTGATACTGCTCTGTATTGGAGGGACAGAAGTCTGCAGGGATTTGAGGGACATTTTAGCTTAGGTAGCTTTGCTGGCTAGTAATCTACTGTTCTCTTTAAACAACTGCCATACGTTGACCTTGTAGGCATTGTTTGCCCAGTTTTTTTGGACGCAGCCACTGAAGCACAGTTGCCATAAAAAATATGCCATATAAATGCTGAAAATAGTCATTTTTCGCCATACGTTGACCTTGTAGACATTGTTTGCCCAGTTTTTTTGGTTGCAGCCACTGAAGCACAGTTGCCAGAAAAAATATGCCATATAAATGCTGAAAATAGTCATTTTTCGCCATACGTTGACCTTGTAGACATTGTTTGCCCAGTTTTTTTGGTTGCAGCCACTGAAGCACAGTTGCCAGAAAAAATATGCCATATAAATGCTGAAAATAGTCATTTTTTGCCATACGTTGACCTTGTAGGCATTGTTTGCCCAGTTTTTTTGGTCGCAGCCACTGAAGCACAGTTGCCAGAAAAAATATGCCATATAAATGCTGAAAATAGTCATTTTTTGCCATATACGTTGAGTCAACGTATGGCAAAAAATGACTATTTTCAGCATTTATATGGCATATTTTTTCTGGCCTCTGTGCTTCAGTGGCTGCGGCCAAAAAACTGGGCAAACAATGCCTACAAGGTCAACGTCGTTGACCTTGTAGGCATTGTTTGCCCAGTTTTTTTGGCCGCAGCCACTGAAGCACAGAGGCCAGAAAAAATATGCCATATAAATGCTGAAAATAGTCATTTTTTTGGTCGCAGCCACTGAAGCACAGTTGCCAGAAAAATTATGCCATTTAAATGCTGAAAATATGCATTTTTTTGGTTGCAGCCACTGAAGCACAGAGGCCAGAAAAATTATGCCATATAAATGCTGAAAATATAAATTTTTTTGGTTGCAGCCACTGAAGCACAGAGGCCAGAAAAATTATGCCATATAAATGCTGAAAATATGCATTTTTTTGGTCGCAGCCACTGAAGCACAGTTGCCAGAAAAATTATGCCATATAAATGCTGAAAATATAAATTTTTTTGGTTGCAGCCACTGAAGCACAGAGGCCAGAAAAATTATGCCATATAAATGCTGAAAATATGCATTTTTTTGGTTGCAGCCACTGAAGCACAGAGGCCAGAAAAATTATGCCATATAAATGCAGAAAATATGCATTTTTTTGGACGCAGCCACTGAAGCACAGTTGCCAGAAAAAATATGCCATATAAATGCTGAAAATAGTCATTTTTTGCCATACGTTGACCTTGTAGACATTGTTTGCCCAGTTTTTTTGGTTGCAGCCACTGAAGCACAGAGGCCAGAAAAATTAAACCAGTAGGGTTTGCACCCTAGTTTGTAACGGTGGCGGAGGGAGGAGGAGGACGCTAAAGGACAGCTGTGTGTGGAGTCATGAGGCTTGAAGAGAAGGACAGCTGCATAGAAGTCAGAACAAGTCTTCCGGCGTGCAGTAACCCTCCGAGATCCACCCCTCATTCATTTTAATAAAGGTCAGGTAATCGACACTTTTGTGACCTAGGCGAGTTCTCTTCTCAGTTACAATCCCTCCTGCTGCACTGAAGGTCCTTTCTGAGAGCACACTTGAGGCTGGGCAAGACAAGAGGTTCATGGCAAATTGTGACAGCTCTGGCCACAGATCAAGCCTGCACACCCAGTAGTCCAGGGGTTCATCGCTCCTCAGAGTGTCGATATCTGCAGTTAATGCCAGGTAGTCCGCTACCTGCCGGTCGAGGCGTTCTTTGAGGGTGGATCCAGAAGGGTTGTGGCGCTGCCTTGGACAGAAAAACATTTGCATGTCTGACGTTACAGACTGGCCAAAGGGCTTTGTCCTTGCAGGTGTGCTCGTGGCAGGATTACTGGCACCTCTGCCCCTGGAATGTTGATGAGTTCCTGAAGTGACATCACCCTTAAAAGCATTGTACAACATGTTTTGCAGGCTGGTTTGTAAATGCCGCATCTTTTCGGACTTGTGGTATGTTGGTAACATTTCTGACACTTTATGCTTGTACCGAGGGTCTAGTAGCGTTGCGACCCAGTACAGGTCCTTCTCCTTAAGCCTCTTGATACGGGGGTCCTTCAACAGGCATGACAGCATGAAAGACCCCATTCTCACAAGGTTGGATGCAGAGCTATCCATCTCCGCTTCCTCATTATCAAGGACTGCATCATCCACGGTCTCCTCCCCCCAGCCACGTACAAGACCAGGGGTCCCCAAAAGGTCACCACTAGCCCCCTGGGAAGCCTGCTCCTGTTGGTCCTCCTCCTCCTCCTCCACAAAGCCACCTTCCTCCTCTGACTCCACTTGTGGCACCTCTCCCTGCGTTGCAGCAGGTGCCTGGGTTCGTTCTGGTGATTCCGACCAGAAATCGTGCGCTTCCAGCTCCTCGTCACGCTGGTCTACAGCCTCATCTGTCACTCGTCGCACGGCACGCTCCAGGAAGAAAGCGAAGGGTATTAGGTCGCTGATGGTGCCTTCGGTGCGACTGACCATATTTGTCACCTCTTCAAAAGGTCGCATGAGCCTGCAGGCATCGCGCATAAGCACCCAGTAACGGGGGAAAAAAATCCCCAGCTGTGCAGATCCAGTCCTACCACCCAGTTCAAAAAGGTACTCGTTGACGGCCCTTTGTTGTTGCAGCAGACGTTCCAACATAAGGAGCGTTGAATTCCAGCGAGTCTGGCTGTCAGAAATCAAACGCCTGACTGGCATGTTGTAGCGCTGCTGAATGTCAGCAAGGCGTGCCATGGCTGTGTAGGAACGTCTGAAATGGGCCGACACCTTTCTGGACTGGGTGAGAACGTCCTGGAATCCTGGGTACTTGGAGACAAAACGTTGGACTATTAAATTTAACACATGTGCCATGCAGGGCACATGTGTTAAATTGCCTAGTCTCAACGCTGCCAACAGATTGCTTCCATTGTCACACACCACTTTTCCGATCTGCAGTTGGTGTGGGGTCAGCCACCGATCGGCCTGTGACTGCAGAGATGACAGGAGTACAGATCCGGTATGGTTTTTGCTTTCCAGGCACGTCATCCCCAAGACAGCGTGACAACGGCGTACCTGGCACGTCGAATAGCCTAGGGGGAGCTGGGGGTGCACAGGTGTGGAGGAGGAGAAGGAGGACCCAGCAGCAGAGTAAGAAGAAGAAGAAGACGAGGTAGAGAGCGATGGAGGAGTAGAGGTGGTGGCAGAACCGCGTGCAATCCGTGGCGGTGACACCAACTCCACTGTTGTTGTTGAGCTACCCATTCCCTGCTTCCCAGCCATTACCAAGTTCACCCAGTGGGCAGTGTAGGTGACATACCTGCCCTGACCATGCTTGGAGGACCATGCGTCAGTAGTCATATGGACCTTTGGCCCAACACTAAGTGACAGAGATGCGGTAACTTGGCTCTGCACATGTTGGTACAGGTGTGGTATTCCCTTTTTAGAAAAAATTGCGGCTGGGTACCTTCCACTGCGGTGTCCCAATTGCTACAAATTTGCGGAAGGCCTCAGAGTCCACCAGCTGGTATGGTAAAAGCTGGCGGGCTAAGAGTGCAGACAAGCCAGCTGTCAGACGCCGGGCAAGGGGGTGACAGTCAGACATTGGCTTCTTACGCTCAAACATGGCCTTCACAGAAACTTGGCTGGTGGCAGATGACTGGGAATGGGAACAGGTGGTCAAGGTGGAAGGCGGAGTGGAGGGTGGTTCAGACGGGTCAAGGAGAGCAGAGGTAGAGCAGTAAGATGCTGGACCAGAAGGAGTGTGGCTTTTAGTTTGCCTGTTGCCTTTGAGGTGTTGCTCCCAAAGTGCTTTGTGCTTGCCGCTCATGTGCCTTCGCATAGAAGTTGTACCTATGTGGCTGTTGGGCTTACCAAGGCTCAGTTTCTGACTGCACTCATTGCAAATTACAATGCTTTTGTCAGAGGCACACACATTAAAAAAATCCCACACTGCTGACTTTTTGGAAGTGTGCGATCTGGCGGTAACAGTAGAAGTTGGCGGCATTGGCGGCAATGGCGGGTGCGTTGGCCGGCTGAACACAGGTGCCGATACATGTTGTTGCCCTACTGATCCCTGCGGGCTGTCCTCCCTGCTTCTTCTAAGTCTTATTCTCCTACTGCCTCTCTGACTCTCCGTCTCTCCATCTGAACTACCCTCCTCTTGCTCTCTTCTACTAGGCACCCACAAAACATCAATCTCCTCATCATCATTCTCCTCAGATGCATCAATTTCTTCTGACAAATCACAGAAGGAAGCAGCAGTGGGGACCTCCTCCTCATCACTCATTATGTCCATCTCTATCGTGTTCTCTGCCAGAATTAAATCTGGTGTAAGGTCCTCATCTCCTTCATCTTTTTCTGGCAATAATGGTTGCGCATTACTCAGTTCAAGAAACTCATGGGAAAATAACTCCTCTGACCCCAGTGAAGAAGGGGCACCGGTGGTGGAGGAAGTGTTACGTGGGGTGGCCATAGCAGTGGAGGATGAGGAGGATGTTGTGGTAAAGTTAGAAACGGTAGAGGATGGGGTGTGCTGTGTAAGCCAGTCAACTACCTCTTCAGCATTTTGGGAGTTCAGGGTCATTGGCTTTTTAAAACTGGGCAATTTGCTAGGGCCACAGGATTGCATAGCAGCACGGCCCCTAGCACGGCCTCTGCGTGGCGGCCTGCCTTTGCCTGGCATTATTTTTAAAAAAACAACAACAACAACAAAAACTCAGTTGGTTTTTCTGGAAACGATAATACACACAGCTAGATGGCGGGTTGAAGAAAACAGTGTGCAAATAATGCCTACAAGGTCAACGTATACACTACTACAGCGGTGGATACGGATTACGTAAAATATATGAATGCTGCTTGAAAAAAGTAACTCAAGTGGTTTTTCTAGAGACGATAATATTATCAATATTTAGACAAAATGTGAACAAGGTCACACAGCTAGATGGCGGGTTGAAGAAAACAGTGTGCAAATAATGCCTACAAGGTCAACGTATACACTACTACAGCGGTGGATACGGATTACGTAAAATATATGAATGCTGCTTGAAAAAAAGTAACTCAAGTGGTTTTTCTAGAGACGATAATATTATCAATATTTAGACAAAATGTGAACAAGGTCACACAGCTAGATGGCGGGTTGAAGAAAACAGTGTGCAAATAATGCCTACAAGGTCAACGTATACACTACTACAGCGGTGGATACGGATTACGTAAAATATATGAATGCTGCTTGAAAAAAAGTAACTCAAGTGGTTTTTCTAGAGACGATAATATTATCAATATTTAGACAAAATGTGAACAAGGTCACACAGCTAGATGGCGGGTTGAAGAAAACAGTGTGCAAATAATGCCTACAAGGTCAACGTATACACTACTACAGCGGTGGATACGGATTACGTAAAATATATGAATGCTGCTTGAAAAAAAGTAACTCAAGTGGTTTTTCTAGAGACGATAATATTATCAATATTTAGACAAAATGTGAACAAGGTCACACAGCTAGATGGCGGGTTGAAGAAAACAGTGTGCAAATAATGCCTACAAGGTCAACGTATACACTACTACAGCGGTGGATACGGATTACGTAAAATATATTATGGCTGCTTGAAAAAAGTCACTCCGGTGTTTTTTCTGGAGACGGTAATATTATGGATATTTAGACAGAATGTGAACAAGGTCACACAGCTAGATGGCGGGTTGAAGAAAACAGTGTGCAAATAATGCCTACAAGGTCAACGTATACACTACTACAGCGGTGGATACGGATTACGTAAAATATATTATGGCTGCTTGAAAAAAGTCACTCCGGTGTTTTTTCTGGAGACGGTAATATTATGGATATTTAGACAGAATGTGAACAAGGTCACACAGCTAGATGGCGGGTTGAAGAAAACAGTGTGCAAATAATGCCTACAAGGTCAACGTATACACTACTACAGCGGTGGATACGGATTACGTAAAATATATTATGGCTGCTTGAAAAAAGTCACTCCGGTGTTTTTTCTGGAGACGGTAATATTATGGATATTTAGACAGAATGTGAACAAGGTCACACAGCTAGATGGCGGGTTGAAGAAAACAGTGTGCAAATAATGCCTACAAGGTCAACGTATACACTACTACAGCGGTGGATACGGATTACGTAAAATATATTATGGCTGCTTGAAAAAAGTCACTCCGGTGTTTTTTCTGGAGACGGTAATATTATGGATATTTAGACAGAATGTGAACAAGGTCACACAGCTAGATGGCGGGTTGAAGAAAACAGTGTGCAAATAATGCCTACAAGGTCAACGTATACACTACTACAGCGGTGGATACGGATTACGTAAAATATATTATGGCTGCTTGAAAAAAGTCACTCCGGTGTTTTTTCTGGAGACGGTAATATTATGGATATTTAGACAGAATGTGAACAAGGTCACACAGCTAGATGGCGGGTTGAAGAAAACAGTGTGCAAATAATGCCTACAAGGTCAACGTATACACTACTACAGCGGTGGATACGGATTACGTAAAATATATTATGGCTGCTTGAAAAAAGTCACTCCGGTGTTTTTTCTGGAGACGGTAATATTATGGATATTTAGACAGAATGTGAACAAGGTCACACAGCTAGATGGCGGGTTGAAGAAAACAGTGTGCAAATAATGCCTACAAGGTCAACGTATACACTACTACAGCGGTGGATACGGATTACGTAAAATATATTATGGCTGCTTGAAAAAAGTCACTCCGGTGTTTTTTCTGGAGACGGTAATATTATGGATATTTAGACAGAATGTGAACAAGGTCACACAGCTAGATGGCGGGTTGAAGAAAACAGTGTGCAAATAATGCCTACAGGGCAAATAATGCCTAAAAGGTCAACTTATACACTACTACAGCGGTAGTAAAATAAAAAAAAGTAAAATAAAAAAAAAATGAATATTAAAAAAAAAAATTAAAGTTGGTGCTGCTGAACTACTAGGAGCAGCAGATTAGCACACCAGTCCCACTCCCCAACACTGCTAGACTAATAGCACTGGGCTCTTATAGTAGTAGTAGTAGTAGTAGTAGTAGTAAAACAACAAAAAAATAAATAAAAGCAGTCCTTACAAGGACTACTGTTATTGCAGCAGTCAGCAGATGAGATCAGAAGCAGGACAGCTGCCCACTGCAGCTACATACAGAGCACTGCAGTAGAAGGTAGATTACTAGCCAGCAAAGCTACCTAAGCTTAAATGTCCCTCAAACCCCTGCAGACTTCTGTCCCTCCAATAACAGAGCAGTATCAAAACGATTACTAGCCAGCAAACTTTCAACTGTCCCTGAAATCACTAACAGGCAGCAGCTCTCTCCCTACACTATCTCTTCAGCACACACAGGCAGAGTGAAAAAACGCTGCAGGGCTTCGGTTTTTATAGGGAAGGGGAGTGGTCCAGGGGAGAGCTTCCTGATTGGCTGCCATGTACCTGCTGGTCTGGGGTGAGAGGGCAAAAAAAAGCGCCAACAATGGCGAACCCAAAATGGCGAACGTCGCGCGACGTTCGCGAACTTCCGGCGAGCGCGAACACCCGATGTTCGCGCGAACAAGTTCGCCGGTGAACAGTTCGCGACATCTCTACCATCTACCAGCCATCCATCCGTCCATCCCTAATATACCCTATTATATACAGCTTAGAAGGGAGAGGGGATATGATAGAAATGTGCAAATACATCAATGGATTAAGAGTTCAGTGGGGAAGTGTTTTCCAACAGTAAAACCAGACGTTGAAAAAAGGGAAGGAATCATAAGGAAATGATTCTTTCCAAATGGGGTGGTAAACAGTACCATGCTCTCCCTCCATCCCCTGTGGACAGTTCCTCAAATTCACTACCACAACCATTCTGGTAGCCCCCCCCCCTACCAGATTTCTCCTGGTATCCCAGTGTCAGGCCAGCTTGACAGCAAACAAATGGAATTGCCTTCCAGCAAATGCAGGCGACTAACTCATTCAAGAAATGGAAACATGGCGAGGACAGATACAAAGCTATTATGAAATTAACTAAGCGCTGAATGGTTGGGCAAGATGGGCCGACTAGTTCTTCTCTGCCGTCAGATTCTGTTTCCCAGTCCCTGTCCAATCACAGGCTGAGCTAGGGATGCTGATAATATCACATCAGATAAGCACAGTCTAATAAACAGGAGATAATCCCTCGTCTTTTCCTTTGGATCTTCTCCCTTCCAATCATTACCCTGTGTGAGTGGAAATCTGGGGCAGATAAACCTGGAATGATGCCCCTCTCTGTGCACATAACAAGCTCAAGGGCATTGCATGGAGGGAGGCAGATGTGCCCTGATTCCCACATTAGATTGTTAGCTCCTGTTATTGGTGCAGATATGTCACAAACACCATCAATGCAGCTGTGATGCCCCTACCCCACGCACGCTGCTCTCTCTTTCTCACGCACTCATGAATCCCTCCCTCTCCATGACACTGATTAGATCTGAGGATTTTAATGCTGTTCCTACAGAGCCAAGCCACCTTCCCACTCCATGTTAAAAAATAACCCATGTGATTCCCCAGAGACCCCAGCTGACACATGAGCTTAATTCTCAGCAAAATGCCTGTCTTTACATGAGTTTTACTCCCCTGCAGCATCCCGGGTTTATAAACCGAGTAATTATTTCTACCACAGGCTCGCGTCTTCATCCGAAGCTAAATAACCCATAGTATTAGAATGTCATGACTGGGGAATAAAATTATTTAATATGAGTGCAGTGTAGGTTCTTCCCATCCATAGGAATAGGGACCCGATTTGGGAATTTCTCAAATATCTGGATTTTTCCGGCAAAGAAATTGCCCATGTGCCAACAACCTAAATGGATAATGGAACACGCTTCTCTTGCCTTATCAAATCATTCAGCACCATCAACAGAACTTGGCATTAGGGTCGTTCAGCACCACAGACAGCGCTCATTCCATTACTACCACCACCATTGATCCATAAGACCACAGGGGTATACATACATTTTATACTCCTGTGTATCCCAAAATGCCTTTCAAAAACGTCTGTAGAGATGGACTGGTCTGCCAGAGGATGTCCCAGTGGGCTCTGGACCTATTGGGCCCTAATATTCCTATCAGCCCTTTCTCATTTCCACAACAGCCCTATATCATACCTACTACAGTATATTTAGCACCGCCTATGTTTATTTGTTGTGAAAGTGGGCCCTATCTCAGATTGTCCAGAGGGCCCTAGGCAGGACTGCTCCTGCTATGGGCAGGGCCGCCATCAGAAATCTCAGGGCCCCATACGACAAAATTTCCTGGGCTGCGCCCACCACAAGCCCCACCTACAGGTCTGCCCTCCCCGTCTCACAGTTCCACCCCCCACCACACAAGTAAAAAAAAATAAAAAAAATATTTGTGGTCAGGGCCCCCCATAAAAAACATTTGTGGTCAGAGCCCCCCCATAAAAAAACATTTGTGGTCAGGGCCCCCCCTTTAAAAAAAACATTTGTGGTTAGGGCCCCCCATAAAAAAACATTTGTTATGAGGGTCCCCCATTAAAAAATATTGGTGACTAGGACCCCACATGGGAAAAAAAAATTGGGAGACAGGGGGCCCCCCCACCACGTTATAGGAAAATTGGTGGCCAGGATCCCCCTTAAACGGATGGACAGAATATACCACCCCCTGTGCTCCCGCTCCTGCCTTCCCGAAGTTGCAGCTCTCAGAAAGCAGGAGGGCCCGGCTAATCAAGTAAGTGCGGCGTGGCCGGGCCCCCTTTACCCTCGGGGTACAACACTCCCCCCTGTCCCCCCCTGATGGCGGCCTTGGCCATGGGGCAACATGACAAACTTAGCATTCTCTGAACCAGCCCTTGACCTGCTCCAACACCAAATAGGTAAGCAGCACGGAGTGGGACATCCTCAGATGGCAGCAGCCCCAAGAAACAGCAATTACTCTAGGAACCCCAGTCCAACACTGCAATCCTAAGACCCTCACATTTTATGTATGGGCACAGTGAACCCCCCAGAACTCCCTATGTGTTCCAGAATACAACAGACACTAATACAGATGACACAATGCAGATGACAAAGGCAGACTCAACACTCACTGCTTATTAGAGTGTGAAATACTCCCAGATGTCCATGCTCTTTACTGTATACAATGCCTATCCAGATAAATGCATTCATTGGAGTGTAAAATACGCATCTACTGTACCACAGCCTCCCAGACACCCATGCCAGCAACCAATGTGCGGTATCATGTCACTGGATTTAATACAAGCCAATATCGAAAGTCGAGTACCGCGTAACCCATGAAATAGATACGGGAACAAATCACAAGGGAGACAGTGGAGGATTTCTAGCGAGTGGGGGCTCATTTATTATGTCTACTGTAGCTGCAGATATTAATAATAGAAATCCCTCTTGCAGCCAATTTTGAGAGCCGCTGTGGTTGCTTCCCTTGTTGAATAGCATATGATGTAGTTATACCAACCTAGAGTTGGGAGTAGGTCTATGGATTTACTTGTAGCACCCATAGGCTGCCCAATCACGGGATACAGAATAGTTTCAAATGGGAATTATTTTTGTCCTTTTCTTGCATTTCAAGGCAAAGTAGAAAAAAAACATTACTGAGATCAAACATTAATTGGCGAAAAGACAACTGTTACGCCCCATCACATGTTTTGAGAATGAGCACTAGGGGCTTTAAAAAAGTGGCCCCTCATATGTTATAGTGAATACTGCCAAAGACATAAATCCCACTTATAAATACGGTTCATTTTCCCTTTAATGAGTTTCCTATGGAGGACGTGTGTATGTGCCCATGTAAGCAGTAAAACTGCGTGGCTAAGTGTCTTTTTAAAGACAGGGTTGCAATTCTAGCTATAAATCTGATTCTACACTGACTCATGCTGGATTATAGGGATAATTAGGTTTAAAGGGGGAAGTTCATGTTACAATTACAGAGCAGTATAATGCAGGGCAGGCAGCGGTACTTGATAGAAAGTACAGTGTTGGACTGGGACATCAAGGGCCCACCAAAAAACCTTAGACCAAGGGCCCACTCTCAGTACTATTATTCTTCCTCTACTCAGTCAACCTCATTCTCCTAGTCTCTTTTCTTTACATACTATAATCGATTATTCCATCTATTTAGCCTCTTTGTTCTCATAGAAATAGGGAATGGCCATGAAATAGGCCAAATTAGCAGCATAAGGGGCCACTGACACCTGGGCCCACCGGGAGTTTTCCTGGTATCCCTGTGGGCCAGTCCGACACTGAGAAAGTACCCCGGGCCAATGATGTTATTAAGAAGGTTAGTCGGTAAGTGATTAGAATCATTAAAGGAGATTAAAATTCTCACCTTCCAGTGATTTACCTTTACTTGCCCTTTAAGACCCTTTGCACTCCTGGAAGATACAGTTTAATTTGGCGGTTGCCCAAACTGTTGGCTAGCTCCCCTGGGGGGCTTGGCGTAGTTGCCTGGGAGGGGTCTCAGGCTGAATGATGGTTTGGGGAGAACTAATTAATATGCTGAAAATCCCATCTTGATGGTCAACTAGGGTAAGATATGGGGTGATTTCATAAATATCCTTTGAGAATGCTGGCTGAATAGCAGAAATCCAATGTTCTTGGGGGGCCTCACCACCGTTTGGACCTCAAAGGGGAGCTTTAACTAAAAAAGTATAACAACCAGAGCTGGACCAAGAGGTACCTACACCTTAGGCAAGGGCACCCGGTCCTTCACCTAAAAATTAATGTAAACAAGGCTCCAGGGCCTGATGGCATACACCCCCGGGTTCTAAGAGAGCTTAGTTCAGTTTTAGACCAGTTTTGAGACTTACTACTACACCTCATCAACCACCACAATACTACATATTACAGCCTCTATTCAAATCTGCCAGCTCTTGCTCCATTACTACAACACAAGCAATTTAGCAAAAGTTATAATAATGCAGGAGAGGGTCTTAGCACCCCCTCCCAGTTGCACCCTAACCATGTGCCTACCTCTAGTTCCGGCCCTCCGGTATACTCAAAAATCTTCACTTCATTTGGGCTGAACATGCCACACTGAGTCACCAATCCGTAATCCATCTCATACGTATATATAAAATTCCCCAGGGCAGAACCAGAATGTAACATTCATGGGGCCGTTTAACGTGCCACCCAAGGGACTATATTATGTACGCACTATATCCGCCGTACAGCAGAGAGAGCCCCCTGTTCAAAGCAATGTATAACACAGGTTAAGTGAGGCGTTAAGCGTCCAACTGTAATCCGTATGCGGCAGCAACAGCCAACGTGGAATTTACAGCAAGCTACAATATTTATAGCAGCGCAGGGAGCTGAATATAGAACACTTTAATAGCAATGGATCTTTATTCTATGGGAATCATCAATAAATAACAGTAATCCCATTGCCATGGGAAATAAGCAGGACCCCATCAGTGGGCAGTTTACGTCAAGGGCCCTTGTCTAAATGCCAAGAATCTCTCCAAGTGTAGGGCCCACTCAATGGCGCTCATAATTCGCACACGGCCAGTATTGCTTTCATGACCTATAATCAAGTTATCAGGAGAATTTTCGGAACTTAACTCCTATTGAAGTGCAAGGTGAAATCAGGAGATAAGGGAATTCTCAACCGCAGCACAGTTTGCCTTGAACAGGATTATACAATATTGATCCAGTCCCAGAGCGTCAGGAATTCTCCATTCTTATAGAAAATGCCTTCACCTTGTGCACTTTATTCCCTCCAATCTGTACCTGTATGTTAGCTACCCACCCACTTAGAATGTAAGCTCTACAGGGCAGGGAGCTCCTTCCCACTGTGTCTCTTACTACATAAAATTCTGTGTCCTTATATGAGCTCTGTGTATATTTACCAAAATTATTGTGTGACTTGTCCTTGCTGTGTGTACTTTTATATATGTACTTTTATTTATATTGTACTTTTATGCATTGTACAGCGCTGCGGCTCCTTAACAGTGCTTTACAAAAAAGTTATACATATATACAATTGTGAGCGCTAGATATATATATATATATATACTGTGTATATACAAGATCCCAAAGGTGCACACAGTTTACTCAGGAAAATACCTGGGTGCCTGCCAGATAGGGGTAAACATATATTCACAGAATAGCAGCACTCGCAGGGTTTTAAGTCAAAAGTAAAAGAAAACTGTCTACTAAATATCTTTCATATATATATATATATATATATATATATATATATATATATATATAAAATAGGTTTACGGATAAGGGATCCCATACCTATATATATTTATATATAGGTATGGGATCCCTTATCCGGAAACCCGTTATCCAGAAAGTTCCAAATCACGG